>NC_087451.1:57888551-58188551 GCF_036321535.1 Camelus dromedarius
CTTGTGGACTTTTCTTCTAGGTCACTACGTTCATGCTGGCAACATCCTTGCAACACAGCGCCACTTCCGCTGGCACCCAGGTGCTCATGTGAGTTGCTCTGTACCCTCCTGCCTCACTTTTTCTTCTCTAAAATGAGCTCTCCATGCTCCTAAGCATAGTAATTTTAACAGTTGCATTTAAATTGAGTGCTTATTAAATGCCAAGTGTCATGTTGATTCCTGGGCCTACATTATCTCCATTCATCCATACCTAGGATAGGTAGATATCACCTCTTGTTTACAGGTAAGATGCCAGAAACTTAGAAAGGTGGGGAATGGGGCGCGGGGTGGGGGGGCAAGTGACAGAGCTGGGATTTGAACCAGGTCTGCCTGACTACCAAATCACTTTTTTGCCTTGGTAATAGCATTAGCCTGGTTCTCTTGGGTGTCTTTTCTAACCTCCAGTTCTTAGAAGAGGAGATTTCTAGTGATTTAAGATATTTTTTTTAACCTTTTCAATTTATTCACTTTCTCTTATTTTTAAGAATTCCTCCTTTACATAGAGTTATTCTTAGATGGCTGAAAGACAGCTTAAGTTTAATAAAATAGAATTTAGTGTGTGAATCAGAAATTGGGTCCGTACCAAGCAGGGATTTCAGTTTCAGTAAGTTGGTATTACTTTCTGAGGTAGGAAGGGTCTTTAACACAGGCTTATACTATATATTCTTTTTTTTTTAAATTACATTACATTAATTTAAATATTACATTACATTAATTTAATTATTACATTAATTTAAGTATTAGTTTTGTTTCCTCTGTAATCAGTTTCCTTCTCCCTTCTTACTATTTTCTTGGCATTTTAGTAGGCACAGAAAGACTGATAGTAACCTATAATTATTTTTTAAATGCTGATTTCTATGTGAATTGATTGTATCTGTAGTAGCTTTATTTTTCTTTTTAGAACTTAAGACATTTACTATGTGGCTCTGTTAACTCTTGGGACTTAATAAAATAATGATAACAATAATTTAAAAAGTTAACATGTTTTGACCTGGGCAGTGTTCTAAGCTCTTTATGATTGCTAACTCATCTCATCCTCAGGATGATCCCATAGAATAGTTAATATTTATCCCCATTTTGCAGATGAAAAAACTGAGACATAGTGAAGTAAGTTAACTTGCCCAGATCACCCTACAGTAAGTAGTAGTGCTAGGATTTGAACCAGTCTGTTCTTTTAATCAGAGAAATATTGAGTAATGCTGGACTGCCTGGGTGCATACATCCAATCTCAAGTTCTAAAAGAAAAAAGCTAAAATATGGATGGTTAAAAAACTACATATATGATACATAATTATTTAATCTGTTTGCTCATATTTATTTATTATGAAAAACAAGGTTAGAAATAGTAACTACTTTACAAGGTAAGAATTAAATGAGTTAATGTATATAATAGGGCTTGGAAAAGTGGTTACACACAGTGAGTATTACATAATTATTAACTGATATTATTATTATTTAATTAGCATATGCATTATCCATATAGCTTTGAGCCTAAACTTTATAGATCACCATATAGATGAAAATGTATATCAAACTAGTGTTGTGTTAAGCCTAACTGAAGCAAGCTCTCAAGGGCAGTAATTAGAGGCATTTTCCAGGGCCTGGTTGGGGGATATGACCGCTGTGGCCTCTGACTAGCTGCACAGACACGAGTCCAGGTATCAGTCCTAAGGAACTGAGTAACCACCACGATTGACTGTTGGAATTTTCTTGTCCTGCCTTTGTCATGGAGTAACTACTAAGCACTGGGGAAGGAAGCCTGAAATGGAGCTTTTTGAATCCTCCCCTTTAGCCTTAGGCCTGAATCCTTGTGAAAAGTCTGTCCTGAAGCCGCAGGATGACCACCTGGCTGTCCGGCTGACTAGGTCTGTGTGTTGCAGGTGGGGCTGGGAAAGAAGAAGTGCCTGTATGCCCTGGAGGAGGGGGTAGTCCGCTACACTAAGGAGGTCTACGTGCCCAGTCCCAGCAACTCGGAGGCTGTAGATCTGGTCACCAGGCTGCCCAAGGGCGCTGTGCTCTATAAGACTTTTGTCCACGTGGTTCCTGCCAAGCCTGAGGGCACCTTCAAACTGGTGGCTATGCTTTGAGCTCCTGGTTGAGGCCTTTGGACGGACACTGGAACACAGATGACAGGAGAGAGGTATCAGAAGTTGTCAAGGGTTAGAGTGATGACAAGGCCTCCCAAGGAAGAAGTCTGCTTGATGGTGACTGCAGGAGACTGTGAAGTGACTGGCTGGGAAGCCCTTTGGGAGACCTGACTAGGGATCAATAATAAAGTTAGTTGGAGTCATGAGTCTGTGCTGTTTTGGGGGCAAACCTGGATGGAGTGGCTTACTGATTTGTTTACCCATGTTCTCTAGTGCACACCCAGGGGGACCCTCAAAGCAGGAAAGAGCCCTGTCAGAGTGAGGAATAAGAAGAGAGGACTTCATTTTGAGGAGAGGAGGTTGCTGTAGCACCATCCTCCAGAGAGGGATGTAGGGGAGAGCTTGTGCTTGAGGCCATCACTGCTCCATCCCCTCCGGGATCCCACAGGTGACAGGGCCCTGGAGAGAGTGGGTGGAGAGGCCAATAGAGAAAGCCAACAGCGTCAGATTCCTCCCCTGGAGCACATTCAGAGGGAGCTGGACAGCAGCCCCAGAAATGGCCACATGACAGGCCCCGGGTGTCCAGGGCAGAGAGGCCCTGTGTGGCCTGGAATACCAGGGTCCTTCCAAAGATAAGGCAGAATCGGTGACAGATGGGCATCAGAGACACAAGTTTACATTCTTTTCTGATTCTTGGTTTATCTCAAGCCATAAACAGCAGCAAAGAATCTGGCTTCAGGAATACTCAGTCTGGGCCTAGAGTGGGCTGGGGGCAGGTCTTCATTGTCAACCCAAGACCTTTAGAAACTTGGCTTCAGGTGGAAGGGCGGGGAAGGAAGTCTTTGCTGGGGTGGAGGGTCCTCCTGGCTGGAGGTAGGCAGTGTTGGCTGAGCTCCATAGAGGGCTGAGCTCCACAGAGTTAGTGACTTCCTCCTCCCAAGGACTCCTCTGCCCTGAAGGCAGGAGCTCCAGGGATTAACGACAGAGAAGTCTCCTCATTGTAGAGGTCTGCTTTGAACTTGTCACCTTGTTTTCTCAGGGCATGACCCCAGATTTCCTGCCTCCTGCAAAGGTGACCCAGGGTTTGTTGAGGTACACTTTGACTTCCTTCTTGTAGGGTCTCATGTACTGAGGCCCAGCTGGGGGAGGTTGGTGGAGGCATCTCTGTAGGCTCAGTGCTGTCCCTGCCAGGCCCCTGGAGAAGCAGGAGGGGACAGGATGGAGGAGCTTGCTCCCTCTTACACAGTGTTTCCTGAGTGGGGCAGACGGTGGCTTCCTGGGGTGGGTAAGCAGAGCCGTGGATGGGTGGTAGTGCAGGCAGTGGCCTGAAGGCCTCCTAGCTGGCTGGCAGCTGGGAGAGGTAGGAGAGCAAAGACATTAGCCATTCCCTTACAGCCTCCGTTCACATATGCTCTTCGGTCTTTGTTTTCTGCGTCTCCTCTCCTGCAGTGATGGTCCTTCCTGGGAACTACATAGATCTTAGAGCTGTTGGCTCCATTTCTATGGGTAGCTCTTCTGCGAAGCCCATCCTAAGTGGCTTCCCTGTACTGGGGTCTGCCATCCTATCCTCTACCCAGAGAGGTGAAGTGGCACCTCTAGCCAAATCCTGGAACTCTCCATCCTGGTCCTTTCCTTGTTCCAGGGGCTCTAATTGGGCATTGTGTGTAAAAAAGTAATACAGGGAAAAAAGCTCAGCTCTCCAGGGCACTCAAGGGTGGGAGGGCTGAACATTCACCTCTCAGGCCCAGAGCCAGAAGCGCTGTGCAGTCAGCTGCTGCCTGTCCCTTCGAACACTCATAGCTGGGCAGGGGAGCGGTTTCCATAGGGGTGGCTGATAGCCGTTGGGCAGCCCTGCACAGAATACCTCACCCGCCCTGGAGTAGCCCTGTGACCAAGGGCTAGCCTGGGACGTCAGCGAGAAGCTCAGGGTTCAGCCAGTGAGCAAGAGAGCAGAACGCAAAACCTTTCTTGTCCCCATGTCCCTCTCCTCATCTCGTTACTTCTCTTCCCACCAGTCCGAGGCACAAAGCTCGGCCCCTCAGCATTCTGAAATGCACTCAGCTGTGAAGAAATTCCACCCTTTTCTGGCCACTTGTTCAGTCTCTCATGATGTGGCAGCCAGCTCTGATGACCTTCGTGGGAGAGTCAGAGAACACTTTATCCGTCCCCACCTCTCCAACCTGTCTGGTGCTCACGGCTGGAGTCAGAGCCTGGGGAAGCTGCAGGTCCCAAGATTTCTTTTGCTTTTTATACCCAGCATCCCATGTGGGGCCCTGTCCCTGGGGAGAGGACTGGCAATACCTTAGTCACCACCTACCTCCTCCCACAGAATTTGGCTCTGGGCTTTCCCCTGGGAGCCAGGGAGAATGTGGGCCTCCAGTTGGCTTGGAGAGCTGAGACCATTTTCTTCACCAGCAGCTCACAGCACTGGGTCCTGTTTCACAATGGCCAGGGAGGCTAGCCAGGATGTTGTTAACCCTTTCCATACTGCTTCCTTAGCCCAGAGGGAACCCAGACTGGAAGATGCAGAGAGCATAGAGTAGATTCAAAGGCCCCCTCCATACTAAGCAGAGAGCAGGTGTCCTTTTGTTGGGATTGGAGTAGGGGGCCCTGAAGGGAAGGGGTTGATGGGTCACGGTGCTTACATATTAGCTGGGGCCCCAGAAGAAGTGGCAGGAGCAGAGGACGTGGCAGTAGTGGGGCTTGCACTGGTACAGCAGCAGAACAGCCATGATGAACACTGGGATGAAACGATCCTTTCCCCAGAGGCAATGTCCCGGGTTCAGCCTGGACCTGGCATGCACGGTCCCATCTCACCTTTCCAGGTTGGAATTCCACTCCAGGAGTTGGGTAGGAATGACCTGGCTGGAACTAGTATCAGCTTGACATGCAGGGGAAACTGAGGGGCAGACAGCTCCCCTTTGCTGCTGTGTGTCAGTTCCCTGTGGCAGAGGGAGGAGGGAGGACAGAGCAGCTTTATCCTGCTCACCCCAAGGAAGGGGTGGTGTATGAAAGGGAGTATACAGAGGGACAGACTTAGGGAGGAGAAGGAGTTTGTGGCAGGGGCAGATATCCTTAGAAACTGGATCTGAGGACGAAGGGTAGGACTGAACAGTCTGAACTCAGACTCCTGGTGCCCAGCTCTTCTTCCACTGTCACGGACTGTGGCATCATAGAACTCAGCAGGGAAGGAACCCCAGGGTTCAGAGACCAACCACACATAGCATTCTTCCCAAGTGGCTTGCTCCAGGTGACCCTATAGATAAAGAGGCTGGGCTTCTGGCCTCTGGTAGGGGCCAAGGGTGCATCTGCCCCAACCCTGGGGCTTGGGCCAGTAATAGATACTCACCAGTGGCCACAACTGTGGCTAGGAGGCTGTCGTCCACAGTGAGCAGCAGTGGCAGAGGAGTGCCAAGTAAGGGCATCGGCCTTGGATGACCCTGAAGACAGCCAGCAGGGCCACAGGACTCGATCTCTCCTCTGTCCCCACTGGGCAACCTTCCAACTCAGGGACCCTGGCCCAGAGAAGCAACTTCATTCAGAGCCAGGGTATCTGAGCAGCTCTACAGGTTCTCAGCTTCTGCCTCTGCTTGTCATGGTCGATACCATGCCAGGACGTATAGATGTCCTATAGATGGGAAGGCACTCCACTTTGCAGGCCTGGCAGACATAAGGGTCCCTCAACAACTGGCAGGGGACAGGGTGGGCAGGAAGACTCAGCCTCTGCTAAAACCAGAAGACAGCCAGGGGAGCTCCAACTCACCCAGATGTCTATGCTTCTCAGTCCCAATCCCCTTCTAGCCTGACTCTGCCCCTGGCCCCTCCTCTACTTCCCATTGGCCCAGATAACTGGGTGCCACATGCCAGTTGGCTGTCCTCTGGTCTTTGCATCCATCTCTAATGGAACTGGGGTGTCCATAGTTGTCCTGGAAACTGTGCACAAAATACAAGTCTCTCTCCCCAGGCCCTTCTCCTTCCAAAGGAATTCTTGTGCAGCTCCAGGGGCCCAGCCCACCCCACCTTAGCCTAGCCAGTCTCCCGATTTTGCCCCAGGGGCCCAGCCAGGGGAGGATTTCAAAGCCTAAAAAAGCTCAACCCTATGGAAAGATAGAGGTGGAAAACACTGTTGACCAGGAATTCAGGCAGAGAAGCTGCACTCGCACTTGCTTCAGTGATCTGGATGGGGGAGAGGACAGGAGAGGAGGGCCTGCACGCCAGCCCCACACTCTGACCACTCCAGTCCCACAGACACTTCTCACTCACAGGGCCAAGATGAGCCGGCCAGAGCAGTGGGGGTGGGGCTGGGCTTTGTGAATCAGCATTGCCTGGGGGAGCTTCGAATCCATAGCAAGGCTGGGTTGCCACCTCAGACCAATTAACGCAGAACCCTCAGTCAGGATCCCAATCCACTGGGCTAAAAGTGCAAGCTCAAAGTGTTCACAGCAGTGACAGTAACTAGAACCTGGCAGGGGCTGGGGCTGAAACAGACTGCATGTCCCACCCAAGTTCAAAAAATAAGACTGGAAAAAGGTGCGCTAGTCCATAGCATAGCCGTAGCCTGGGTTAAGCCTGCAGGCTGGCCTGTGAACCCTTAGGCAGCAGACTCTAAATGTTCTGATATTTACTGCCTGTGCCTAATATGCTAAACCCATTACTAATTTTTCTTTTCATTGACTTAAAGGTTGATGTAAAAAAAAGTTTTAGAGAACCAGAGTAGAGCTTCAGATAGGAAGCTCGACTAAAATTGGAGCCAGAAAAAAGCAATCATCTCAGGCCCTGAACCCAAGCACTATTTCCTTGGGAGTTTTTGCTGTTACCGGCCCTTAGAGCAGGAGAATGTGGTGGCAGAGGGGTGTGGAGTCCTCCTGCTTCCATCTGAAGCCCGCAGCCACCACCTAATCATTTTGACTTTGGGTTCATCATTTCAGGTTCCTGATGTGCTAAACGAAGATAATAGAAGTGCCCGCCCCACAGGGTTCTGAGGATTAAATGAGATACTGTGCAGGGTCAGCACAGTGGCTGAACAAGCAGAAACCCAAAGGCTGCTACTGGTGGTCAGGGGTGCCCTCTCCTGGCAACTTGAAAAACTTGACATGTTCAGGACCTTTTGTTCCCCAGGCTGAGCTGACCAGGCCCTGGTGACTGGCTGACAGGGTGATTTTAAAGGTCTGAGAAACCTTCACCCTTGCTCCCACGTAAAGTAAGGAATGATACCCCTTGCTAACAATGGCAGGAGAGTCGGAGGGGAGAAAGGGCTTGAGAAAAAGAGGGAGGTCGGACAAACCTTCCCATGTGGCCCTCCCAGGTCCTAAAGCAATGGCTAAGAACCCAAACCACCACTGCTTCTGCCTCTAAAGGGGCAATGAAAACCACCAGGCCCTGGCTGGGATGGCCTCTGTTCTTGAGGGTGCCTGATAACTCACGGGCCCTGGTGACGCCAAACGCAGAGAAGCCAGCCTCTGGCTGCAAGGGAACAAGCGCTGGGTTGGGACCCTGACAAACTGAACTGGCTCTCCTGCTGGCCTGCTGGGTGGCAATGAGGAAGTCTCTGAGCGTCTCTGGGCCTGTTTGTTTACCCCTCAGAAAAAGAGGGATCTGGATTGGATGGTTTCTTGTGTCCCTTCTGGCTCTTGAATGGATTCTAAACTGCTCCCACTCTGGGGGCATGAGACCTCCACCTTCTGCCAAAGCACCAGCCAAGACTTTCAGGAGAAGGCCCAACAGTGATGGCTCACTTGTCAGCCAGGAGGAAAAACAGAGGCTTGGTTTAGAGAGATAGATATATTTCTTCTGTTGCATATTTCAGACTCGACACTGAGCTTCAGGCACAATGCTGCTCCAGGTTCTTCTGAGAGCCCCAGCAGAGTCTTCTTCCCATGCTGCTCACGAGGGCTTGCCCCTGCAGGGCGGGAGCCCCAGCCCTGCTTGCAGTTCAGGGTACCTGGGAGACTCTGCCGTAGTCCCAGTAGGTCCCAGTGCCCTGCCATTCTCATCAGGGGCAGGGTATGCTGGAAAGCCCTGGAGCCAGCCCCACCCCTTCTTCTGTGGTCCCCTGGCTGCAAGAGGAGAGGCTGACCCATTAGCATCCAGCTCCACAATGCTCCCCTAAATCGCCTGTTCTCTGGCCCTCAGAGCCTGGCACCACACTTGCACCCCACAGAGCCTTGGCCGTGAGCACCACAGGCCAAGGCTGGGGAATGAGGTCCTGGAGAGCAAGGCAGGCCCAGCCACCCCCGGAGCAACAGCAGACAGGCTCGTCAGGCCCCTGCTCCCCAGGGCCATGGCCCACTTCCTGGGGCTGCTCTGAGCCCTATTGCACATCTTTTGTTTCCAGTTCATCCTCCACCACCCATTTTCCTTTAAAAAAAAAATCAGAGGGGAAGGTGAGGAAGAGTGGGCCCTGGAAGCTGGAGCCCATGTTCCTGCCAATGTCTGGTCCCTAGCAGAGCCGTCAGCAGTAGTATTATGGCCACCTTCCCTGCCGTCCACATGCGTTCTTGATGGTTGACATGGGTGCACTGCCTGGGCCTCTGGTTCTTGCCTGTGAGGAGGACGCCCCTCCACTGTTTGTAAGGTGCAATTCCCCAGGTCATCCGGGGGCGCTGGCTGGGGCCCTGCTACCTGAGTCGCCCATCTGCTTTGACAGGCCCCAGCTCCGATTTGGGGTCAGGGAACACAGAGCTCCAGCTGGTCAGTCTGCAGAGCTCCAGGGAGGGACAGGCGGAGGGGCCCATGGCACACAGTCCAGCCACAGACCAAAAGCTGCTCAGTTCCCCATCTGCCCAGGCCTCCAGCGCGGGGCCCGTGAGCTCTGCATGCAGCCGGGCGGCCTCCTCCGCAGGCTCTGGCTGAGGCAGGTTCAGGATGCCACTCAGGCCCTGGAAACTCTGCTCCATATACTCGTTGTGGGGTGGCCCGGCATGCAGCCAGCTGGCATCATCTGGGGGTGCAGAGCAGGGAGTGAGCATGCCCCGCCCCAGCGATTCCACGAAGGCCAAACCATGGGAGTCAGGTCTGGGCACCCTAGTTCCTGTCCTAATTCTACTAACCGAGTCTCATCTTGCTGAGTGACCTTGGGCTAATCTGCAGAACTTTCTGTGCCTGTAAAACTGTTAGTTTTATAAAATCAAGACAGTGATCCCTTGATTCCCAACTTAAGGATTAAATAAAACAGTGGGCTTAAGGCACTTTAGAAAGTAAGGTTACTTTCTGGTAATGTTCTGGTCTGTGTCACCCATGCACCTTCTCAACCCCCTCCAGTGGTTCCCAGAGCCATCAGAGGCCTAGTACCCAGGCCTCCCAGCTGTGGGGCCCTATTCACTTTGTCAGCCTCCCTTCCCACCACCGCCTGCCTATTCCCCTGCTCCCCTCATGCACCAGACACCTGCCAACTTCGTTCCCTCAGTTTAGAATTCCCTTCTCTGTCTATAGAAGTCCAGCTCATTCAAAGCTCAGCTCCAATACCCGCCTGCTATAAAGCTTGCCTCCATTCTCACCCCCTCCTTGCTCCGTCTCCTCCATCAGGCTCGGAGTCCTAGGAGAGCAGGGGTGTGGCTTACCCCTCTAATCTGCCACAGCCGCTGCCCCATCCCAGTACCCTGTCATCCTCTGGGTTATCCCTGCTCTGACCCACCTTCTCTGCAATAGGATGTGACTGGAGGAAGGAAACTTCTATCTACTTACTGAGCACCTACTGTATACCAGCCATTTTTACCCACATACTCATCCGTAATATCTCCCAGGGGGTAGTTACTTGTGTTAGAACCCCCTTGCAGGAACCTGCAGTCTAGGCCTATGGTCAGAGTCTGCTCTCTTAGCCTCAGCCCAGTGGGCAGAGGGCCATGTGACCCTGCCCACCTGGCCACACAATGGACTGGGAGGATGGCCAGTCAGACTTGCTGTCCCAAGAATGTGGAACTTGGGGACCAAGAGGCCCTGGTCAGTCTCTGTTACACTGAGAGGCCATGTATCATGTATTGAGGAGCCAGACCCTAAGGCTGATAAACACAGAGCACAGGATGAGGGACAAAGTGGCCCCAGAGACTGAGAAAGTACCTCTGGTTCCCAGTGAGAACATTCCTGGGTTCTGTGGGGGAGAGCCCTGCATTTTCCCAATAATTTCCTCTTTTTCACTGGAGCTAGTTTGAGTGGATTTGTGTCCATTGCACTCAGGTCTCTAGCAATTGTAGAACTCTTACTGTATGTGTAGGAAGACTTGAGGCTCAGGAAGGCCAAGTAATTTGCCAAGGATAACAGCCCAGCTAAAGTTTCAGAGCCAAGTCTGCCTGACACCCAAGCACCATACAGACCACAGTGCAGGGCCCTGGCATGCTTAGGGTTGGATGATCAAGGCTGCAACCTTCCTCCTTCCCTACTCTAATGGTTAGCTTCTGGGGGTCACCTTCCTGGCAAATCCTATTCTGTCTGGCTCCTGGGCATCATTTAGGAACTAGATCCTTACCTTTCCTGAGAGGTAGTTTGCGGTTGAAGGTCAAGGGCAGCACGAGGAAGCGGGTCTCACCCAGTGGCTCCCAGAACTGAAGCAGTCGAACAGTCCAGGCCCCTGGCCGCAGGGGCCGGCTCAGTGGGGGCTTGTACTGCGTGACCTCGGTTTCCGCATCTACTGCAATGTCGTAAGACGTGGCCACCACATAGGTGGGGTCGATCCACACCACGGTGGCTGTGAGGTTGGGGCCTCGGGCCCAGCGCTGCATGGCCACAGGCTCATCCAGGGGCCCCAGCAACCCCCCAAAGTTCCGGAAAAGACGCTCTTTGGGGTCCCACTCGGTGCCAACCTGTAGGGAGGGAGGCAGCTGGGCAGGGGCCAGGGGAAAGTCCTTCTTTCTACCTGCTGCTGCCTCTAACTCCTGTGACCTCAGGCCAGTTACTGTCTCTTTTTGGGCCTCAGTTTCCCCATCTGCAAAATAATGGGCTCAGACTAGGATTTTTTTTTTTTTCAGGATTTCTTTAATATCTCTCTAAGCTCTGAGATTCAGTCTAGGCTCCTGTTCTGCAGTGCTGGGGGCAGTAAGGCAGAGATAAGTTTCAAAGCCCTGCCCAGAGACCATCCCCACGTGGAGCCAAGGCCTCTGAGAAAGAGACTGAGGAGACACTCAAAAGCCTAACCTTCTGGCCCGACTGGAATGTCCAAGTCCCTTTAGAAGAAAATCCCTGGAGTGTAGAAGACTGGGCTTGCGTTGTAGTGGAACCACAGTCCCCTCCCTGCTGACTGCATGTCCTCTGTGCATCCCAAGGTTGCCATCACTGGGAAAGAAGACCCATGAATCCAGTCCTGAAAGACCTAGCCCAGTCCTTAGCCCTCCCTTGGTGTCTATCCCTCTCCCCCCGCTGCCCTGAGTCTTGCTGGGGGTCAGGAAAAAGCAAGGGGAGGGCCTGTCCCACCTCCAAACTCTGGAGCCGGCTGGCCTGGTCACTGCGCCCCAACAGCTTCAGCGACCCCTGGGGCATCAGCCACATCTCAAGCGTCTCTGCCGGCCCCTGGGCTGAGGGCTGCACCGCCTGCGTCACCAGGTAGCCCTGGAAATGGTCGTCATAGAAATACAGGTGCACGCTGGACGGCAAGCCCCTGGGCTCAAACCTAAGAAGGTTCCAGCAGGGAGAAAGGGAGATGCCATCAGCACACCCAACTTGGCCTGGAGTCTCAGGGAGGGGGCTCTGGGGAGTCCCATCCCCAGACGCTTCCTTTGTCCCAAATCTCACACCCACAGCACCTATGTGCCTGGCTCTTGCTGTATCTGTTTTATTTGCATTTTTCCCTGCCTCAGACTGGGGGCTCCCTGGGGGGCAGGGGCTATCTCTTTCTGATTGGCCTCCCCATAGGGCACCACACCTTGGGAGTCTGCAAAACGTCAGAAGGAGGTCTCACCTGCAGAGTGGGTTGGCCAGTGGGGATGCAGCGGTGGTGGCATGGCGCAGGCTGAGGCGGGCAAAGGCAGTGTAAGCGGTGAGCATGACATCACTGAGCCCACTGGGGCCGTCGGCCACGTCGTAGGTGTTCTCCCAGTAGGCCTTGAGGGCCGGGGTGCCGGGGGGGTAGCTGCCATACAGGTGGAAGTCCAGGATTTCCAGTACCTCCTGGTTCACAGTCGACTCAAACTTCCGGGCGAAGAAGGTGGGTCTGGAGACTTGCTGGAGCAGGAGAGGCAAGGAGGGTGAAGGGGTCTGGAAGTTCCAGAGAGCACGGCAGGGGAGGGGCCTGCCCAGCGCTGCCGAGAGCCCAGCCTCCCAGTGCTTTTCCTGCTGCCAGTGTAGCCCCAGATCCCTGAGGACTGCGCCCAGTGAAGGGACTGCAAATTCTGACTGGACCGCCCTGGATTACTTCTGACCCTGGAAAGCACATGGCAAAAAGCTGGGGTGACGCCCTGTCAAGGGGCAGAGACTGGGGGCCGTAGGGAAGCACCTGCAGCCGAAGGAAGTCCTGCGGCTTGAAGTCGTTGGGAGAGCAGCCGCACCAGTCCACGATGTGCTTGTACTGGCACTTGCAGCCCAGCTTGCGGTTCCAGTTGGTGACCCGCAGGTTGTTGTCCACGAGGCTCTCGCAGGCCGGGCTGTTCTCCAGCACCGTGTGGAAGAAGGACTGTGGGTGGCAGGGTGGGCAGAGGGTGAGCTGCGGGCACCCGGACTGCACCCTCCCTGGCCTGGTGCGGGCCCCGGTCACCCACCTCAGCTGGGAGCAGTGTATACGTGTAGAACTGACGTAGCTGGGCCACCAGTGGGTCGTCTGTGTACACCACATACTCCACAAAGCTGCGCGTCAGCACGAACCAATCAGAGCCGCCGTCCACCACGATGCCTGCGGGGATCTGCCGCTCGCCCAGGCGCCACATGTGGGAGTCACACTCATGGAAGAGCCGGTCCAGGCCCTGTTTCTTGATGAACCTGTGGGAGGCAGACGGGCCGTGGCTGAGGGTTTTGCAAGGTGGGACCCAGGTGCTCATCATTCCAGGAACTGGCATTCCTCAATCTGTGATTGGTTTGGTGGCTTTGTAACCCAGGGCTGGGGCCACCGAGCCCCCTATGCGGGTGTGTGGCAAGACCCTAGGGCCTCCCACACCCCCTCACCTGGAGTTGTCCCGGCCATGCGACTTCAGGAAATTCTTGTCCCGGTTCTTGGACAGGAAAGCCACGAGCTCCTCATTGGTCCTGAAGAGGGAATGGGGTGTGGACAGCGTGTGTGAGGTGGCTGTCACTGGCCCAGAGCAGAGCCCCTCCAGCACTCCTCATCTTCACACCATGGCCACTTCCTTTCTCACGGAGAGCCATCCTGGCCACATGCCCGACCCCAGATTGATGCTCTGGGGTGGTAAGCACCTGAGGCCCCCAAGGAAGACCACTCCTTCCTCCACCCCTTGCTGTCTGACCCAGGCTCCCCAGTACAGGCTCCTCCTCCCCATCTCTTGTCCCTCTCAATCCTCACATAATCATCTTTCACTAACCCCCTCCCTAAGACATGGCTGGGGCCAAGGGACCGTGTCTGGGCTGTGCGATCCCATAATGGGGCCTGGTGGAGGGAAAGAGTCCCTCAGGACCTTCGAGCCCCGAGTGCCCAGATGGGCACCCTCCCATCCAGAGGGTTCAGATCACCACCCTGTACCTGGTCGGGTAGTCGGTGGCACTGAGGTTGATGAAGAAGTCCCACGCCCAGCCAGGCACCTCCAACAGGTCCCGCATGCTCCGCAGATACATCCTCAGCAGGCTGGCCCCACCCCAGATGGTGACCATGCGCCAGGGCGTCACCCGCACATTATCATATTGCCGAGCCAGCTCCACCACCTCACGGTGCAGGTAGTTGGAGCGCTGTGGGAGGTGTGGGGAAGAGGGGAAACTCAGCAGCTGCAGAAAGAGCTCCCCAGCATTACAACCTCCCCACCCCACCCTTGTACTGGGGCAGAATACAAGTGACGTGGAATGGAGACAACACAGGCCAGGGCTCCAGCTCCAAAGCGGCCGAGTCACCTGGTGCTGGCTGTCCCCCATTCCAAGCCTGTTCCCCTCTGGGCCACCTGAGCAGGTTGGAGACACTGTCTGTCCATGACCTTCTGGGTCTCTGCTCTGCTCACTCAGCTGCCCTTGGTCTCCCCCGGCCACAGTACCTTGTCCACGTGGATGTAGAAGAAGTGCTGCTCGTGGTAGACAGCCTTGAGGAGACGCTTCAGCTGGCGGATGGCACGGCCATGAACCACCAGCATGTAGGCGACTCGTACTGGGGGGCCATCCACGGGCTGCTGGGCCCGGACCTCATCCCACTGGATGCCGGGGCTCATCTTCCCTGAGAGCAGAGAACAGGGGCATCGGTGAGGCCCCTTCCTAGGTCACCGGCGGGAGGCGAGATGGGAAGAGGGGGCTGCCCGTCTTCTGAAGGAAGAACTCTGGACCTGGTGCCCCATGGTCCTGGGCCCCAGCTCCATCTCTGCCACTTAGCGCACTCATCACCGACTTGGGCTGGGAGATAGGCCCCTCCGAGCTTTTATCCCAGAGAAATGGGGGTGAGGATCCCTGCCACGCCCCCTCCCATGCTGCTACCTCTCCGCCCATGCCCATCTCTTACCAGCCCGCTGGCAGTGCCGGGGTACAGCCTTGGGCATGAGGCCCCCGGCCTGGTGCAGACACACCACGTTGGCGATCTCCTGCTGGCACTGCTTGGAGCTGGCCCGAGCCAGTGCAGACAGCGCATCCTTGCCCACGATCTCGCACTTGGGCGTGAAGCCATTGTCTGTGGGCTGGGGGGCACCCTCCACACTCCCTGTGTCTCCATGTGGGAAGCCAGCTGCCCCAACCAGCGCCTCCCCAGCGGCTGCCCCACTCAGGTTCTGGCGGCCCGGGGCCTCTGGGGGTGGGGTGGGCAGGATCCGCCGGCTGGCCCTGTGCCGGCTGGTTACCGCCCGCACCACCTTGGCCACAGGCACGCCGGGGCTCTCAGCGCGGCCCCGCCAGCGCCCATGCCTTCTGCCTGCACTGCCCCTCCGCCCAGCTGAGCTGTCTGTGTCCTTGGAGCCCTCGCCGGGGTCTAGCGGCCGTGGCTTCTTCTGCCTTCCTTTCTGTAAAAGATAGGCAGACAGGTCACTGGGACAGTCACTCTCCTGCTTTTAGCTCCCTGTTGGCCTCAGGCTTAGAAGCCCCTAACACCCTTTGTCTAGAAAAGCATTGTTCACCCGAGGACTCTGCACAAACAGTACTTCTGCCGGGAGGCCTCCCTAACCGGCCAGGGAGGAAATGTCGCCCTCCCCTGTGGCACCATCGCACCCACGTTCCCGCTGCCACACATATCACAGGGCACTGTATCTCTTTTGTGCTTTGGATTCAGATACCACTTTCTTTTTCAGCAAATATGAAAATCAACATCCACATTTATTAGAAGTGTGCAAAGACCCTGCAGACGACACAAGAGTGTCCACCCAGCACTCCCACCGGGCCTGGCTGGGAAGACAGTGTTCATCAGAGGGAAAGCATTCCGCCGATACAGTATTTCCACGTGGGTGTGCTGAGGCCGCAACAGAGCAAAGGGGTCTTGCCCAGTGGGGAGGACAGAGGTGAAATCTAAGACCTCGTTATTGGTCCGGTTCTCTGGGAAGCAAAGACCAAGAGAGAGTCAGAGTGCAAGAGATTCACCGGGGGGGTCACACTTCTGGACAATAAGGAGGCAGGAGTAGGAGCCAGCAGGGAAAGACTTCAGAC
This sequence comes from Camelus dromedarius, assembly GCF_036321535.1. Taxonomy (NCBI): domain Eukaryota; kingdom Metazoa; phylum Chordata; class Mammalia; order Artiodactyla; family Camelidae; genus Camelus; species Camelus dromedarius. Next base: position 57,904,373 of record NC_087451.1, read on the forward strand.
CACCAAGTTGGCCTGACATCCGTGCAAGGAAGGGGAAGGAAGAGCTTCAGACAACAGCTCAGCTTGGAGAGGACCTTGGCCAGCTAACGGGAAGCTCCAGGGCAGAGACAGCCTGGAGATGGGAGCTCTGATACCAGAGCTGGGGGTGGCCCAGGAGGTGCTTGGCCATGGCTGGGAGGCTGAGGCAGAGCCTGAAGGCACCACCTGCAGCTGCAGGCTGGCAACTCACTGCTCCTTGTGGCAGGGTCTCTCTCGAAGGGAAAGCTGAGCGCTGCGCCTCCACAGCCCTGCTCTCTGGCTCCTGCATCCTCTTCGTCACACCCAGACACTTCCCTAGATGGTCCCATTACACTTGAAAGTGTATATGCCCACCCTCTTCCCAGCTTTCCCTGTCCCCCTTTTGTGACCTTCCTTGCCTGACCAAATCCCATCCATCCTCCAAGACCCAGCCCTGAGTCCTCATGTGTGAAGCCACCCTGATTGCCTGGGAGTCGGATGTTCTAGCACACCACACTCCTTGGGGAGAAGCTGTCACATCAGCACCATCTCCTCAGTGCCCGGCGGTGTAGGTGGCACATAGGACGTCTGGCTGGTGTCTGGAAGATGAGACACAGAAGGGATGGAGGAGCGAGAGGCACTGTGTGACTATCACCAGGGCCCCCTGCCCAGCTCTGCCACTCCCCCAGTTACCTACATTCCCTGAGCGGGTTCCCTCAGCTATAAAACACAGGAGGGAAGTGTGAGTGTCCGGTGAGATAGAGCATGAGATAATGCAGCTAGGAAGAGCTGTCTCCACCAGCTGTCCCCTTCCTCTCTCCACTCTCTGTGCAAGTCCTCTTCTGGCCTGGCCTAGCAGCATGACTCGCTGGACCACAGCCTCTGAAGCACCCTCCCCCCTGGCTTCTAGGATGTCCTCCTGGTGCTTCTCATGCCCCTTGCCTCCATGACCACTCCTTATCAGCCTTCTAGACTGACCCTTCCTTGTCTCCCAAGGCCACCCTGGGGCTGTCCTTGTCTGAGCTTCCCAGGTGACCTCACTCAGTCTCTTAACCCCATCCACTCCCAGGTTTCTCTCTCTTCCTTGAACCTTCATGTATTTAGCTGCCAGCCTCCTTGATGCCTCCCTTGGGAGCTTGCTACCAACCCCACAAATCCAACAGCGAGTTCCTGATCTCCCCGCAGCCGGCTCCTACCTCAGTCTTCCCCATCTCAGTTAATAGCGACTCCATTCTTCAAGTCACTCCGACAAAACACTTTGTCATGTTTTCCTCATACTCCATCATCAGTAAATCCTGTTGGGACTACCTTCAAAATACCTCTAGAATTTGACCACTTCTCACTACCTCCATCACCACCACCCCTGCCTGGAATCCCTGCTCTTACTCTGGATTCCCATCATCCCTTCTCATTACAGTAGCCAGTATTCCTGTTAAAACCAGTCCCATCTCACCTCAGCTCTGCCTGAAGCCACCCATGGTTCCCTCTCTGAGGACAAAGCCCTAGCATGAACCTAGGAAGGCTATGTGAGCAGCGTCTGGCTGCCCACTCCCTGCCCCTCCAGTCTCTGACCTCATCTCCTACTAGCGTCTCCTCATGCTCACTCTCCTCCAGCCACCAGGGCCTTCTCAAGGTCCTTCCATCCCAGCTGGCATTCACTGTCCCCTGCGCCTGGAATTCCCTGCCTCCAATTCCTTGCTCAGGTGGCATCTTCTCAGGAAGGCCACCTTGGCCACTGTATTTAAAACTCCAGCCGTCCCTCATCCTCCACTTAGTTTCTCCCACAGCACTTATTACTACCTCTCGTCCTGAAATGTACTTCTGTGTCTACGTGTATACTGTGTTCTTCTGTGTTTCTCCCCTTAAGAAATGTCATGTCCATGAGGACAAAGCGTTTTGTTGTTTTGCTCACGGATGTATTCCCAGAGCCCAGAAGAATGTCAATAAATGTTTGGTGAATGAATGAATGAATGAAAAGCTCTTGGCATAGGCTCAGCATTCAGTAAATGCTGTCATCCTTATTATTATTATTCATGGAAGGGGACTAGGAAATGGTCACACGTAAAGCAGGAGAGAAGCCAAGGCCTTCAGATACTTTGGACCATTGGGCTGAGTTTTCCCTGCCCCTCCCCTCCCCTGTCAGAGCAGGGCAGTCATCTCACATGTCAGACGGACAGCCACCTTAGGGCCAGGGCCCCACCTCTACACTTGGTACCCAAGCCTTCAGTGCCTGGCATCCAGCCAGCCCTCTGATCTCTTGGGAGGTGCCCAGTGAGAGTGGGGGTGTCTACCCCTATCTGAGAAGAGACACCTGCAAGAGGGAGGGCAGGGTGGAGAGGAGGCAGCAGACCCCATTCTGTACCCACACTGGGGAGGGCACCCTGGACTGGGCAGCCCCCAGGAAAGGTGGCTGCAGCCCCACTGAACCGAGTGTACATGAAGCTGGTGATGTCAGACCTGGCCACACAGTGGGCAGAGAAAGACATTCTCAAGCTGAGGTGGATAGAGACAGCAGAGGAGCTGTGGGCTCTCAGGGTGGAAGCCAGTATCTGCGAGTCAGGAAGCTGGTCGGGAGGGCAAGGCAAGGGGCACAGGGCCAGGCTGGCTGTGGTGGGGGACAGGATGTGGGAGGAGATGGGCATGCTGGTGCCTTGCACTGCAGCAGGGAACTGGCTGACCCTGAGAAGGACAGTCCCAGAGGCAGCTGGGGGACCAGAAGGCAGCAGTGAGGAACAGCAAGGGGTCGTCCCCTACTGGGAAGCAGCCCCCGCCGCTGCCCCATCCCAGGCATCTTTATATGGGCATCAGCAGGGCCCCATACTTGTGCCCCCTAGAGGAGTTGCCCCTAGTAGCTCCTGGGGACAGAGTCCCCTCTAATTACTAAGGATGGGAACTGGCCCTCTGACATCTGTCTGGATGCATTCTGGCCTCCCAGGTGGCCCCCTCCTCTCCACTGAGGAGGAATTCAAAGTCCTCTGCCATTTCCTGGCTCTGCAGCTTCTCCTTGGAATCCTTCTCTGAGCTACGGAGACAGAGAAGCAATTCTTATTCCACACCTTTGGACTTCCCAGACTGCATTTAAAGTAAGTTGTGAGACAATGTTTATGAAAGGTTTGAAAACCATTAAAATGGCTCTCTGGATGTTAATGGTCATCTCTGGTCTCCACTCTAGCCCCTCACAGACGGGCAGAGTGTGCGTCTTAAATGCACCTCTCATCCCATCGCTGCTTAAACCCCTTCGGTGTAAGTGCTCTCCCACTGCACTTAGAATCAAACCTCAGCCCCTCACTGTGGTCTCTAGGATGTGCCCTGGACTAACTCTTGAACCTTCTTCCAGGGAACACACCGCACATCCTTTCCATTCCTCGAAGGCACCCAGCTGAGCCCATTCTCCTCAGGGCCTTCTGCCTGAACTCTGCCTACCTCTTCCCCAGGCTGACTGGGTCTTTCAGCTCACAGGCCACTTCCTGCAGAAGCTTCCCCAACCACCTATCTAAACCAGCCCCCTTGTGTTTGAGTTTCCTTTTCACTGTCAGTCTCTCCCTGCAGATTGCCTGCCCAGGAGGGCCGAGACCTCTTCTATTTTATTTATTTCTGTATCCCCAGTGTCAGCACAGTGCCCGGTATGAAGTAAGACTTAATAAATATTTGTTACTGACTGACTGACTGAATGAACGAATAAATCCCTATTACCACTGTGCAGTATTGAGATAAAAATAAGAGTTATTTACTGACCGTTTAGCATGTGCCAGCAGCTCCCACAAACACTTCACAGGCATCACAGAGAGAGAGAGGTGCTGTTATTACCCTCATCTTGGGGAGGGGATACCGACGAGGACATGAGAAGAGGTTCGGTGACCTGCCAGTGGTCACATCACTTACTAGTAGCAGCGCTGGACTAGGACACAGGACAGAGAAGGGGGGTGGTCCAACTTCAGTGCTCACCTTCCCAAGTATAATGTTACGCTGCCTGGCAACCCTGAGGTGGCTGCTCAAGGAGTCCAAGCACCAATGGCTGCTTGACGGCACAACCTTTAGGTCATGAAGGATCTTCCTTCCATTCTAGTCCAGGGATTCCCCTAGCAGGTTCTGCTAGGAAGCTGGAGGAGGGGGTGGAGAGGTGGGATCCCGAGTGTTTTACTTGGGGCAGTTCTCCACCCCGGGATGGGGGCAGGGCAGCAGGAACCTGGAGGCCTGGACAACCTCTCAGCCCACCCGGAGATTCACAGAGCCATGCAGTCCAGGGCTGTTTGTTTCTGAGAAGCCTCCAGTGCTTTGCCAGGCCCCTCCCAGTGTGGTCACCAACCTCTGCTCACATACTCCAGGGACAGAGGGCTCCCTAACTCCTCAGCAGCCCATCCTATCTTACAACGTTCCATCTGCCCAAAGAATCATCATACACTGAGCCCAGAACACTCTTTTCCCCTTCTTCCTACTTACTGGACCACAAAGAACAAGCTCACTCCCTTCAGATGTCACAGAACCAGCCTCCCCCACCCCCACCCTCAGCTCCTTTTGGAGTTACGGTCTCACTGTGACTCTGTCCCAGCTCCCCTCACCATCCCAGTCTCTTGGTTCTCCCAAAAAAAGGCAGGGGCAGCTCTTCTCCCAGTCTCCACCGCGGGCCACCCAGACTGCCCAGATGCAGGAAAGGAAAGTGGACACCAGGGCTCCCTTGGCCTTCACCTTGCCAGGTGGAGAGGCCCATGGGGACACAGCAAGCACAGTGTCTGACTCAGAGTGCGAGGAACCAGGACCAAGAAGTGGGGGTGGGGAAGCCCTACCCTCTGGCTCGCTGCTTAGTGCCAGAGTTTGGCCTATCCTCCTCTACCTTTCAGGATGGTCTCAGACCCCACTGGACCCTCCTGACCACACCGGGGAACACATGCCTGGGCCTCCAGCGGAAACCACATCGGCCGAGAGTGAGTGAGGCCTTCGAGGCAAGGCCCTGGGGACAGAGCAGGACGGGGTTTGCCCCTGCTCCAGGGGCTGGTGCTCTACTAAACCAGCTGCTGCTGTCACCATTCCCTTAGAGTCAGAGGTGGCCGGTCCCCAATTCCCTAATGGTCTGAGGCCAACTCACCAGCTCAGTTCCCCTGCCGTCCTCTCCAGAAGACCCATGCAGGCTCTTCAGACCCCTGGCTGTGGAAGCCACGCCTCAGGGATTCTCCAGTTCTCTCCCTTAGGGTCACTCTTCACTCGCTCTTCCCTCAGTGTCAGGACTGAGTTCCACCCCCAGGCTCCACTTCCTAACCAGCAGCTGCCCCTCGGGCGCAGCTGGGCGCCGATGCCCAGGGTCCCTCATCCCCATTCCTCAGCCCACGGCGCGCACACCCCTGCCCCATCCCAACTTCAGAAAGTTTGGCCTGGGGCTCCCCACCCTCGAGCAGGCTCGGGCCCAGCCCCGCCTCCCGGCCCGGCTCCCAGCCACCCGCGTCTGACCTTCATTGCTCCCCGGGCTGGAGACCATCCCAACAAGACCCACTCCTCCCGCCCCGGGCCCTTGCAGGCCTGCGATCCGGGCCTCGGGGCCACGCACCGCCCCCGCGCGCAGGCCCCCAGGACCGTCCGGGAAGGGGGCGCCAGGAGTCTGATGCCCTGCTTCAGTCGGCCGCCCGCGCGCGGCACGCAGGCGGCCGGTGTCCCACTTCTCCGGCCGGGGCCGCCCGCAGCCCTGCGAGGACCCCGCGCGCCCCCGAGCTCGGCCTCCCCGCCTGCCCGCCCGGCTGTCGGAGCACCTCGCCCGGCTCGTCCTCCTCCAGGACGCTGAAGCTCCACACCACCAGGCCCTGAAGCAGCAGAATGGCCAGCGCCGTGGCGATCGCCAGCTTGTAGCGCCGCACCAGCTTCTGCACCCGCGCGCTCGCCACCATCTTCCTGCCCGGGACGCGGGGCACGCGCCCAGCCCTGCAACCCGGCCGCGGGCGCGCGCACGGGCGCGGGCAGAGACGGCTTCCCCCAAGGGAGGCGGGCCTGGCGCGCGTCGGGGCGGGGCCGGGGGCGGGGCCCGCGGGCCCGAAACGCCGCGACCCGCAGGCCGCTGGCTGAGCCTGGGCCTGCTGATCCGGGGCCCGGAGAGACGCTCGCCGCCTCTGCCCCGTCCTTGGGTCCCGGCGTTGGCCTCCTGCGCTGGGTCAGCTTCCCGGGCGGTGCCTTCCCGGCCTCAGTCCGTGCCCCAGCCCCTGCGTATGCCCACCTCCTCCTGGACGGCAAGCCCGCGGATCCAGGGTGCGGAGAGGTCTGCGGCCCGACCTCTCTGGCTCGCCGCCTGGTGTCGCGTCAGGTGGGGGAACTCAGCCCCATGCGGAGCGGATCAACTCTCTCGGCCCTCGGGCGCACAGAAAATGCTAGAACTTTCAGAAACGAGTTGAGTTGCGAGAAATTGTGTAAGTGCCACAGTCCCTGCTTAAAAACCCTGCAGGCCGCACCTGCCGGGCAAAGCCTAACTCCTTTAACTGGCATCTGAGGCCCTTCTCAAAGCCTTGTTTCCTCTCCTTCCCTCTTATCCTAAACATCTTCTGCTAGAGCCTTGGTTCTCGGACTCCAGGATACATCAGAATCGCCTGGAGGACTTGGTAAAACAGATTGCTGGTCCCCACTCTCAGAGTTTCTGCTTTGATAGATGGGGAGTGGGGGGTGGGGGGCTGAGAATTAGAATTTGCAATAAGTCCCAGATGATGTTGATGTTGCTAGTCTGGGGGCACACTTGGAGAACTAGACCTTTGCGCATGCTGTCTATTCCCTCCGCCCAGCCCTAGCAACTCCTCCCCTACTTCACTCCCCCTCCCCATCAGTGGCCTCCTCCCTCAATGCTTACGCAGCACTGGACAGTCCAGAACTGATCACATATCTAATTGTGATTCCTCTGGCATCGTGCCTTCTTCACCTTTGAATACTTAGCCGGGCAACGGACACCCAGCAATGCTCAATAAATGTGGAAATAAAGAGCAGGTGAAGCCCAACTTCCTGTTGCACCAGCTGACCCCAACATTTTTGGAAAGCCTGGCGTGTTCAAGCACCGCATAGACAAGATCTGAACCCCTGCTGCCCTCCCCCGAACCTGGCAGGACCACTGAGAGACAGAAGGGGAGAAGAGGAAGAGCCGTGCGCAGGACAGCCAGGTGCACGCCCAACCGTGAAGAAGGAACCAATAAAAAGAGCAAAGCCAAGATTTAAGATTTATAATGAAGATTTTAAGAACCATACACAAGAGATATGGAAAAAGAAATGGTTGGGGGGGGGGGAATTTGAAAGCAATGATAAAAGGGTTTGGAAATTGCTAGGAGATGAGCTTAGGTGAAGGAATTCTAAACTGTGTTGAGTACAGGAGATGCAGTTATTTGATGGCACTTAAATAAAACCTCCTTTAATCATCTCCTGCCCCTTTGGTATTTGTAGTCATTCCATTCTTCAGCATTAGTTAAGTGGGAGAATTGTAAACAATGTTTCAGATGACAGTTTGGCTACTTAAGAGAACCTACATTTCAAGATTTTGGAAAACCTTAGTTGGCCTGCCAGCAATTGATATGTTAATGAAATATCGATCTTGTGTGCTCATTAAATTAGGCCCCCAGGGACTGCCTACCTGCCAATACTCCTCCCTCCCCCGCACCTAACAATGCAAATAGCTTTATTTTCCACTGATTTTAATAATAACATACAGTCATAATATATACTCATATATATACTTAATAATAACATACTCATATAACCTTTAAAATGGAAAAAATAAGGAAAAAAGTAAAAGTTACTTGTAATCCCATTCCTGATATAATCATCATTAATATTTTGGTGATGATCCTTTCCCCATCTCCATGTGTAAGGATGGCCTTACACTACACACATGGCTTTTAAATATAGAAACTTGCTTTTAAGTATTTCTCTCCCATTTCCCTCCAGGTTAACAGCTTGGCATCCTTCCTTCCTACCTTCCTTCCTTCCAGCTCTGTAACAATTCCCACACACACATACAGATGCAGGTTTTTTTGGGTGGGGTGGGGTGTGGGGTGTCACATTTTTAAAAGCTAAATCATTTCACATACACTTTGCATCTTGATTTTCTACCTTAAGGGTAAATACATAATAGAAGTTCCTCCAAGACAGATGGGACATGTCTCACCCATTCTTTTCTAATGGCTGCGTAATACGCCACTCCTTTCTTGAATGGGCATTCATTTGGTTTTCAGTTTTTGCAACTACCACAAGGCTATGATAAACATGGTTCTACACCTATGCACTGATGCATTCATTTCTATGGTAGAGCTTCCCAGGAATCGGATTACTAGGGAATTTTAAATTTTAATAGCTATTTCCAAATTGCTGTTAGAATTCATTTTTCCAATAGCAATGTATGAGAGGATGGTTTTCCCACATCCCTTCCAGCAGCAGGTATGATTGCTGTTTAATTTTTGCTAATCTAACAGCAGATAAGTGAACACCTTGGTTTTTAATTTGTGATTTTCTGCAGAGGAGTGTCTCTTAATTGGTTTCTGGATTTTCTTTTCCCAGAATTGCCTCTTCACAATCTTCATGAGTTTGTCTATTGCTATTGCATTATTTGTCTTTTTCTTCACAATTTTAGGAGTTTTTAAAATTGAAAGTTTCTTTCCACTTATCACTGCACTTTGACATTTTAAGATCTTTTTACACTTTAAAATTTTTTTGTGTGTAATCAGTTTCACGTTCCTCTTGTTTTATGGCTTCTCATTTTCTGTTCTGGTTAAGTAGATCTCCCTGATCCTTGATGAGCTATATAGTCTCATACATTTTCTCCTATAGTATTTATTTTACATTTTACATTTAAGTCTTTAATCCACCTGAATTTGTGTCTGTGTGGTGTGAGGTGGGGGTGTGCAGTCTCTATTTTGCACTTACGCCCTGTCACTCTACCACTATTGATTTAGACTTTACTGTTTTTTAAAACAAATTAAGGGGAGGCTATAGCTCAAGTGGTAGAGCACATGCCTAGCATGCACAAGGTCCTGGGTTTAATCCCCAGTACCTCCTCTAGAAATAAGTAAATAAACCTAATTATCTCCCTCCCTAAAAAAATAACTAAATTAAATAAATAAATAAAACAAATTAGTTATTGAGGTGTAGCAATAACATACCTCGACTGATTTAGACTGACTATATAAGATGCAAGGTTCATTGATCCCCCCGGTCTCCTCTTCCCTCAGTTTCCCCTGTAACTTCCATTGTGCTTTTTTTTTTTTTTTTTGCTTTCATTATAGAAAGTCTTGAAAATACAAAATGGCTCCTCAGAAAAGTAGAGTGGGAAAGCATTTTTTTAGTTTTAAGTGGGATATATCCTTTCTCATGTGACAGCATTATCCTTAGAGCCTTAATTTTAGAAGAAACATTATGAGACATGGATGGTGAATGTTTTCAAATGTGTTTCAGCAGCCAGAGTTCAGACTTGGCTCAGGATCAGAGGACATGGAGGCCACTGCAGTATAGTCCCCAGGCTGTGCTTCCCAGGCATCTCCCCAGGCCCTATCTTCTTGCCTTTATCTAATTTCTGCTTCTCTGTCCACTTCCTGGCTCTCTGTCTGCTGGCCCTGGTCCTGGCTTTACCCCTAGATGCTACCTCTGGGACACCCTTTTCCAGCCCACGCTCAACCCACCTCTGGATCCCTGGGCTTCTGCTTATCAGGTATTAAGTTACAACATCTTTTGAAATGATTGTATGGGCTTTTCTAATGTGAGGTGATGGATTATTTTAAAAATAATTTCCACATATTAAAATATTTTTGCATCTGTTACAGTAAATGTAACTTGGTATTAGATTTTTTTTTTTTTTTTTTTTTTTTTTTTACAAAATTGCAGTACAGGTTGAATTTGACTTGCTAGTATTTTATTTAGGATTTTTATAACAGAGATTGACCTATGCAGAGGCTGCAAACTGGTGACTCATGGGACTTGTTTATGTGACCAGCAGAGGACTCTGAAGCATTTGATTTTAAATTCCTGAGTAAGGGGCACACACTCTGCAGTTCCTGTAGCTCCCTGCCAGCTTATCCCTGTCATTTCATACACCAGTCAACTTCACCCAGTTATGTTACTTTCTGGCTCTTACAGACACTTGAGTTTATAGTACCTGGTCTATGGTTTTCTTTGCTCTTTTTTTATTTTCTTATTTTTTTTTTTAGTAGACTTCAGAATCATAATTTACAACACAAATTGAGGAGCATTCTTTCTTTATTCTGTGTATTGAAATAATTTATACAACAATGGGAATTGATGTATAATAACAATAATAGACACTGCTGTCCCTTGAACATTAGAAAAACTTTGCCAACAAAAGCACATAACCCAGGAGTCCTTTAGGGAGCTAATTCTTCAGTAACTTCTATTTTTTTTTTCCTCCTGGTTATTGATGTATTCAGAATTTTGTGCTCTTTTTTGGGTCAATATTGAAATTTATTAATCTTTTTCTGGAGAAGAATTTAAATGCTCCATTACATCTCTCTTATTTTTCTTTCTCTGTTATTTTGTATATATTGTATGTCAACAGTATCAATTATTCCAAAATGAAACGGTCATAGTGCTTTCATTTTTCTATTTAGCCAGCTGAGAGCCCATATGTAGTATTAGCTTTCTCTTTGGTCCTCTGAGTTGTTTAAAAGCCGTGTGGGGGGAGCATGCTGTTTGTTCACAAAAGGGGTGTCAATGAGACTCCCACCTCCAAGCATGGAAGTCGGAAAGCACTTTGAGTGGAACGTTCTGCTCCTGCAAATCATCTTACTGTCACATGGAGTCACTGTAGGAAGCTGCCTAGATGGGCTTTTCCTGGTCTGTTGCACACCCCTGCCTGGCTCACTAAGCCCAGACAAAATGCGCATTACTTGAACTCCCAGGGTTGCAGTCTCTGTGCTCAGCTCTTTCACCCCCAAACTCTACCAACTAGTACATTTCCATTGTGAGAAGTAGAAATTCCATCTCCAAGGGACTTCAAAGTTCATGCTTTGACATACTCTCTATATTCCAAACAATTAACAATGAGAGAAAAGAAATTTAAAGACATTAATAGGACATAAACAGGCTGGAAGACAGGATAAATATATCAGCAGACAAGAAAGAAAAGTAACTGGGAGGCAAAGTGGTAAGGCCAAAGCCAAAGGCTTTGGGGTAATGGGAGCTAAAATGTTGCACAAGGAATAGAGGATAAAATCAGACTCTCTTGGTTGAAGCCAGAGACTAGAGTGAGGCCCTTTCTTGGTTGAAGACAGAGACTAGAGTGAAGCCAGAGACAAGAGTGAGGCTGACAAAAAGGACAACTGACCAGCTCTCAGGAACTATGGCCAAAACTGTAGGCCTAAGGAGGTGGCAGAACAAAGACAGCCTCACAACCAAGAATTAGGTCAAACCATCTTCCAACTCTATGACTGAGTCTGCAATACCCCCAAATCAATGAAGAGCACAAGTTCACAGCTGCCATCAAAAGACCAGCTCTGGACTAGTCTTGTGGATGCAACCACAAAACTAAATCCACCAGACAAGAAAGAAGAAAGAGAAAAACAGAGCGCAAAGCAAAAGCAAAAATTCCCAGCCATAATGAGACTGTAAGCCAAAATTCCAAAGGACATGAGCACATGAAGAGATCAAATGCCAAAAAAGATGACCAACTCAACAAATGAAATATGAACTCACAGATGAAGAAACTGATTTTTTTGGACTAATCTAGCAAAGTCCTGAAAATAAGGATGCTCAAAGAGATAAATATTTCATGATAAACAAGAATCATGAAACAATGCCGATGAAAATGAAATGAATATATAGGTATGAAATTAAAGCAATTATAAATTTCAGTAAAAAAAATACAGTCATGAAATTTGAAAATGTCTCAAAAGATGGGATGAATTTTAGACTGGATATAGTTGAAGATAAAATCAGTGAATTGGAAGACAGTTCTGAAGAATCTACACAGAATGCAGCAAGGGGAAAGAGATTAAAGATAAAAGAGATTAAAAATAAAAAAGAACAGTTCAAAGAGCAGAGCAAGAGAACAGCTTGAGAGACTCCAAAATATGTCTGATAGGATTTTCAGAAGAAAAGAATAAAGAAAATGTCAGGGAAATAATATTGAAGATATGATAGCTGAGATTATTCCAGAATTGTAGAAAAAAATTAATAATACAATAGGATTTTTATTTTTACCCAATCTGATAATCTGTGTCTCTCAAAGTGTGTTTAAACAGTTCACATTTATTGCTATTAACTATTTAGTTGGACTTTCTTTTACTATTATGCTGTATTTTCTGCTCACCATCCTTATTCTTCACTTTTTTTTCCTTCTCCTTTTCTACCTTCTATTGAATTGATAAAATCTTCTATTTCCCATTTCTCTCCCAGTAATATCAGGTTTGGTACAGCTTTTGTCAACTTATTTGATGCCTTCTGCTTTTTTTATACCTTCTTGTGTTTTAATCACCTTTTCACCCCATTGGTGAGGGAAGGATTACCGCCCTAGAATTATGGGGATGGCTGAACACATGACACTCAATTCTGGGAAGTTTATTAGTCACATAAACTCACTGTCCAGGGGAAGAAGTCATAGCATACTGTGCAGGGCCATATGGGGTTGCACTCAGGAGGAGAGTGAACCACCAGGGACTGTAGGAGGCAGGGATTACAGTATCAAAAGAGTGAGATGAACCCTGGTCTTCATGGGAGGATGTTATTGGCTTATTGTAATAATTGTGCAGGCTAGCAGGGAATTGAAACCCACTTCTCTGGAGTAAGCAGGACCTGCTGCTGGTCCCCTTGATGGGGAGGGTTGTTTGGCTGGGGGGCTTTACTGGAGGGAGCAGCGTGGGGAGGGGAAGTTATAGCTAGGCCATTCAAGGCCCTCCCAGTTTCACCACGTGTCAAGGCAGCACTTAATACTGGGCCTTAGCTTTAGGCCTAACACACACTTTGCTGTTAATTTTCTTTTTAGTGCTGTGTAGACTGCTTACTATAATCCTGAATAATTTAGAAAGCAAGAGTTAGAGTTCTTGTACAGGAACCATACCACAATAAAGATATTCTAAAAAAAAAAAAGAATTAGAATTCTTTATTAATTCTACTTGGTTTGCCTTAAAGATTTTCAGAGGTTTTTGATATGGCATTCAAAGATCATATAGAAATAGAGTCCATATAGAAGTGTACTCTTTGCTCCCTGTTGTGAAAAATAAGTTGTCCCCAATTCATTCCCACTTTTTCTTCATTTTATCTGAGATCATAAACTTCATTATTTTTATTTATAATAGCTAACATCTTTGAAGGAAAAATACTTTTTTGACTCTTCAACGTGAAACTTAAAAAAACAATTATTTAGAGTAATGCACATATAGTAACTTTAAGTTGTGTAACTAAAGTTGCCCTTTGCCAAGAGGATAATTTTAAAAACTGGATTAAATTTTTCAAAGTAAGGCATATTTACTGCAACAAGTCAGTTCAAAAGTGTTTCAGAACAGGCAATGATCTCCCTTTCTTTCCCCACTACTCCGACGCTTTAGCATTAACCAGCCTTGCCGATTTGCTTTGTTCCTTCCACATTTTTCTCTCTGCTCACATAAATACATGCAGATGCAAACCCTTTGATAGGCTCCCCCTCTATGTTTTACAGAAATGGGATCACACAGAAATTATTCAATTGCTTGCGTTTTAAAATAACCATTTTATCATAGACACTCCTCTAGGTTTGTTTTATCATGGACAGTCTTACAGGTTAATACATATATAGCTTATTCTTTAGAAATAGCTACATGATGGTTATTACTTTCATATAGATGCACCACAATTTATTAAACCATGAACTTGTTATTGGGCAGGTAGGTCATCGCTAGTTATTTTGCCACCATACATATTGCTGCAAGAAGAACTGTAGTTCATATATCTTTATATACTGGTGTCTTTGTTTGTATGTGATAGGTTTCCAAGATTGAGATGAGTATGTACATACTAATTTTTTAAAGATATTGCCAAACAATGAAATTATTCTGTATGATACTATAGTGGTGGCTACATGTCATTATGCATTTGTCAAAGCCCATAGAACGTACAACATCAAGAGTGAACCCTAATGTAAACTATGGACTTTGGTTGATAATAATGTGCCCATGTTGGTTCATCGATTGTACCAAATACGCCACACTGATGAGGGATGTTGAGGGTAGGGGAGTATATATGTGTAGGTGGGAAAGGCTATGTGTGAACACTCTGTATTTTCTGCTCAATTCTGTTGTGAACCTGAAACTGCTCTAAAAGAATAAAGTCTATTAAATATATATATATAATATATATTTATATATATAAGCAAATAAAGATATTGCCAAAGATTGCAAAAAAAGATGCTAGCAATTCATATTTTGGGGGGGAAATGTATGAAAGTCTTCCTTTCCCTAAACCTCTAAGCAGGTGATTCAAGCTGGATTCTTTTTTCTTATTCATGAGTTTTTGCATCTGATTTTTTTTCTAGTGTCCTAGAATATATTTTCAAGAAGAGTATGTGATTTATTCAAGAAGAGTATTCGAGGGGATTATGTTTTTTTAAAAACTTCCACATCCGAAAAGGCCTTTTTGTTGCCTTCATCATGAATGACAACATGGCTTTTCCTTTAGGTTTTTCTGGATCAGTATATTTCAAACTACAGGGCACAACCCCTCAATTTGAAACACTAAGAGTGCATTTTAAGAAACATAAAATGATATAGACAAGAATAGAAAATATTAAAGTGCATTGAATGTAGTAAAGATAGTTATTGCATCATGAATGTCTGAAGTTCTAAGTAAGAAGATTTAAATTTTGATATCCTTTATCCTGCTACAAATACTATATATAATATTTATATATGTTAACAAAGTAAAGTGTAGTTCTAACAAATTGAGGTTAAAAAATGGCCATTTACTTCCCTGGATGTTGTGAGAAGTCTGAGACCATTTTAATTTAGGCTCTTTGTTTTTATTTCCTAGTCTGTAAGATCCTTATTTATCACTCCTCTCCCTAATGTAAACTTATTTTTAAAATTATTTTTAATGCACATTTTAAAAAACAAACAATAGAACTGAGGATATAAAGAAAATAAAATCTCTCTCCCTCTTCAGTTTCCTGTTCCAAGGGTGTGTGTGTGTGTGTGTGTGTGTGTGTGTGTGTGTGTGTGTGTGTGTGTGTGTTCCAGAAATTTTCTTAACTTTTTTTCTTTGAGAATTCTACCATAGTTGTGTCTAAATGTGGTAATCTTTTTATTAACTTTGCTCAGGACTCAGAACATACTCTCATTTCCAACTGAGTTCTTTCTGTGTCCCAGAAAAGTTTCCTCCTCTCATGTCTTTGATTACTGTTTTTGCTTCATCTATTCTTTTCTCTCCGGAATTCCTCTTATTCCCAGGTTACATCCCCTGTGTCTGCCTGCCTGCCTCTTTCCTTTTCATCTCTTTACCATTTTACCCTTGACCATGTTAATTTTATTTTCTGCAGTGTCTTGCCTGCTATTTACAGCCTTCATCATGGGTTTGAACCCAGCTATTGTGGTTTCTGTCTCCCTGCTACACTTCCTGCTCTCAGATTTCTGCTTCTTTATCTTGATCTTTTCTAGTTTCTAGATCTTTTCCAAAGCACCTTGGAATCTTACTGAGAATTCGAATCAGATATTCTGATGTTTTTTAAAAATGTGTGTTGCAGTAAACCTTTTTTGTTTTCCCCCAGGAGGCAGCTTCCTCGAACCTTTGGGGGATGTTTATTTTGAGCTGCAGAATCTTCCCAGATTCTATGAGTTTTCTTTGCCTCATCCTCACAGAGGAAAGTCAGTCTACCCAGTGTGACTGTCAGGGTGGAACCTTGATTTCCCTGGTTCTATTTTTCCACGTGGGGTTGAGATTAAAGTTGCGGGTGGTGGGCCGTGCCTGCCACCCACTCTCAGAGGAATCTGATTGGCAAATCAGGTCCTCAGCGTGTTTTCTGGCTACTCTTTGCCTGGTAATAATTGGCTTGGCCCTGTAGGGGGCAGTGTATCAGGGGCTGACGGCAAGTTTTATTACTTTTAAGTTTTCAGGAAGACATAACCACTGCAAATAAGTTAATCAAAGGCTTTAGGGAATTCCAGGCAGGGTGCCTGCCTGCTTTTCTGCTTCATGGAGCCACCAGCTGCTCCTCAGGGCTCCTCTGTGACTGGGCCCAGGTGTGACCAGCCAAGCTCCCAGAGTGCACTGGGGGTGGGTGTGAGAGCTGCAGGTATGCACCCTCACCCCATCATCCCTGGGCCACCCTGGCCTCCAGCCCTACCTGATGTATGAAGGGGACTCCCTGGGTAGCTAGCATCCCCACTTTGTCCTGAACACGTGGCCCCTGCCCGATGGGGTACCAGGCTGCCTTCTTTCGAAGATGCCTTGTTTGGTCCCATAAGGTGCAGTCTGGCAGAGGGTCCTCGAGTTTCCCTGGTGTGGATGGCCAATATCGTCCCCTTTTCTGATGGCCATTTCCGGGGTGTTTTGTTCCCAGGAGGGAGGGAAGACAAGAATAATATCCAGAGAGTGCTGTGTATGCCTCCCTCCTGCGGGAATTCCCAGCTGGGTTTTGCTCACTTATTCACAATTTTTGTGTCCACTTGAATACTTGAAAACAGGGAAACTCATTTTTTTTCCTACTCTTGGGCTACATTCCAGGCTTTTGGGATCTCTTTTATCCCAGTTACCATGATATAATTTTCCAGTGATTAAAGGCACTGAAGGCAGAGACTTCTGCATAATAGTGTCGGATGGAAGAGACACGGGTCTGGGTAACTGGTGAACACTACTTGGGCCCTCCCCTCTGTGGGCAGAGGTGGGCACATGATCACCTGGGCCCTCCCCCTCCCCCGCCCGCCTCCTTCACATCCCTCAGCCTCCCCCTCCTTACTCCTCATTTGCTGGCAAGTGCTCCGTTCTTGGCCTACTCAGACTTTAAAGGCTTCCTCTCCCCCTTTCTGATTGTGAAAACACATAAAGAGTCACCTTCTGTGCTTTTAACATTTAAAAAACTATCACAGAGGGGCTAGCACAGCTAAAGCCATTCCCAGGTAATCAAGCCCCCCCCCCCCAGGTGTTTGCACCAGAGATGATGCAGAAGAAGAGCCAACAAGAAGGCCCAGGGCAGGGCTGTAAGCGGGTGTGTGGAGGCCAGGAGGCCTTGGGAAACCTTGATGACCAGACCTGAACACACTGCCTTTTAAAAAGTAGAAGCAGTTTTGTGGTGGACACTTGAATTCACCTTTGTGCCAAGGCTGATTGTTATTTCAGTCAAAACACCAGGAGAAGACGTGAGTTCTGTGACGACCAGCAAGCTCCCACTTGTCCTTTCTGGGGAGGACCCTGGAGTCACTGACCAGTCCATGCCCAGAGGTGAAGTAGGTGGTCTACTTCCAAATATTACTGAGGTGCACATTTGGGTAGAACTGGACCTCGGTCTACAGACTCACAGCTTCTCAGAATGGATTTTTGATGGTCTGTGTCTTGTATGTATGTGTGTGTGGTTCACATGCCCACAAATCAGAGCACCAAGCCCTTGCTGTCATGGGGCTGACAGTCTACTGAAGAGAGCTACATGATACACAAGCAGATAAATGAACAGGAGCGATTTAGACAGTGATAGGTGTTACAAGGATCATAAAACTGGCTGAGGTGACAGTGAGGGGCTGGGTGGCTCTTGTACAGGGTATGTTTGGGGAAGGCCTCCTGGAGCAACGTTAGGAAAGGCAGTACAGGTCAGAAGGAGTCAGCCAGGAAGTCAGTTATCCTCAAAGATCCTGAGGGTGAGTGTCCCAGGACGAGCAGAAGTCCTGCAGCAGGAGTGAGCTGACTGCATTCTTGGCACAGAGTGAAGGCTCCAAGGGCTGCAAGTTGATGAGCGAGGAGGGGAGACGAGGTAGGAGTGGTGGCCAAGGCCAGGCCATGTGCCCGAGGGCAGCTGCCCTGTCCGTGGCAACCAGTGGGAGTGGTCAAAGAGACGTCAGAGGCCCTGGATGATGGGTCCAGGGTCAGTGAGAGGCAGTAGAAAGTGTTTCTCTATCTTCTCCTTTTCTTCTCTCCCCTCAAACTTCCAGTAAAACCTTTAGCAGTTGGAACCTAGTCTCCTACTAGTGCGTAGAAGTCCTGGAAGGGTCTGGGACAGTGTCGGGGATGAGGAGGGTTAGCTTGAGGGAGGCTGGGGACAGGCTGTGACAGAGGGGCAGTGGGTGAATAGAGCAGAGCAGCAGGAGGGGCAGAAGGCTAGGTGAGGCGGCAAGGGGCACAGGACGGCAGAAGGAAACATGGCAATAGCCCCCGTGGATCCTCGGAGTGCTTGGGAAGGTTGGACTTCCTAGGGTTGAATGGGATGGAACTGGAGCCCCTGTGACTTGTGTGCATTTTGTGGGCCCAGGCTGCTGAGGCCAGGGTGTGCTGATAACACAGCTCTGATTGCAGCATCCTCATATAGCTGGGGGACCTGGCTGATTCTAGCTGAGCTGTGAAATTGGTGGACTAGGGACCCTGTGGGCTGCTTCTGTCTGAAATGATACACATGGGGGCATGGGCTTTTGTGCTGAAGGAGGGGGCAGGAGGATTTCTTGGACTCACTTTTTTTCATTCATGCTATAAAGTTTCTTGAGCATCTATTATGTGCTACGTACTGATCTGGACAATAGATACAATGGTGAATAAAATGGGCAAAACATACCTTCTCTCATGGAGCATGTGCCACTGTGCATGAGCACACATGCACACACACACACGCATAGTAGAAAATCCAGGAGAGAGAGGAGGAGAAGGGAAGGAATGAAGTGGCCATGTGTCCCGGCCCAGCTGGAGGAACTGGTGTGGAACCTTGGTAGAGACAGGTATAGGGATGGCAACTCAAGGAGGGGAGGAGAGGAGTGGCTGGCAGCAGTGAGGATGACAGAGATGACTTCCAATCCCAGCTCTGCCTTCTGATCACATAAGATAATGTGTGTAAAGTGACAGGTGATGCTGGGGAAGACTGCTGTGGGCTGGGCACCACACCCACAGCTCACCTGCCACCCCCAAGCCAGAGGGAGCCAGGGCATTCTGGGAAAATGGCAGGTGAGGTTTGGAAGTAGGACCGAAGCCCAGTGAGAGAACCTCAGGACAGTCCTTTCTGCCGTTGCTGAGGGACTCTGCCTTTCAGAATCCCCAGGGGTGATTTCTGGCCACAAACTCCTTTCTGCACACACCTGCTGGGCTGTTTCCCACCTCGGCACCTTGGCATCTGCATTGCCCTCTGCGTGGCAGGCCTGTGACCCCAACCTCCCCAGACCCTTTTGGGATATCACATCCTCTCTGCACCAATGCCCAGCACTTTGGATCCTCCCCACTGTAGCCCTCTGCGCCCAGTGGCAGGTGACCTGTTAGCGCCTAAAGGCTCTGACGGCTGGGATGACACGGTATTCTGGTCCGCCTCCCAAGCACTTAGTAGGGGCTCCATAAATGTGTATGGAATGAATATTTGCGTTAAGGGAACTTAGGAATTCTGGGAAGCAGGGCCTGTGGGTGAGAGGGGTGCCCACAGGAGTCTGGGTGAGGGCATACCTGCTCTGGCTAGGTAGAAGTCCTTGAAGTCCGCCTGCTCGTGGGCCTCCTCGCAGCCAGCCAGACACCGGGCAAAGATGGCCAGGTACTCGGCCAGGGCCCGCTCCCTGTCCTCCGTGCTGCTCCGGAAACCCCGCTGTTGTAGAGCTTCGCAGCCCGGAGGAAGACGGCCTCCTCGGACTGGGCCTCCAAGTTCGGGAGGAGCCCGTCAGTGGTGATCGCATGCTTCGGGTTCTTCTGGAGGAAGGTGTAGGCGGCGGCCACCGCCTTCTCCAGCCGGTTAGCCTGCGGGGTGGGGACAGAGCTGGTCAGCGAGGCCAGAGCCCGCAGCCCCGAGCGCTCGGGAGGACTCGGAAGTCAGGGTGCTGGGTGAGAGCCGCGCTCCTGCCGACCGGACGGGGTGCTCACCTTGAACTGTGCGTAGTGCAGGTACTGGTAGGGCAGGTGGCTCTGGAAGTCACGCAGCAGCTGGCGTGGCGGGTAGGGCACCTGGAAGGCGGGAGGAGAACGCTTACAGCGCCCAGGCAGGCAGCGCGCTCCAGGACATGGCTGAAGAGCCGCAGCTCCCGGGCCCGCCCACCCGCCGCCGCCGCCGCCGCCGCCGCCGCCGCCGCCGCCGCCGCCGCCCGGGGGCGCGGTGGCTGAGGGCTCGGAGCCGCTGCAATTGGCGGGGAAGGCCTGTCCCGCAGAAGCCGGTGCCTTCGAAGCGCCACCTCGAGGTAATGCACGCTCTTGCGGCAGCTCTCGCCCTCATCCTGATCCAGCGCGTACCCGTGGGCCACGGCCAGGGGCATCAGGTCCTCGGGCGGGAAGCCCTGGAAGCTGTACTCCTACTGCGCCCCGCCGCTGCCCAGCAGCAGCCACAGCAGCCACCACGCCGCCGGAGCCAGGCCCCCTCCGCTGCCCACTCCGCGCCCGCCGGCTCTCCCCGCCCAGCTGGCGTCCCCGCTGGGCGGGCCGACTCAGGGCCCGGCCCGCCCTTTGGGTCTTAGCGCCGGGCACTGGGGTTAGCAAGATGGGGTGGTGACTTGGGTCAGGATCCCAGAGGGGCTGAGAGCTGCGTCTCCTTTCCTTTCAGAAAGATCAGCGGTGTCCTGAGTCCCTGACCTGCTGCCCTTGGGGATGTTCCCCTTGGCAGATGGTGAGTGGGTGCGGAAAGTCTTGCCACTCACTTTTCCCTGAAAAACATAATTGTTTTGTTTGTTTTTTCTGTTTGTTATATTTGCATGAATCCAGTAAATGTTGCCTACTTCTGAGACTCAATACCAAAAGGGCACCAATAAAGGCTGGGAACTGGGGAGTTTATGCCTTGTCCAGAGGGACAAGATGCTACTCAGCCACAGAATGATGCTGGCCTTGTAAAATGAGTTTGGAAGTGTTCTCTCTCTTTTTTTGTGGGGGGGGTGGGGGGAGAAGGGAACAGTTTAAAAATGATTGATATTAATTCTTTAAATATTTGGTAGAATTCACTAATGAAGCCATCTGGCCCTGGTTTTTGTTGTTGGTGGTGATAGTGGTAATTTTTTTATTATTGATTCAATCTCCTTGTTTGTCATTGCTGTGTTCATACTTCCTGTTTTTTCTTAATTCAGTCGTGGTAAAAGTTGTATCTTTCAAGGAATTTGTCCATTTCTTCCAGGGTGTCCAATTGTTTGTGTATAATTTTTTATAATAGTTCTTTATGAACTTGTTTTTCTATGTCTGTGACATCGATAGTCTCCTCTGCTGTTTCTGATTTATTTATTTACACCTTTTCTCTCTTTCCTTAGTCTTTCCAAGTGTTGGTTAATTAATGTTTATCTTTTTAAAAAATGAATTCTGAGTTTCAATTTTTTCAATTTGTTTTCTATTCTCTATTTCACTTCTTTCTACTATATCTTAATTATTTCCTTCCTTCTGCTCATCGTGGACTTCATTGGTTCTTTTTCTAGTTCCTTGAGGTACATAATAAAGTTTTTTTAGGTCTTTCTTTCTTAATGTAGGTGGTTATCACTACGAAGTTCTTAGAACTGCTTTTGCTGTATTTCCTAAGTTTTGGTATGTTATGTTTTCATTTTACTTGTGATATTTTCCACTTTCCTTTTGATTTCTTCTTTGTCCCCATGGTTATTCAAGAATGTTAATTACCATGGATTTGTGGATAGTGTTCATTTTGTTACTGATTTCTAGTTTCATTTCATTGTACTTGGAAAAGATACTTGCAATGATTTCAGTTTCTTTACATTTGTTAAGGCCCAGTGACCTCGTGTGTACTCTGTCTTGGAGAATGCTCACTGCGCTGCAGAGGGGGGTGTGTTTGCTGCTGTTGGAGGGAATGTTCTGTGTGTGTCTGTTAGGCCCATCTGGTCTGTGGTGTTTTTCAAACCTGCTGTTTCCTTACTGACTTCCTGCCTGGGTGATCTATCCATTGTTGAAAGTGGGGTATTGAAGTTTCCTCCTATTATTATCTTGCTGTCTGTTTTTACCTTCAGACCTGTCAATATTATTTTATATACTTAGGTGCTCTGATCTTGGGTGCACATATATTTATAATTATATATATATGTTATTATGTATAAGAATAATAAATGTGAAATAATCTCATCATACTTCAACAAAGCGCTCAGCTTCCGGGGCTTTGGGGGACACTCAGAGAGAAGATTGCAAATCTCCTCACCCCTAGCTCCAGAGCCATGGCTTAGAGATTTTGCCTCGGTATAGAAGCAGCCCCTCCCCAGCCCCCAAAAATAGCTCTTAATCTCTTCTCCCAGGAACCAACTGTACTTGCAACATAACATGGCAGATCAAGCCAAAAGATGCTCTCAGGTACAACTGAGTTTGTTGAAAAAGGCAATTGAGAGGATATTCATGGATGTAAGACTGATACAGTTTAGACTGTAGGCCAGCTCATGTGCATTAGAAAACTGAGGAATAAGAGTGGGAAGGAGTTCTGCTGGGGACAGAACAAATATTAAACATTGACCTAAAACATTACTCCTTCAAAGGAGTCAAAATTTGATTGGATTAGTTTGTAGGACAATTTCTGCCCCATAGAATTGTTGAAAGTCATAGAGCAACCAGCTGCCAATTAGTGGAGTTGAACAGCTGAGTATTTTGAGGAAAGAGACGAAGAGCCCTAGCAATATTACTATCAGTTCACAGTGACTGTAGGCACACCCAAGATTAGGCTGCCCTAAGAGCAGCACCAGAGGCTTAACACTGTGGAGGTAAAACTGATTGCCATAAAATAATCCAGCCAACACTAAACAAATAAGTAAGTAAATAATAATAACAAGATCCAGAAGGGAGGTCCAGTACCCACAGTTGCTACAGTGTCTTGTCTAAAATGTCCCATTTCCAACAAATTTTTATGTTGTAGAAATGAATAGGAAAATATGACCCATACATCAGGATAAAAAGCAAGAGAAACCACCTGGAAGAGTGACCAGATGACAGGCTTAACAGAAAAAAACTTCAAAGTAATCATTAACATATATTCATAGAATTAAAGGAAAACATGATTATTAAAGAAGTGAAAGAAGGGGGCTGGGTGTAACTCAGTAGCAGTGTGCATGCCTAGCATGCATGAGGTCCTGGGTTCAATCCCCAGTACTTCCATTAAAAAAAAGAAAAACAGAAGAAGTAAAAGAAGTGGGGAGGGTATAGCTCAGTGGTAGAGTGTGTGCTTAGCATACACGAGGTCCTGGGTTTGATTCCCCAGTCCCTCTATTAAAAAATAGTAATAAATAAATGAATGAATTAATTAAAAAGTGAAAGAAGATATAATGACAGTGCCATATCAAATCAAGACTATCAATAGGAGGAAGGGAATTTTGAAATATAACCACGTGGAAATTGTGGAGTTGAAAAGTAAAATAGTTAAAATAAAAAATTCACTAGAAGACCTCAACAGTATGGTTAGAAGTGGCAGAAGAATTAGTAAACTTGTAGATAGATTGATACAAGGAAAAAAAAAAGAGAGAGAAAATGAATGATGAGACATGAAGAGAAATGTGGGACACCATGAAGCACACCAACACATGTACAGTGGGATTGTCAGAAACAGAGAGGTGGGGGGCAGAAAAATATTTGAAGAAATACTAATTAAAAACTCTTCAAATTTATTGGAAAATACTTACACATTTAGAATCTCAGCAAACTCCCAAGTAAGATAAACAGAGAGAGATCCACAAACTTACACCTTCATGGTAAAAATGCTGAAAGGCAAAGACAAGGAGAAAATCTTGAAAGCAGCAAGGAGCAAATGACTCTTACACAGAAACCATAGTAACATTAACAGCAGACTTCTTAGCAGAAACAGTGGAGGCCAGAAGGGAGCGGGACAACATATTCAAAATGTTAAAAAAAACAAAAACAAAAACAAAAAACCCCCCAAATCCATCAAACAAGAATCCTACGTCCAGTGAAGCTACTTTCCAAAATGAAGGCAGTATAAAATCTTTCCCAGATAAGCAACTAAGAGAATTTGTTCCTAGTAGTCCTGACTTAAAAAATAGTAACGGAGTTTCTTTGGACTGAAAGCAAATGTTCCAGATGGTAGTTCACTCAAAAACCCCCCCAAAAAACAGTGGTAAAGGTAATTATGTAAATATAAAATACAATTTAAGTACTTAGTTTCTCCTTTTTTTGTCTTAACTGATTTTCAAACCAAGTGTATGAAATATGTATATGATGAATTATTGAGCCTATAACACATCTAAGTGTTTGTCAGAGAGCATCAATGGAGTGAATGGGAGCAAAGTTGTGTTGTCTACGAAAATGTTTCAGATAGTGAAGTAAAAACCATAATATATTGTTGGATTTGTGAATTAATAGATTTCATATCTATAATAATAATGGCACAAAAAAGGGAGGAAAGAGAATAGGCCTACGTAGGAATCATGTTATTATGTATCACTGTGATTAAGCGAGTATAAATCTGAAGCCACTTCCAATATGTTAAGATGTGCATGGTAGACCCTAAAGCAAACACTAAAAAGTGTGATTTAATCTTCAAACAGTACAGTGGAACAGTTTTTGACAAAACTATGTGGCAGGGGTGTACTGGCACACCTTAAAATGTATAATTACGACAAGTATGAAAATTGTGTTCTTAAGTGGAAATTACATATACAAAATATAAATATGAAAGGGTAACACATAATTTAAAAGGTAGAACTAAAATTATTGGTGAATATTAGACAGTGAAAGATGCATGACATTGACAGCAGTGAATTAGGAGGGAACATGGGATGACACAAATCTGGATATTTAAGTAGGTAAATCACATTTAAGCACCCAGTAAGCATGGTATCAAAAGTAGACTGAAACCTTCCCTGCACATGAATCCCAGTAAGTAGGCGATCCTACCTTAAATCCCGCAATGTTCTCCAAAAGAACGATTTAAACACAGGATGCCTCCTAGTCTCAGAGTGCAAACTGTAGGCAATTTCTTTTTTTTTTTTTTTGACATTTTTTATTGATTTATAATCATTTTACAATGTTGTGTCAAATTCCAGTATAAGGCACAATTTTTCAGTTATACATGAACATATATATATTCATTGTCACATTTTTTTTCTCTGTGAGCTACCATAAGATCTTGTGTATATTTCCCTGTGCTATACAGTATAATCTTGTTTATCTGTTCTACAATTTTGAAATCCCGTCTATCCCTTCCCACCCTCCGCCCCCTTGGCAACCACAAGTTTGTATTCTATGTCTATGAATCTATTTCTTTTTTTGTATTTACGCTTTCTTTGTTTGTTTCTTTGTTTTTAGATTCCACATATGAGCAATCTCATATGGTATTTTTCTTTCTCTTTCTGGCTTACTTCACTTAGAATACTCCAGCCATAAAAACCGACAACGTAACGCCATTTGCAGCAACATGGATGCTCCTGGAGAATGTCATTCTAAGTGATGTAGGCGATTTCTTATCAGCAGTGCTTGAGAATGAATTCACATTATCTGCCACTTCTTTACCTTCAGTTTCAACAAGAACTACCACCACAATAGCTAACATTTATTGAAAATGTACTACAGTCTAGGAATTAACCTTTACACGCTCACATGCATATCTAATTTATCACAAACAAGGTGTTACATACATCATCCCATTCAAATTTCCCAGTGACACCATAAGGTAGGTTATACTCGCTTTGAAAGGTTAAGTAGTTTCCCAGGGCCACACAGCTTACAGGTGGCAAAACCAAGGTTTGAACTTGCTTCGGTCTAACTCCAGAGCTAATGCTGCCTGCCACTTTGCTGTATTATCTTTCCGCGACAGAAGGCAGTTCAGCTTACTGTAAGGCACATAGGGAGCAGGTGAGCTAGCAACAACTGATTTCCACTGGAGAAGACATTTTCTACAGGAATCACAATCTAACGTTATCGAAGTTTACAGCCAGATACCTAGAGGGAAACAGACAAGAATGAAAAATATCACCCTGTATATCACACTTTTCATTTTCCTATAAAATCTAACTGGTTTTGGTGTACCTCACTGTACGTGTATTTGCCCCAACTTTTATTGACTTAACTTTTTAGTAACCGTCAACGATAATCAATGTATTGTGCAAACATTGGCCGGAGTTGATCTTGGGAGATATATAGGACAGTGTGGGCTACCTGTGGGCCATATAAATTATGAACTGGTGATGGTGGGCGTAAGTCCCAGGATAAATAGTTTGAGCTTCATTCTGCAGGCAGTAGAAAACCACTGGAGATTTCTAATGGGGTTGTGATCATGGCGATATCATCATATTTTATGAAGATTAACCTGATTGTGGTGTGCAGAATAGATGGAATGGTGTGACTGGGGTGGAAGAATATTTAGGAGCATTTCAGTCATTCAGTAAGAGATTTGAAGTGCTCATAAAGTCATCTTTTCCTGACCCCTAACTTTTATGATTGCCACCGTGCCAGTGGGTTTTAGCGCATCTTAATGGTGCCGGGCATTATGCCAAGTGGTAAGCTTCAGTGCTGCAAGGATGAGATCGACTTGGAAAAAATTTCCCCAAAGATAAAAATGAAGGTTTCAAGTGAAAAGGTGTGTTGGGAGGAATGAAGACTTTAGATGCCTGGAAGAATATTACAGTAGGTCTATCTAAAGAATCCACCCCATCAAACCCTTCCTAGCCCCAGCCTTCTTTCAGCCTGGGGGGTTTCACGACCTGGGGAGTCCCAGTGTTAAAATACTGTTGGTAGGGATCCAGGTCACCAAGGTCACAGTGGTGGTGGCGGGAAGTTATCTTGCCCTGGAGTTTATTCTCGGCTACATACAGTAGCACAACCAGATACTCCCATGTTTGGGTCATGTGCTATCCCAGGTTATTTCAGAAGATCCAAGCACATCCTTTACTATTCTATAATTCTGGATGGCTATAATTTTAGAACATTATGGTTATAAGAACTGAAGCTAATGATATTGACCTGATGCTGGGTTTGTTCTGATGCAGTCCTGTAGCTTAGGCATGAATATTTCAAGTTCAGATCACAGGTCCTGGAAGTGAGGTCTCCACTTTTTTTTCCCCTCTCTCATTCTTCACTGCTTGCTTTTGGTGAATGTAATTGCATGGGGACTCCCGTATTGGATGTGGAATCACTACCACACAACACTACACTACTACACTACACTAGAATATAGATCTTTGGAGTCTGAGAAGCCAGTATGTAAAGTAGGAACGAAAGGCTTTTGTTGAGGGGTGTGTGTGGGTACAGGGACAGCCCTTTTTATTTGGATTCAGGCTATACAGTGAAGAGGAGGCAAAAAAACCCAACTAAGTTAAATTTTTAAAAAAAGACTTATTTTAAGGCTCATTTGAAACTTGGCTCAGAAATGGGTTAATGTAGGCTGTGGTGAAAACCCGCTGTCCACCACGAGAGGATTTCTGGGCTCCTTGCTTTGGTTTAATGGTCCTCCTTCCTGCAGCCCCATAGGGAAACTGAAGCTGGCCTAGTTGCATGCTGGAAGATAGACACTGGCTTGGTTTGGTTTGCCCTGTCTTACAACTGAGAGCAGGCTAGACTTGCATGGCTAAGTGGGAATTGGAGCTGTGAAAAAGGCTCTCAAAAGAGGGAGGATGCACACTGGATTTTGAGCCATTACTTACTTGAACCTTTGATTGCAGCCAGTAATGACTGAGGCCTTTGGTATCAGGGTGTCTTAGGTGGTTGAATTTCTCAGGAAACATTTCCAAGTAATTTGAACTAGAGCTATATACCGCCCCCCACCACACACACACACTTGCCTGATAAGGTAGCGTCAGGTTATTCTTGTTGCCTGGGGTGACAGGCCTAAACCTAACCTATTCCTTTTGCTTCTTTTCTTATAACTTCCTGAGAATGTGGCAAGAGGTTTCCTCTGGTCCATCATAGAGTTAGCGGCTGGTTTTCTGTAAATGGCTTTTCCAGGCCCTTAAGAGCAAAGCATTGTTGTCTTGAGCTTTGAGGTTGTGACCATGCTCACATGTTGTTTGATAAACCAGCTCATTCTTGGTCCGTGAAGTATCTGGTATGGGGAGGGCCTGGCAGTGGTGGGGTTGGGGAGGCGGGGTGGGGAGAGCAGTTGAGTTCAGTCCAGCCCACCTACAGCCCTTAGCAGAAAAGCAAGGGAGGCAGGGGCATCTGGCTAGCAGGACAGATGTGAGAAAAGAATAGAAGCAGGCTGCCATAGGCATTAAGGATGCCCTTAATCAGATGGCACAACGCAGATCTGATTCCCACCATCTGGAGCAGTTTGAATTGATGGACCCAGTTTCAGGCAGAAGTTGTGCAGCCTCTGAAATCTCCAGGGCCTGGACCCTGAGTGGGAACTAATAGGGGCCCTGGCTGGTTTCCACAGGCTTTGGGGCTCTGCTGTCCCCTCTCAGAGGGCAGACCCTGGGGGAGGCTGTGTGTCCTTTGCATGCTAGGCTGCCTGTCTCTGAGGCTCCTGTTGCTGTCCCTATGTGCTCTGCAGGCCGCTGTGAAGGGCCGGAGGAGGGCCCAGGGAGCTGGGAGGCTGAGAGCGGCCGAGAGACCTGGTAATGCAGCCGCTGGCTTGGCAGGGCCAGCAGGCAGTTCTGTGGGAAAGTGGGACAGCAGGAGGTGTGAGGGCGAGTCCTGGGGGGCCGGGGACCCGGGGCAGCCAAGAGCACTGTCATCGGGAGGAACGGGGCTGGGGCAGCGGCCTTCTCCGGGCAGGTACCGAGTGCATTTCTTTTTCCTCCTAGGAGTAGTGAAGAGAGTTATCTGCATGGACCACACCAATCCGTCTGCTGACTGAGGCCAAAGTGAGCACGGCATGTTTAGGCGAGCCAGGGTCTCTGTTGGATTCTTGGTGCTTCTCCCTTGACCACCTCTTCTTCTTCCCATAGTTGTCCCGCCCCAACCAGCCTGGGTTTAGCTGCATGTGCGGCTGCCTCTCCTTGCGGGCCAGCTCATAATACCTGGCCCACTCTTCTTGCGACAGCGCGTGCCACCTGCGGCCCAGGATTTGGCTGATGGCAGCGGTCTCCTTGAGCGTGCATTCTGCAGTGACCTTGGCTCTCGTCTCCTTCATGTACAGCATGAAGGCATTGAGTGGTTTCTTGATGGTTGGCTTCTTGGCCTCCTTCTATGCCTTGGATTCTGCCTGTGCTTCAGGCTGCGGTCATAGGGCTGCAGCTCCTGCTTCCCTGAAGGGGGCACAATGGCTGGGTGGGGGATGGCTGCAGGGTGGCCAGGTACACTGGAGCCTAACATCAGGGATGGGTGGGTGAACCAGCTTACTGTGTGGGGGAGCTGCCCATGCTGCCTGAGGTCAGAGAGCAGAAGCCAGAGAGGTCAGGGGTCTGCCGAGGCCTGTGAACTCCTTGCTTCTGGCTGATGTCAGCGGGTGCAGGTGTGCGGTGTGGGCTGCTGAAGTGTTCATAGAGAGCAGAAAGTTGGGGAACGCCGTGGGAAGGCTGACTGCCCTTGTTGTGCAGCGGTGGCTGTGGCTGCGGGTGTTGCCCTGCTCCCGAGACTGGTGGGTAGTGCATGAGCAGATTGAAGGCGGAGTAGACGGCATCTTTGTACATGCTGCTGGGGCACTCCGGGGCCTTCCGGAGACCCTGTAAGTCTGTCGGGGAAAAGTCTTTGCGAAGTGTGTTCCTTCCCAAGAACCTTGGGGCCCCACCTTCCAGACCTCGGCCTCACAGGCCCGGTGCCCTCCCCTGGGACACAGCCCCCCTTCCCCGCACCGCTGGCCGCACCCTCAGACTCATGGACAAGGGACGACCTGAGCTCGGCCAGGTCGCGCTCTGGGGCCTGTGGCGCTATCCCGGCTCTTGTGGTCCTGCTCCTCGCCCTCATTCTGGAAGGCCACGAGCTCGTCTGGCACGTCGAGGTCATCCAGCTGCGGTGTGGGGTGTGGGGGTGCAGGACGCTGTGGGTGCGAGGGCAGTGGGCCCGGAGTCCAGCCCTCCGAAAATAATATATTTTGTTGTCTAGTATGTTTGTTAAAAATCCTTAGAAAGATAAACAGGAGACCAATAACAGTGATTACTTGTTGGAGGTATGGAAATTGAGTGCATGTGTACATTTTGGCGTATTTTGGAGTTTGAACCATATGAATGTACCACTTATGGTGAGTAAATAAATTAATTAAGGAAACTTTCCCCCAAACCAAACCAAAAAATTATAAAATGAAATACAGTGCAGTATGATGCAGCTGCTTTTTGATGGAGATTCCATGAACAGCTGAGAAACTTGTTTGGTTGGAGCCATGTCCTCTTAATGCCTTAATGCAGTATATGGGCATAAGTGTGCATGTTTGTGTGTTTGTGCATGTGTGTGGGTGTGTGAGTGCATGAGTGTCTCCTGCAGAGGCTGGAGGTTGAGTAAAAGGGACCATCATGGAATTATTTGGAGAGACGTCGCCATTGATTCTTATGCTCTGTTCTTCTTGTGTCTTACAATTTTTGGTGTATTTTTATCAATGACTCTTATTGTCTGTAAGATTTTAAGTAAGGACTCAGGTCTCTGCCCCTTTTGGCCAGTAAAACAGCACAGTATCATCATTGTTTCAGGACTGTTTGTGAGAGAGAAGCTCCCAACTGAGCTTATCGTAGGGTGGGATAGGCAGAGGAGAAAGGAGAGAAGAAAGAAGCAACATTATCGTCTTCTTCTAGTCCTTACCTGGCTGTTCTTGCCGGTCAGTGAGGGTGTTACTGGCAGCCTTCTGTCTGCTTCCCATACATCTCTCCCGCTGTGGACGATCAGAAAGAAGATACCAGAAACTCCTCTTTTAGGCACCAAAAGGAAATGTGCTTCATGTGCTGGACGTGCTGAATGATGATTCTTGCCATCGCTGCATCTGCTCATATTTTTCCTTTTGTCTCACGGCATCAAAGAACTTCTAATTTTTGTCCATTCTGAGAAAAAGGGACAAGAACTCCAGGTCAAGATTATGATCATGCCAGTATATGTTATCCCAGGAAGCTGCATTCAGAGAACAGCACGTAGAGCCTAATAACCACAACCACATAGCGTCCCTTTTCTTTTTATCTCAGAATTTGTTGCTAATGTTTGCTCCTTTACTTTTTTATAGAACTCATGAGGAATGTGCCCTTGCAATTTAATCAGCACCCTTTTAATTAATGTGTTGTTGTTGGACCAGTTGGTTGGACTAATCTCAAACCCCCAAAGGATTGAGAATCTACTGCTGTGTCCCTGATGTGAACTGGCCCAAGAGAAGCTAAAGCATTAGGGATCTGTCGGTGACACTTCTGTGGTCCCAGAAGGATCCTAGCTTTCCATTCACCAGCAAAGCAGCTAAATAGCTTTGGTTGCTTCATTTAGCCTTGTGATTATTTTTTTCTGGAACTTTTCGTATTGAATTTTGTGCATTATTTATGTATTTTAGATATTAACCCCTTATCAGACATACCATTTGCAAATATATCCTCCCGTTCAGTAGGTTGCCTTTTCATTTTGTTGATGGTTTCCTTCACTCTGAAAAAACTTTTAAGTTTCATTAGGTGCCATTTGTTTATTTTTGCTTTTGTTGTCCTTACTTGAGACATACCCAAAAAAGAATTGCTGGCTAAGACCAGTGTCAAATAGTGTACTGTCTGTGTTTTCTTCTGGGAGTTTTATGGTTTCAGGTCTTACATTTAGGACTTTAATCCAGTTTGGATTTATTTTTGAAGATGATGTAAGAAAATGTTCTAATGTCATCCTTTTCCATGAAGCTGTCCGGTTTTCCCAGCACCGCGTATTGAAGAGATTGTCTTTCCCCCATTGTGTATTCCTGCCTCCTTTGTCAGATTTGCCATATTTGTGCATGGGTTTATTTCTGGGCTCTCTATTCTGTTCCATTGATCTAGGTGTCCTTTTTTGTGCCAGTATTATACTGTTTTTTGTTTTGTTTTGTTTTTTGTTTTTAATGGAGATGAATGGAACCCGGGACCTTGTGCATGCTAAGTATGCGCTCTGCCAGTGAGCTGTACCCTGCAGCTTTCTGTAGCTTTGTGGCATAGTCTGAAGTCAGGGACTGTGATACCTCCATCTCTTGTTTTTTCTCATGATTGCTTTACCTGTTTGGGGTCTTTTGTGGTTCCATTCAAATGTTAGGATTCTTTGCTCTAGTTCTATGAAAAATGTCATGGATATTTTGATAGGGATTGGATTAAATCTGTAGATTGTTTTGGGTAGTGTGGACAATTTAACAATATTAATTCTTCTAATTTGTGGACATGGGATATCTTCTCATGTATTTATACCATCCTCAATTTCCATTTCCTTCATTGATGTCTTAGAGTTTTCAAAGTAGAGGTTAAATTTCATCTCATTGGTTAAATTTATTCTTAGGTATTTTATTCTTTTTGATGTGATTGTAAATAGAATTGTTTTCTTGATTTCTTTTTTGGATAGTTCATTATTAGTGTATAGAAAAGCAAAAGATTACTATATATTAATGTTGTATATGTAAATCACACATTTAAAGTGATTATTGATAGGTATGTGCTTATTGCCATGTTGTTGCTTTCTGGTTGTTTTTGTGTTTCTTCCCTGTTAATTTCTTTTTCTTTTAGTTTCATTACTTACAGTTTATTTCTTTAGTGTTATGTTTGGGTTCCTTTCTGTCTAATTTTTGTGTATCTATTGTAGGTTTTTGATTTGTGTTTACCATGGAGTTCTTATGTGTCTACCTATAACTATATCTACTTGCTTTAAATGGATAATCATTTAAGTTCAGGCACATTCTAAAAGGTCTACATGTTCACCCCCCAACCACAGTTTGTGTCTTTGATGTCATATATAACATGTCCGTGTGATGGCAAACAGAATCTTGGTGCCCACCCCTTACCTGTTATTGTGGTTATAGTTGATATTACAGTTTTGGTTTTTTAACCATCATACTAGTTTATTTAAATGATTAATCCACTGCTTTTCTTATATATTTGCCTTTACCATTCAGATTTTTCTTTTTCTATATTTTCTTACTTCTTGTTATAGCCTTCTCTTTTTCACTTAAAGAAGACCCTTTAACGTTTCTTATAAGGTCAGTTTAGTGGTGATGAACTCTTAGTTTTTGAGGTCTGGGAAACTCTTTATCCCTCCCTCAATTCTGAATGGTAAACTCTCTTGATAGTGTATCCTAAGTTGAAGGTGTTTGTTTGTTTGTTTGTTTGTTTGTTTTTAGCATTCTAAATACATTATGCCACTGCTTTCTGGCTTGCAAAGTTTCTGCTGAAAACTCAGCTGATAGCCTTATGGATGTGACTCTTTATCTCTTGCTGCCCTGAAAATTCTCTTTTAATTTTTAACTTTTACCATTTTAATTATGGTATGTTTTGGTGTGGGTCTCTTTGAGTTCATCTTATTTGGGACTCTCTGTGCTTCCTGTACCTGGATATCTGTTTCCTCCTTTGGGTTAGAGAAATTGTCGGCCATGATTTCATCAGATACATTTTGGACCCCTTTCTTTCTCTCTTCTCCTCTGGGACCCTTATAATGTCAATGTTAGCATGCCTGATGTTGTCCCAGAGGTCCCTTAGACTATCCTTATTTTTTAACATTTGTTTTTCTTTTTGCAGCTCTGAATGGGTGATTTACATTTTTCTGTCTTTCGGATCACTTATGCATTCATCTGTGTCACCTAATCTGCTGTTAATTCATTTAGTGTATTTTTTGTTTTTGTTACTGTATTCTTCAGCTCTGTCTGATTCTTTTTTTAAATATTTTGTAGTTCTCTGTTGAAATTCTCACTGTGTTCACCTATCCTTTTCTTCCTTTCAGTTAGCATTTTTATTACAATTGCTTTGAACTATTTATCAGGTAAATTATTTCTGCTTCAAATTAGGTGTTTTTTTTTTCTGGGTTTTGTCTTGTTCTTTCATTTGAAACATATTCTTCTGTTTTCTCATTTTGTTTAACTTTCTCTGTATTTTGTATTTATGAAATCGGGTGAAACAGCTGCCTATCCTGGTCCTGAAGGCTTGTCCTTGTGTGGGAACATCCCTGTGCAGCCTGCCTGTGCCCAGAGGCTTTGGTGTGAGAACTGGATCTGAAGTAAGCAGGGGCCATAGCTTCTCCTGGGGTGTGCTGGCAGCCGCTGCCTTGATGGGGGGTAAGGCTGGAGTTGGAGGGGAGAGCAGAGCCAGATGTGAGCTGTGGCTTCTCCTGGCTTGTAGTCCTATCAGGGATGGGCCCAGAGCCCACGGGGCTGGAGCAGGAGCCCTGTGGGAGTTGGGCTTCTCCCCAGAGTGATGGCAGTCTCTGACTTGGTGGGGGTGTGGCCCGGGCCAGAGGCCTTGGGGCTATACTTCTGTGCTGGTTCTACCTGTCCCTGCCACATGGATGCCTTGGTTATGGTGCAGTCAGGGCTGAGATGTTGGAGCTGCATTACTGAGCTGTCTTGTTCCCTGGTGCATGCCTGCACGTGCATCATGGTAATGGTGGTCTCCTCCTCGGCTAGAGGCATGGCTGGGCCTGAGCTGGCTCTGCTTCTTCCCCAGTGTGCACATGCATGTGCATGCTGGGAACGGCGATCTCCACCCTGGCTAGTGGCAGGGCCTGGCCGAGCCAGCTCTGCTCCCTCCATGGTACGCACATACACTGGCAATTGTGGGCTCTGCTCTGGCTAGAGGCAGGGCTGGGGCCTGACCTGGCTGTGCTCCTTTCCTGGTGAGCACTTGTGCATTGGCAATGATGACCTTCTTCTCAGTGGGGGGCAGTGGTGGAGCAGGAGGTGCTGGAGCCAGAGCCTGGTGTGTGCTGAGGGACCTGCTGGGGTGGTCCTGGCAGGCTGGCCAGAGCACAAGGCAGTTTTCTATCTGCTACCTCCATGCTGGGTCTGGGATCCAGCAGGTGTGTGTGTAAGTCCTTCAAGAGCAGTCTCAGTTTATTCCAGCCCTCTGGTAAGCCCTTCTTGGTTTTCAAACCAGATAAAGGGGCTTATCTTCCTGATGTTGGACCCTAAGGCTTGGTTTGCCTAATATGTGGCTTGAATCCATTGATCCCCAGAGAGGATCCCTGAGCCGCTCCTCTCTGGCTCACCCACCAGGGGTGTGGGTTCTTAATAGATTGCTTCTCTTCCCCTCCTGTCAGACTCCATGTGGTTCTTTCCTTAAAGCCTTGGTGGTAGAAGAGTCATTCTGCTCATTTTTGGATCATTGTCACTGAGACCTGCTTTATATGTATTTGTAGTTTTGATTGATTGATGGGGGAGGTGAGCTCAGGGTCTTCCTCCTCTGCCATATTGATCCTGCCTCACCAGAGAAGGATTTTAAAGAGATGTTATAACTCTGTTCCATGAAATACAGGAAGACATGCAACCAATGAGTAAAATTATATAGAATCTCAGCAGAAAAATTAAAACTAAAAAATAAAAAAAAATAGAATTTACAGCACTGAAAATTATAATTGTTTGGAATAAAAATATGCTGGTCTTTATGGTTTTAGCTTCCATTATTGGGTGGCATCCTGGAGGTAAACCCCATAGCACAGCATAGGACCTGATAGACTGCAAAAAACTGCTGAAGTGGAATTAGTCATCAGCCTGCCCTCTGGAGCTACTCAGGATAAATATAATCCCTTTGATATTGGGAAGATTCTAAATATTAAAAAATCACAACCATCACATATTTCTGTGATTGTTGCTTTTGAACAGGAACCATTGGAGGAGAGATGGATATGTATGTCTCAGAGAACCTGTTGCCCCTTCTATCACCCAGATTTTCCTCATTGTTTGCATCTGTTTGAGTTGCTGGTCAGATGCTTTCATTTGCATCTGTAGGTGATGGGAAATGAATAGCCAGAAGTTGGTAAAGGATCCAGGAACTGGTCCCTTTCAGTCTGAGCTCGATAGGCAGCGGACCATTGTGGTTGAGAGCATAGATTCTGGAGCCAGACCACCTGGATTTGAATCGTAGCATCACTACTAACTGTGTGACCACGGGCAGCTGTTTAACTTTCCTAGGTCTACGGTTCCTCATGTATAAAATCAGGATAACAATAATACCAACAAGGGAAACTAATATTTTTAAAGCATGAAAAAAATTAATAAAGGGAAACCTCAACTAAATAGAGTCAAGAGAACAGAAGGGGGCGCTCTCTTCCCCTGCCATGATAGCGGAGCCTAACCAGGAAAAAGAGACTTCTCTTCTTTCCAGCCAAGAGCTCAGCCAGTGAAAAGCCACGGACTCTTTGCTCACTATAGCCCTCCCGACTTCCTTTTCCTCTCTATAAAAGTGTTCTCCATCCCTTGTCATGTGGGGACTTGGACATGGCTCACCATGGTTGCAGGCCCCAGATTGCAATTCTCTGCCAATCCCAGATAAACCCGTCTTTGTTGGAGAAACATCTGGTGGTCTGTTTGTCTCAGGTTAATAGCCCAATGGCACATCCTTTAAAACTTTCCCATGACGTCTTGGAGAACCAGAAGCAGGAATGGAGTATGACAGCTGTGATTTACGTTTCTATCATGTGCTACTTGCGGAGCTCTTTGGCATCTACTTCAGTCTGCACTGCATACATTCGGACTGACTGACTGAAAGTGGTGAGGTTGGAAACGGTGAAGGATCATTTCTCTCTTTTGCCTCAAAGTTTGGTAACTTCTCTATGAGCCCATGTTCCCCTCTCTGCCCTACAGCTCATGCTGTACTGAAGACAGAGTTGTTCTGCTTCTCAAAGTTCCAGCCATGTCTCCCATGAGTGCACACATCCTGACTGACTTAGATATCCCTCCAGGAGGAGTATTTTATATCTCCCCTGGGGTCAGCTGTGGAGTCGAGGGAAGAGCGTTAGGCATGAGGAAACTGAGTCAAATCCTAGACCAGCATCTAATTAAAAGACATTTAATAAGTCACTTCACCCTTCAGAGATACGGTTTTTCTTCCTGTAAAGGAGGGCTATTTCCATCTATGTCACTGGGCTATTTTGAAAATTAAGAAAGAATAATATACTAATAATATAGTAATAGAATAAATATAGTAAAATACATAATAGAGTAAATATACATGAGCATACAAATATGTATATTTAATATTTAATGAAACATCTTTCTCTAAAGCTACATGGCTTGGTTTGAATTTCCTTGGTAGAACTTACCATTTTCTTCCTTGTGTTGTCTATTATTTCTTTTTTTTTCCCAAAAATGTCCCAAAGTTCGAGATTTGCAAATTCTAATATAAAAATAATAAACATCAAGTTTATAATGTATAGCACATGGAACTATATTCAATATCTTGTAGTAACTTATGGTGAAAAGGAATATGAAAACAAATATATGTATGTACCTATATGACTGAAGCATTGTGCTGTACACTAGAAATTGACACAATATTGTGAACTGACCATACTTCAATAAAAACATAAAACAAAAACAAACACAAAAATGTCCCACAGGAACCCTTGAAAACACACCCAAAATGGACTAATTTTTCTTAAATTACTCCCTTGTTAATTAATTTCATTAAAGGCATCATTTTCTTCTAGTGGCTCAAACTTAAGACATCTCCTTACTACTTTCGTAAAAATTACCACATTCTATTTCTGTTTCCACATTACCTTTACATTTAGCTCCTTCATCTGTATCTTAACTGTCTCTCCTCTAGATTGCTTTAGGAGCTGCCTAATTAAACTTTTGGACTCACCACTCCTCCCTGTTCTCTTACTTCTCTTAATGAACTCTTAATTCAAGACAAACTCGGGGGTTGGGTAAAGCTCAGTGGTAGAGCGCATACCTAGGCTGCATGAGGTCCTGGGTTCAATCCCCAGTACCTCCATTAAAATAAACAAACTTGATTACCTCCCCCAAAACAATACTTAAAAAAAAAAAAAAAAGAAAAAAAAAAAGGAACTCTCACCATTGCTTCATGCAGAGCTTTTATTATCTCTCTAATATTATAAATACTCCTAGGCCCACCAGGCGACCTGAAAGTTAGGACTTCAGTAATAACTTACATCTTACTCCAGGGTACACCCACTTGCATTTTTCTGACTTTCCCCTCTTGAATTTTCTCTGATCTTGTGTCTTCGGCTCATTTTTGCTTTCCTTTTGTTTTAAATGTTCTTTTCTATTATTAAAATACAGGTACTGGGGATTGAACCCAGGACTTCACGCACATGCTCTACCACTGAGCTCTACCCCCACCCCCGGCTTTTGTTTTTTTAATACATTTTTATTGCATATGTACCTATTCCCAGAAAAATTTTTTTGGCTTATTTTATGGTTTATTTAACTGTTAATAATCTTATAAAAGGGTATCAATAATAACCTTTGGGGACTTACATTTTTAAATATTACTACTAAGTTGCTAAGATCCAGCCAAATTGTAGTATATCTCTGTGGGCCATTCAGACAAAAGAGGGATTTCTCTGCTGGCTGGAGTGACTAACCCAAATAGCAAGGACTTTGTGTCACTGCTCCACAATGGGGGGCAAGGAGGGCCATGTCTGGAACTCTGTCTGGGATGCCTTTGTACTTGTAAGTCCAATAGCAGAGATTTAATAGCAACCCCAGCAACCAAAAACAAAGGGCAGTACTTTTGAAGACTCAGACCCTTCAGGAATGAAATTCTGGGTCACCTTGGCTGAGGACCAAGAGGCAGCAATGTTCAGTGCTTCCCCCAGAGATCTGAGCATCAGATATGTGGTCATACCATCTTGTGAGCTCCTAGATCCCGGTAACATTGCCTTCCCCTTCTATTCCCCTCGTCCTATGGGAAGTTACTTCTTCGTGCAGTTAATAATCTCTGGGTTACCTTGGCATCCATCTTTTTTTCTCCTTTAGTCTTTTTCAGTATGTACCTATGTATCTATTTCCCTGTTTTAAATCTTCTTGGTTCAGAAATACCAGATGGGATTTTTGTTTCCTGAATGGGCCCCAGCTGTGTTAAAATTGACATGCCAACTAGACAGGCTTTTCCAGAGTCAATCTCAGGTCATTGGTACATGAAGTAATTTAAATTACAATGTGAAAATTACCCTAGGACAGCTTGTTTGACAGAAGCAAAGGGGGATGGGTGCAACAATGGCTTGACATACTGGTGCAGTGATTTTTATTTGCATTGAAAGTTATCAATATACACATAGATCCTTAGGAATGTTGTAAGAAATTGAGTAGGGGAGGTCAACTTTCCTTGACTTCAGATTCAGAGGAGTAACGTGAGAGCAGTTAAGTGGCACGGAGTTCTCCCAAAAGTCTACAGCCTTAGCTTTTCTTTGATTCTATCTTCTTTGGTACTTAATATTTCACTATAGAAAATATTTGAAATATTGCATACTATTTGGCCTTCTTGGGTTTACCCATAACAGCAAAATTAGGCAATCATCAAAATTGTTGCATTCACTGGTTAAACATGATATTGCAGGATTTATTCATTTGATAGAAATTTATTAAGTTGTCACTGTCAGCCCTGTCTAAGCACTGAAGGTACAACAGTGAACAGAATAGATCTCAAATCTTCAAGTTTATGTAATGTTTTTACTGGCCAACCTTGAAAATTCCCTACATGAAATACCTTCATTCCCTCCATGATTTGGTCATTCATTCACACAGATACATATGCATTTGTAATCATATCCTCTTTGGTTAAAAAGACAATTGGGGTAGTTCTCATTCTTGGTGTTTTAGAGACCCAGAAGCATTAAAAGGTGAATAATGTCACTTTTCCATCAGCTCTGGTCAAATTCTGGCACTCTGAACTATCTATAGAAGAGAACAATTTTATATTTTTACTGGCAGTAAAAAATAGTAGATAATGAAACAATTTGCACACTCTTCCAAGATACATTCAATTCACCTCTTCAAAATGTTACCCTATTTGGAAATAATGATATTTCAGGACAATCATTCGTATATTATTGATACTATTAATTAGCATTGTCATGGAATCCCATTGTTGTTGCTCCAATATGCAAATGGTGCTAGAAATTCCACTTTTGAATTTAATTCCTGCTCATGTGCAAAATTCCTAACTACTTAAAATGTATGCAGCACAGAGCTGCAAAGAACTAAGTTTAGCCCAAAATTCTTCAGGGAGCAAAAGGTATGGGTGCTTCCTCAGCTATTAGCTTCTTTTAAATGGTGAAGCAGAAAGAATTCCTGTACACCCACCACTGGGCACCTCTCTCCTCAACCACCCAAAACATTATTTTTCAAAAAGTCTGTATGTCTGAAGTGAATTGTCTGTGGCCAGTAGGAGCCTTTGAGGTGTGGATGTTTGTGTTAAGCTGTAGTGTGAAAAATACAAAGAACATACATTGCTACTGCCTAATTCACTATACTTTCTTTCCTGACTTCTACTAATAAGAAGTATGGGTTTTTTAGAACCTTGAAGATTCTGTAATTTCTCCATTTCACAAGCAGATCACAGCAGGTAGGTTCAGTGGCCTGAAGGGGATTTTAGACTCAAGGTGAAGAGCCTCCTCTAAATCAGGCTTTGGAAAAGACTCCTATTTGTCTTGTGCTTCAGAAATCCAGTTTCACACAGTTCACTTTGGGTTAATGAGTGTAAAGGGTGCATCTGGAGCTGGACTAACAGTTCTGCAGATGCCCACCAGTGGCATCTCTCTCCCCCTCCTTAGTTTGCTGGTGCCTAACTTGTGGAAAGAGAACAGAGGGTCAGTTTTTCTCCTGCCAGAGCACCAGAGAGTGGGCTCATTAGGTCCCTCCACCAAGAGGTTTTAGTAGCATTGGTACCATGTCTTAAACTCGTGACCTTTTCTGAACATCTTATAACACCAAGAGTCTCTAACAAGAATCTGAGTTTCATTATGGTCATGTAAGCGACCCTGGGAAGTGGCCGAGGGGGGGTGGGGTGGCGGATTGTGGAATCACAGCTGACAAAAATGAATTTATTGGAAAACACTCACTGAGTGCCATGCACACTGTGTGTTTGCCCTGCACTAAGTGCTGGGGTTACAAAGAATAGGACAAAGACTTTGTCCCCAAGAAACTTTCATGGAGAGCAAAGGTCTAGGACAAGTTAAAGCAGCGCAGATCTCACTGTCCTGACAGAAGTTAAATGTGCTTTTCTTAAATAAATTGCTCCCCAGTTTGCCACAAGCCCATTGGGTAAATTTCTAGCATTCTGAGAATGTTGATTCTGACCATTTTTTCCAGTTTGTGGTGACTTTTGATTTGATCGCTTTTGGTCATCAAATCAAAAAAAAGTTTGGTGATTTGATGAGCTTCCCAGTCAATGGAAGAAATGGCATTGCAGAGGAAGGGATGGCAGAGAACTGGCTGGTGGGTAGGAATGCAGGCTGAGCTCCAGGGAGGATGCACCTAGAGGTGGAGGGGAAGCTAGGAAGTCAGAGAAGGGAAGAGCAAGGGCAGGGGGTCAGAATGAATGGGGAGTGTAGGCCCCCGTCTGAAGGCTCTAGAGAATAAGCCATGGGCTGAACTGATAAACAAGCTGAGAAATGTCAGGTAGCCGGCTGGATAAGAGATGGCCTAAGTAATGTATCCAGTATGGATGGCTGGATAACCAGTGACGGGTAAGATCCTCAGAGGAGGACAACCTAAGAAGGCACAGCCAGCTGGATAAGAGATGGCCTACTTAATGAAGTTTTGTGATGAACTTTAAAACAACCTGTCCTTGATCATGTAAGTCCTGTGCTTACTGCAGGAGCCTGGGAACCTGGAGCCTGGGAACCTAAATAGCTTAAGATTATTAACATTGTTATAACTTAGATGGTACGTGAGGCATCATGCATGTCCTACATAAACCCTTTCACAAAAATCAGTAAGAGTAGCCATCAGCTCTCTCTGCATACGGTGTGTATGTGTACATGATACTGTGACACCAACAGGGAGATAAAGACAGATTAGGCCAGAGGGAAAGGGAGGATGCACAGACACAGTTGGAGGCCAGGGCAGGAAAGGCTCAAAAACATTGGCAAAGGCGGTTCACATCCCATTGGTCTGAAAGCTTCGATTTCAAGCACTATCCAAAGTGATCTGAAGCCAGATAGAAAACTGAAGGCATCGAGTCCCTGGGGACAGGTCGAAGAAGCAGTTTCCTAAACCCCACCCCTACCCTGAAGAGTCACTTTGAGATGGGGTTTAAAACCTTGTGTGACCAGCCCCCTGTCCCCTACACCAGTGGATCTGAAGCATAATAAAATGCGACACTCTGTCCTAACCTAGGAGATGAGGGTAAGGGTTTGGCATTTGTGGAAGACAGAAGCTTCCTACCGTTTGCCAGGTTGGAATTGTGACTTGTCCTTACCAACCAGCTGGAAGGTAGTCCCCTTACTACCCCACAGGACAGAGATAAGAGAGGTTCAGTGACTTGGGGGCCCAAGTCCACACAACTAATGAATGGTAGGATTCCCATTCAGCTCTTTCTGATTCTAGCTGGAGAGGTAATGAGAAGTGAAGTCGTTCAGTGGCCCAGCAAGTGAGCTCTGGATCCAGAAATGCTTAAATCTGAATCCCAGCTCTACTCCATGATGTTTGCCGGGCCTTCCCTAACACAGTGGGGGCCCAGGGCAACCCAGCAAATGTGGGGCTAAGACAACTGCCACAGTGTCAGTGTTTTTCACAGGCCCCTTGAGAGAGCACTGAAGACAGAAACTAAGTTGAATTTTACTCATGTTCAGAAAAGTAGTTACATCATCATCTGGTTCTTTAGCCTCAGTCAGAGGGGCCAGAGTGTGTGACATCAGGGAAGTCCCAATACCTTACTGAGCCTCAGTTCCTCATCTGTAAATTCAGAAAAACGTCAGATTAAATGAGATAATATTGTTAGGACAGTTTCTGGTTTGTAGTGAACACCGGATGACGACTAGGTGTTATTATTGCAGTCTGACTATTTCTCACGTCCCAATCCCATCAAGTTCCTGCCTTCCACTGCTCTTCTGAGCAATGGAGTGAGATCTTTTCTAGTCTGGACCCCAGATACATCTTTACTTGGCAACTGATTGAAATCATCAAAGTAGTATTAATGCAGCTGACCCTCTCGACACTGCAATAGCTTGTGCTCTCCTGGCTTCTGGAAGCTGGTTCCTCTCTTTTTTAAAAAATGGATTTGCATTTTAAAATTATTTGTCAATTATACCTCAGTAAAGCTGGAGGGGGAATCACAAAACAATGAACCAAAAACTGTATGATATGCATAGTGTACAGTTCAAATAGTATTAAGTGAAACAACACTGCCCGCCGCAGTGCCTTGCCCCTGATGGGCTCCTCGCCTGCCTTCCTGAGCCAGCGCACGGGGCGGCTTCCTTCTAGGAGCAGGTTTTAGCTGAATTTTCTGGT
Organism: Camelus dromedarius; assembly: GCF_036321535.1. Classification (NCBI taxonomy): domain Eukaryota; kingdom Metazoa; phylum Chordata; class Mammalia; order Artiodactyla; family Camelidae; genus Camelus; species Camelus dromedarius. The sequence continues at coordinate 57,947,613 of NC_087451.1, forward strand.
GCCTTCCTTCGCATCTCTTTGCACATCTGGTTCTTGATTTATCCATCTTAAACACTGTCTATTGGATTCCTGATAACATTGACTTGTTAGTTCTTTTGCAGCCCCCTCCCAGTCCATTCTTGAGGTTTAGTTACGTCACTACTTCCAGATAATTGGTACATTTTACAGAATTGTGACTGTGTAAATATTGTTCCCCATAGAACTTGATAATAGATTACGTTTGTGTCCCCTCCTGAGAGCCAGGTGCTCAGTGCCCTCTCCGTCCCTCTCTGCACTCTCTGCCATGCCGTGTCCTCAGCGCTCCACAGCTCTGGGGCTTAGCAGCGCCCACTTCCCTCAGAGCCCCCTCCTCCAGGTTCTGCGCTCCAGTGTGTGCTAGTCACCTCCTCGGTGGTCACACAGCTGCCATCCTGGAACTGCCCCTCCCTGCTTCCCGGGTTGGGCCTTTTCCTGGCTCCCTTCTCTTCTTGCTTTCTACTATCTTTGCTGGAGCACATCCCAGTTAAGAATCCCTAACCAATATTTAAAGACAGATGGTCTTTAGACCTCCTAATTATAATAGTTATACCTTTAGTAGATATTAATTGGGAAAAAATATGTAAGGACCAAAAATTACTGTAAAGGTTATTATTTCTAAAAAATAAAATGCACAGGCAGCCTGAGGCAGGACGGGGCTCACACCGCGTCGCTCCCCGGTGCCGTCTCACTCTCCTCATCCGGCTCTTCCGGCTCAATGGTCAGAACCACGTCAGCTGCGCCATCTCTGGGTGCCCTGGGGTAAGAACAACAGTGCTGAGGGCCTTTACTCTTGAAAGAGACAGTTAAAATTTTCATTATTTCCTTATTTGGATGGGAAGTATGTTATCCCCGATCACTTACCTCACAACCCTACTGAAAATCTCTTCATCAGAAGACTCATCATGTAGCTTCTGTGCCATATTTTTCTTGCGTGTGGCACTGAGAGGTCTGTACAAGTCCCTGAGCCAGAGCGGCTGCATCCTCCAGAAGTCCTCCTAGAACAGAAAAAGGGGGACATTCGTTCTGCGTCTCCCCTGCTTTTGCTGGCAACAGTGCTTTATCCTCCTGAGATTTACCTGACTCTCGCTTTCCTCTGGGCATTTTCTACACAGCACAAACTGAAAGAAGCCCCTTGGAAGAAAACACACACAATTAGTGATGCGTGCCACTTTCTACACCTCACAGTGTCTGTCTCGTCTTATTAGGACTAAATGGGCACCTCAGTGAACACTCACCACCAGCAAAGGCACCACACACCTGGACCCTGATGATAATTCCATGCACACTGGGCTCCCAGAAGCTCTACATGCCTGTCTGAGATGGGCCCCCAGTGTCCCTGGACAGGCCTCTGCGTGTGGCCGGGCATGGAGTTCGGCCAGACTTTCTAGCCCTACTCACCTGCTCGGCCCTGCCAAGTGCCCTCGTGCAGGGAAGACCCTGCACAGCCATGCGGGGCAGAAGCATGTGACTCGAAGTGTTCACCCCAGCCCTCTGCAGACGCAGTCTCACAGGCAGCACATGCTGGGGGCTGGGTGGGGGGAGCCCCTATTTTCCTAGCTGCTTTGTCCTGTAAGCTGAATCACACCAAGTAAACCCGAGTCCAACTAGCAGTTATCTGACTCACTGACTTTCACACCGAAGGCTGTCCCCAACGCTAAGTGAATTGTGAAATCAGTTTAAAGGCCATGACCAGCACTAAAACACAAAATATTCCTTTTGGAATATACATACAATAGGAAGAAAATCAGACTGCATAGTAAGTTTGTTTTAGAAACTCCTTGTGTCCTATAGTATGTGTTGCTGATTTGTGACGTAAAATGTAGCTCACAGCCCAAGCAGTGTGATCAATGAAGTCCTCAGTGGAAAGGAACCATCTGTTTGATACTCACTAGCAGCATGGCCATGGGGCAAGACCTTTTCCCTTTCTCTTTCTCCATTTCCTTAATATAAAAGGAAGAAATAAACGACTGTCTAAAGTTTCTCCCAGTTAAAATTCTAAGAGGTTTGGACAAAGGGAATAGAGTAAGGGCCTGAAAAACCAGCAAGATGACAGGGGGAGTTTTCCTGTCACTTTCTAGGAAGGACTCATATATTCTCCCTTCCAACAACTTTGAGTGAGGCTGGTCCTCAAACCCTAGAACCATGCGGCCTTCCCTACTGCAGGACCTCCAAGGCCACTGGCCCAGCCCAGCCTGATGGCCACCACCAGCAGGAACAGGTAACAACCCAAACCTCTCCCCCTCCCCCTTCTTCCCTTAAAGGACTAGGAAAAGCAGAGCATCTGGGCCTGTCCCTTTCCAACTCAGCTTTGGCTGGGGAGCTAGTTTTGCTGGTAAATAAATTCAGGTAAAGTATTATGATAAATATTCTTCCTGCCTTTTGTGCTTTCTTCACTATAAACTGAAAAGATTGAAATAGATGAGGTCTAAGTTCTCCTCTAGTTCTAAAATCCTACTTCAAAAATTACCAGACTAGGGGGAGGGTACAGCTCAGTGGTAGAGCGAGCTGGTCAGCATGCACGAGGCCCTGGGTTCAATCCTCGGTACCTCCGTTAAAAATAAATAAACCTAATTACCTCCCCCACAAAGGTAAAAAGAAAAATAAAAAGTTACCAGAGTAGTATTTACCTTATGCTTTTTTTATGGCCCTTTGCTGCTGTTCTGTGAGAATAAATCTGTTTTGGAAGAAACATGATCAGAATTATTCATCACAATGACTATCTCCAAATCTTTATTCATTCCTTTTTATTTTAAGTCTTATCTATCCAGGGACACGAAGACTTTTTTGTGGAAGGAATGTGATCTTGTTTAATAATCCTTTTGCCTCTTTCACAGTACCCAACTTAGGATCTTGCATGCAGCTGGCAATACATTTTATTGATTGTTTTAGGTAACAGATAATTCCTAATAAAAATTCTTAGAAGTAGGGAAACAAAAATATCTACCAGAAACCTAGGCATGGTTTTAAAGCCAGTAAGAGTAGGATGCCTATCATATGGCCATGACTGGTCACTGTTGAGGAGGTCCTCATCACTGCAGTAAGAAAAACACTGGAAAGGAAGAGATGAGCATGTTTGCATATGAAATGACGGACATCCTTTAGGTTGGAGGCAATATGAGAATTCAGGAAGATGGCTACATACAAAATCAAGAGATCAACATATAAACCTCAAAAACTTTCCTATGTAACACAAATGACTAACAAGTAGAAGAAATATCCCATTTACAGTATCAATAAAACTGCATAAAGTACCTAGGGATAAACTTAACTGAGAGTGTTTAAGATCTCTGTGATGAAAATGTTAAAACTCTTCTGAAGGACATTAAAGTGAAAAATGTATACATGGCATGGGATACCATCTTCCTAAAATGTTGTAAAGATATCAATTCTCCTCAAATTAACCTACAAATTCAATGCAGTCCTATTTAAATCCAAGATAAATTTTCAACAAAACCTGGCTAGTTGACATTTGGTAGAGAAACTGTGCAAGAATAGTATGAAAAAGATGGTCAAAGAGCAGGAGCTTACCTTACCATTTATACAGTATGTTCTAGAGCAACTGGAATTAGGCAGTGTGGTACTGGTACCAGTATAGGAAAAGATAACTGGATCAACAGAACAGAGTCCAGATAAAGACAGTATTTCTAGATTAGTGAAGGAAGAATGAAACATTCAGTAGAAAATTTTGAAACAATTCGATTTTCATGCAGGGGGAAGAAGTTAGATCCCCTACCTCAACTACACACACACACAAAAAAAAACAAATTCAAAGAACACATGGGTCTGTCGATTGCTGGGCTCTCTAGCTACTTCAAATAAATATGTTGCATTACTTCTCATTGTGGAATTGACATAATGCGTCATCTCTCTTCCACTGAACATCATTTTTGTCAACTTTAGGAAAAACACTGCATGGTCCCTGTCCTGAAAAAACTAATCGTCTAAGTGGAGAGGAAATAATGAAATGATATAAATAAATACAAAGTTTATGCAAGTTTAAACTACATAGCAATTAAAGCAACAAAAAAGGAGTTTATAGAAATTCTACAAAAGCACAAGGCCATATGCCACCTGGAAATGCAGGGGGCACAGTCTGGGCAATGGCCAATAATGACTAGCAAGCTGACCCCATGCTAGTCCTCAGGTTCCTAGACTCAGAAATCAGACTCTCTTCACCAAGAGGGATCTCACATCTTCCTATCGAGGCAGTCTCCCTTTATCGGTATCACAGCATTGATCAGAAATCAGAACGCAAAATTATTACTCGTCAGTGAGAAATCATCTGTTCTACAGACAGGGCTTCTGTGTCCACACAAGCAGAGGACGTCCTCCTGCAGAGACAGGCCTCCATGGCAGTCAGCAGGCTACGGTTTGAGAACAGAACTACAACAAAAGGACACACTTCAGAGGAGCCTGAGGCAGGATTTTATTAACAATATTTTGATGGAACCTACCTGCACAATATCTTACACACCAGAGAAGAAAGCTGGAAGTAAATCTAATGAATCGACAAGATCACACTTCTCTCAGCCATGTCCTTTTAGCCCTCCCACAGTGACTGAAGGCTCCAGGAGGGTGGAGATGATGTACCTTATCATTTCACCCAACAAGGAAAGAAAGCAGTGAAGGAATGAGAGTGACTGGTGAGGTGCAGTGTTTTGAGTTGAAGAAATTTTACTACCATGTCAACTCTGGCCTTCTTATAAACTTGACTTTTCAAAATAGCCTAATGGCTTGTTACCTTGGGTTCAGTTCCACAGAGACCCCCTGGGACTGGAGCTCCTTTAAGAATCCCAGGCATATAACTTCCATAAAGCCAAAGCCTATCTCAGTCCTTGTGAATGAAGAGGACTATGGATAGGGCTCTGAATCTCAATTGTCCTTACCTCAAAAAGGCAGAAATTTATAACCAAGACTGCCACTACTGCAGTTACTGTCACAGATAGTGATATTGTGAAGATGAGTTTGTTGGTATAGCTGGACCCCGGAACTTCTTCTGTGAGCTAAAAAAGTAAAGAGTAATTTCTTTTAAAAACAAAGAGAAAAGATGAACTCTAACTATTCTTAAAACTATTCAGACACTAGCTCACTCTTCCTTTTTTGTGGGTGGGGGATGGGAGGTAATTAGGTTTGTTTATTTTTAGAGGAAGTGCTGGGAATTGGACCCAGGACCTCGTGCATGCTAAGCATGTGCTCTACCACTTGAGGTATACCCTCCCCCTTAGCAAACTATTCTTAAACTACTCTAAACCCCATCCTTTCAAGTGAGTAGCTTATAGGTTCTTAAACAACATACCAGATCTCATGTGTTACTAATCTTATCATCAGCATTTTCTCCTAACAATTCACCTTGTGTGTTAAGGCTCCCCTAGGAATAGTGGCACCATTCTCTAAATGAGCACAGTGGGAGATCGCTGTCTTAGCCAGTTTCATGGGTAAGATACAGACCAGGAGCCCCTGGTCTTCCTGCTTTGGCACTTCAATGGCATGTCCTACACTGAGTAAAAGTCCAGGTCCCCTGTTTCAGGCATTGTCCTCACCTCATTTGACTCCATCCTTGTCTGTTCACTCCGGTCTTCTGTGCTCTCACTGATATAGTTCTCAGCTTTCCATAGGTCGGTATTCCCCTCTGCCTTGGACATCTTTGCTTTTTGCTGTTCACTGAGCAGCTTTATCAGGAGGCCTGTTCTGGTGAAGAACTTGGCACAGGACAGCTTCACGTGCGTCTCAGTGCAGTCCAGTTTCAGAGTCCGGATCAAATGTGAAATAAGGCTTCTCATATAATCATTCGGGATGATGGACCGTAGCTGCTGGTTTACCTGGATTTCAAACTGGTCACCCAAGGATGAAGGCCCTGGGGAAGTGAAGCCGGTGGGTTTAGAGGGTAATTCAGTGCCCACGTTGTGGTATTCCTGTTGTGTTTCATCCGTGTGTTCAACAGTTGGCATAAAGTTGCCTGCAGTAACAGAATATGTGCTGGGAACATCCGTATGGGCAGCGACTTCAGACATAGCTCCTTCTGGCAGAGTCACCTTTCCTACAAGAGGGTCTGAAGGAGAAAATTCTTCCAGAGGATTTTCCTGAGAATTCAGTTGTTCCTCTGAAGAAATAGCTTCTCGTGAAGGAGGGTTTATGAGGCTCCTCACTGCAGAGGATGGAGGCCCACCTGCAGATATTCTGAGCAGCTCTTCCCTTTTCAAATGGTGGTTCCTTTCAGCCTGGAATGCTCTGTGCATCGCACGAGAGCGAGGACCAAGAAACATGTGTTTTTTTCTGGGACGCGAGGTCGGTTTAGAAGCTTCCATATTTCTAACTATACTTTCTGCATCTTCTAAAATAGTGTAGGATAAGTCTTTTGATTCCTGTTTAACCTCAGATTTAGGAGGGGTGGAGGCAGGAGGCAGGGAAGAAGAGACTGCTGCTTTATCTTCATTTATAAACAAAGGTTTTGTGTTGAAAGAGCTTCCCACTAACTTCCGGGGCCTCCGCATCATGTGAAGCTGCCCCCTGGCTCCTGGGGCCAGCCTCCTGAGCGCCTCTTCCTTGGCAGTGTTCTCCGCAGCTGGCTGGGCATTCTGTTTCCCCCAATGCTTCAGTTCATTGACACTTCCTTTGATGATGACATCTGGGTCCTTGAGGACCCAGTCCACTCCCTGCAGCCTTTCCCCTACACTCTCAGTCTTTGCTGGGCTGTTTTCCTGTGGTTGGGCAGTGTCCAATTCCTTTTGAAAGGTCTGCCATAATTTGTGACCCAAAGGATTGGCATGTACATGCCTGGCAGTTTTTTCCTTCTTTTTAACTTCGATTTTTTTTTGCATTTGTGAATCTGCCCATTTTTTCAGATGATAGAATGTCTGCAACTTATTTTTATAAAGTAAATTGTTGGATTCAGGTTTAACAAAATGATTCCTTGTGTTTTTTCCCAAATAACCCAGGGGCTTATCTCCATCTTGTAGGTGTAAAAAAAGAAGTTTAATGAATGGTAAAAATGCTGTCTCTAAATCTTCTAGACTTCCCTCCGAGAAATAAGGCAGTACATAATTTAGTGCACTGATAACATCAGTTTCATCATTAAAGTCTAGCTGTTCATCGACGAAGGCTGAGAAGCTGACATCATGTTTGTCCGAGGACGCCTTCTCTGACTCAATAATCAGCTCGGTGCTGGTATTATTTTTCCGGGCTTCTAACACCTTCATGAACGATCCTTCTATGTTCCCTACAGCTGCTCCTTCACCTGTCAAAAAAGAGTCTTTTTGATAACTGAAGGCTGATGGACAGCTTTTTGCCAATCCACAGCCACATATCCCAGTCAAATAAATTAGAAATCAGCAAACGTCTGGGTGCCACTTATAGAGTGAAAAAGAAACCTCACAACAGAAGGTGAAAAAGATATATTTTGAAAAACTGGCTATCTACTCAGAAAATCCCATGGTGTGAAACAGAGTAACAGTGCTTAGGATTATTCCACTGGTTTCCAGGGGCCAACTGCCCAGCACTCGAGAAGTCAAGGCTGGAAGACAGCTGTTCCCCACTCAGCAGGATGCTCTGCAGACCCACTGTGACTCCTCACTTCCATACACCCTACCCCACCCTGCCTCAGACGCAGAGGAGTGCAAGGCTTCCGCTGTCTGCCTCCGCAGTGTGCTCGTGTCCTGCTCCCCTCACAGGTGATCACAACAACATCCGCTGCTAACAGGTCCTCATTTTGATGTGATCTTTTCTGCTTACCCCCAATTCCACTTCTTGGTTCCTGCTCCCATATATCCCAGTCCCCATGACAGGAGGCTCTATACAGAGAGAAACACCATGTCCACCCTGGCTTTCTGCTAACATGTGGGCAGGGATCTGGAGTGGAGGTTAAGAGATTTGCCAGGCTGTATGCAAATGTGGAATGTTCAACAAATCAATGGAATACTTGAAGTCCTAAAATGCGGATGGGAAAAAGCAACTGTTGTCAGATGCCTACTTTGGTTTCATTTCATTTCACTCCTAGTATTCCCAGCCTTACCTGGGGACCCATCAAGAGCTTCTGACTTGGGGTGGAGGGTATAGCTCAGGGGTAGAGTGCCTGCTTACCATACATGAGGTCCTGGGTTCAATCACCAGCACCTCCGTTAAAAATAAATAGAGGAGCTTAATTACTTCCCCTCTAAAAATAAAAACATTAAAAAAAAAGCTTCCAACTTTCTGAAGGTCATGTGTACCCCTGTGCAGCTGGGTCTCTCTTCCAAGATTAGAAGCATTTTTGGTGGCGGTGGTTAGGGTCAGAGGAAGAGGTGAAGGTTCATGAGAAAGGAGGAACAAGAGGTCACAGACAGCCCGAAACCAGGCACAGAAGATCTAGGCACTAGGCCACAGCACTTAACGCCTCTGATCTTGCTTTTGCTCACCGTGAGAGGAGATTTAAAATGCCTGTTCTGACTACTTCTGAGGGAGAAGGGAATAATATAATCAGTAAAAAAAAAAAAAGTTTGGAAAATAAGGAATGTTTTTCTGTCAGTAGCAAAATGTTATTATTTATAATGTGCTCCAGCTCATTCTCAGGGACCAGTATTCAAGCTATCTGGGCATGAAAGCATATTTTGGAAGTCATTAAGTTAAGTGCCAGTAAATCTAATGTAAACAAAAATCTTTGAAAGCATCTTAGTGTTTTGTGTATAGGAATGCTTGAGATTCAGAGCTGGACAGTCTAAGAATAAAAGAGCCACCCCATCCACTGGAAGGGCTAGGTAGCAGCTTCTGGTTATGGAACCAGAAACTCTCAGGCTCCAAATAAAACATAAAACACCACCACTTGTATTCTTTTATAAAACTGCAAAAGTAAACAAAATAAACAAAAATATATTTACACTTGCCCCAAAGACAAAGGGTACTTGAAAACTAATGGATATCAAATCGGTTTACAAACTGTGATGCAGTGTATGAAAAAGTTCTCATTTGGGGATAACGCATCCAACAGAGAGCACAATATACAGTATGTGGCCATGAATGTTAATTCCCTTCCCGCTTCCATGCCTTTCTCTTGTTCCTCTATGTATGTGAATCAGTTACATTACTAAGCTAACAATGTAACTGAGGTATTATGAGTTTCGTAATGTAACTAAGAATCTGACTTTTAGCAAGGGAGGGGGGTCTTAGAAATTTAGGGAATTGAAACTCTGAATGGATAAAAAAAAAAAATTCTATTACATCAATTGTTTATAAACATTTTATCATCACTGATTAAAAACAAATTTAAAAAATTTAAAAATTTATTATCAGGCAGTGCAGACTCACCACAATGTGTGGTCTCTGTCAGGCAGTCCCTGTCACAGTGCAGTTTGACTGTCTTGCAGACAACTTCAATAGTATTTTTAAATTGGCAGAGGCAGCAGGTCCGACGGCTAGGTAAGATTCTATAAATGGAAACAGAATTAAATTAGTGGTAAAAGAGTGACTTGAGTAGGGAGGCAGGCCAAGGCCACCACAGGGCAGTGAAGAAAGGAGTTCTTAGGGCACATGGCCTGGAGAACTGGACAGGCACCACTTGGCCAACTGCTGCTCTTAACTGTTGTAAATAAATACAGAGACAGAAGTGTCCAACAGAAGGGTAAGGATGGCAGTGGGTGTTGGTGAGCCTAGGAAGAAGGTGACAGGGATTAGAGTTGGGTGACACTGATCTGTAGTTTAATTCAGAAGTATCTCCTCCCAACCCTAAAGTCTCACTTTGGGTTGAGAGTGCACAGGAAGAGGGCAGACTTCCAGGAAGAGTCTGAGTAAGTCCCCAACTTCTGGAGTCCCTTTCTCAATTCCTAGTTGTGAGTAGGAAATGTATTAGAAATTACTCTGGGGATTAAAAAAACACTATGGTTAAATAATAACAGATCACATTCACCAACTCTGGATAACCTAAACATTCAAGAGAAAAACAATGAGGTAAAACAATTATATTAAAGAAAAGCATGTGAGTTTATAATAATACTCAAAGTCGGGGGAGCACTTCTTTACAGAACAATGCCAGCTAATAATGTAGAAGGACAGAGAGAATTAGGGAAGTGCCATTTTGCAACTACCAGTGTGACACTCAATTCAGAATGAAATTATCATTGATGCAGACTTGGGTGAAGAGTGAAAGTAGGATCTTCACTGATTCCAAACTATCACCCCATAGAATATTTATTACTTACCAAGGGAAAAGATAACTGTACAATGGAGAGATACAAAGATACTTTAATCAAGTGGTCAAACTTAGCATCAGGCAACCTGAAGAGATGAAGTAGGAAGGATATATCACCAGGATTATCTATTCTTCCTCAGAATGCTTGCTTTGAATCTAATTAAGACATAAACAAATTCAGATTGTGGGGCAATTTTAAAAAACTGGCTTAGGCTCTGCAAAAATGCCAATGTCGTAGAAGACCAACAACAACGACAAAAAACCAGTAGAGAAATGTTCTAGGTTAAAGGAAACAAAGACATGACATGCAATACCTAATCTTTGATTGGACCCTGTATCTAAACAGATTTAAGAATGTTACTGACTTCTGGCCCAGATGAAGTAACAGAACTATTTAACCTCCTATCTGAAACAATGTGGGGGGAAAAAAGATTAAATATATGAAACAACAATTCTCAAGAAATTGGACCTCTTGCAATAAAGTTCAGTCATCCCCAAGAGATGGGAAATAAAAATGAAGCGATCCCTATGACTCCCCTAGTTTACTTCTTTCAGAGAGTTTCCAGGTCATGGTAAAGGGAGGAGAGACTCAGACAGAAACTGGAGGACTCCCTGACTGAGGAATTGGAAGAGTCCAGGAAAATCAAGGTGACTAGAGTTCACAAAGCACAGCACTAGAGAGAAAAAGAGGTACACAGACAAAGAACTCTGGAGATATGCAGAGGGATCTCTTGAGTATTCAACAAAGTACTGGTCAGTGCATGTGTGTGAGGAGTTACTTGAGGCCAGGAAAAGAACCACATGAAAGGATTAATGATAATAACTGGATGTGACACAGTGTTGGTCTACAAAAAAACTACTGAAACTTATAAATGAGTTATTGAATTTGCAGACTGTAAGACCAATATACCAAAAACTAATTTCTCTCAACAAATAATCAGAAATTAAAGTTTTAAAACACTACTTACAGTAGCATTAAAAGTATAAAACCCTTAAGAAAAACTCTGACAAAAGATGTAGAACATCTGCATACTGAAAATTACAAAATGTTGCTGGGAAAAGTTAAGGAAGACCTAAGTAAATGGAGAGGTATAACGTGTTCATGGGTCAGATGATTCAATATTGTTAAGACGTCAATTCTTCCCAAATTGACTTACAGATCTAAATCCCAGTAGGCTTTTCAATAGAAAGTGACAGGCTAATTCTAAACTTCACATGGAAATTCCTGGAATAACTGAAACAACTATGAAAAAGAGCAAAGTTGGAGAACTAACACCACCTTGATTTCAAGACTTACGAAGCTACATTTTCAAGATATTCTGATATGAGTGGGAAGATAGACAAAAAGATCAAAGGAACAAAATATAAAGTCCAAAACTAGAGTGATATGGACAGATTGACTTTTAGCTTCAAAGGCAGTTGAGTAGAGAAGGAATAGTCTTTTGAACAAATTTTGCTGAAACAATTGAATATCCACATAAAAAAAAATTCAATCCAAACCATATACATAAATGAACTCAAATTGGTTCAAAGATCTTTACATAAAATCTAAAAGTATAAAACTTTGAGAAATAGGAAAATTTTTATGACCTTGACTTAAACAAGATTTCTTAGACACAACACCAAAAGCATTGTCCATTAAAAAAAAAAAAAAACAGACAAATAAGACATGATCATTTAAGAATTTCAGCCCTGTGAAAGACTCTTGAGAGAATGAAGTTAAATCACAGAATACTTAGCAAATTACATATTGAATAAAGGATTTGTTTCCAGAATGTATAAAGAACACTCAAAACTTAATCAAAAATATAGATAAAAAATTCAAAGATACACAGATGGAAAAGAAGCATATGTAAAGATGTTTGACATGATTAATCACTAGGCATGCTACACTGAGATGCCACTACGTAACTATTAAACTATCTAAAGTTAAAAATAACGATCATAGCAACTGTTGGCAAAAATGTGAAGAAAATGGAACTCTCGTACACTGCTAATGGGAATGCAAAATGGTACGGTCACTGTAGAAAATAGTTTAGCAGTTTCTTAAAAAGTTAAACATGCACTTAGCATAGGATGCAGCAATCCCATCTTTAGGTATTTTGTCCCAAAGAAATGAAAACATATATTCACACAATGTATGTTTACACATACATGAGGGGTTTTAGCAGCTTTATTCATAACAGCCAAAAAAACTAGAAACAAAGTTCATCCAATTCAAATGTTCATCCAATTCAAATGTTCATCCGTTCAAATGTTCATCCCCTGATGAATGCATAAACAACTGTATATCCACACAACTGGACCACTACTCAGCAATAAAGAGAAATGAACTACGGACAGGTGCAACAGCATGGATGGATCTCCAGAGACTGGCTAAGTGAAAGAAGCCAAGAACAAAAGGCCACATACCCTATGACTTAACTTACAAGGCATTCTGGAAACGGTGGGGAGGGGAGTGACCTCAGAGGGACATGAGGTGACTTTTGGGGCTGCAGAAGTTTTCTATATCTCAGATGTGGGGGTGGCTATATAACTACACGTTTGTCAAAACACAGCAAACTCTATAAAAAGAGTGAATTCTACTATATGAAAATTATGAAACTTATACAACAATAAACTTGACTTAAGGAAATAATAAAACTTAAAAAAAACAATTAACTGAAAATAAATGTAATAAAAATCAACTTACAGTTTTTCTAATTCAAGGCTCATCATGAGGATTCTTTCAATTGTTGTAAGTGAGACTTCTGTTTTTCCCAGGTCTCTGAAGGAAAAGCCCACACAGGCATGATATAAACCCAAAGACAAAAATTCTACACTTAAGAAGATAATTAATATGTGATTATTTCAATTCTGGCTTCTTACTTGCTATAGACAATAATCCCAGGGAGCTCTTATTGAAAAAATTTAAATTTATTTGCATCATTAAATTACTGACCTTGGTGCTGAACAGGACCATCTTTTTCTTTTTTCTTTTTTTTTACCATTATCCTACCTCTCAATCTCAACTGCATCCACCTCTCTTGATTACTTTTTTTTTTTTTTTTTAAATAATGTACACCTTATTCCATTTTGCTTTCTGGGATAAATCTTATTTTTACGTGTCTGATCTCTGTAAGTGTTTTTCAACACAATTTTCTTCCTCTGCTGGCTGTCTTACCCATATACATCCTTTCTTAATCCTTTTCTTTACCAATAACTCTTACCTCAATAACCCAGTTAAAATTTAAATTATGACTTCTTAGCCAAAATCCTCAATCTCTGATGAAAGCAAAAAAGAGCAGAAATCAACTCAAGAGCCATAAGACTGCTGCAATACTTACAAATATCTTAATGCTGGCAATTTAAAAAGATAAGAATCTTCAACTGTTGTCAAAGGATTATGACTAAGAATTCTGAAAAATAGAATGACAGTAAAATTATCTGCATTTTCAGTAATGTCCATGAAACTTTATATTCATTTTTTGGTATGAAACTTAAAGGTAAAAAAAAAAAGGTCATTTTCTGAATTTACCTATAAATCACCCTTAGAATTTGTAAAACATTCTTCATTTGGGAACTACCCAGGTGTCTAGATGATAAAGTAGAGAATAGAAAGAGAAAAAAATAGAGGGGGAAGTGGATAGCAAAGAAAAACATATGCCAAAGAACTTTTTAGGTCAAAAGCCCTAGAAGGGACTATGCTGGTAGGAAGCCCTTCCTCTGTAAGAAATACTATTTCTAGTGTCCTCCATAAATGAAGGCATTTTTCTTTCATCTCTAGAAATTTTTTAAATTGCATGTTTTAAACTACCCAGTTAAAGACAAAAGTGGGACCAATCCCTTGCTTCTGGAGCTGAAGAGAAAAATACAAGAGGAACTGGGGAGACCCACACTCCCACCGCACACTCCCATGTGTGTTCTTCTATCACACCCTTTGCTACTGTGTGTGGGATCACCTGCTTACTTGTCAGTCTCCTAGATTGTTAGCTCCATGAGAGCAAGGACTATACTTTGTCATTGCCATCTCTGTGCCTGACACAGTGCCTACCTAGTATTTATCAGGTACTTAAGAAATGTTTGTTGAATAAATACCATTTTGTTTATATATCAACAAAGTGGCAAATTCATTTTCTGAACAAATTTTTATTCCAAAATGCTGGAATAGATTTTCTTCTCAATTCTTTGAAACAAACAACAAAAAGAAAATAATTTTAAAAACCCAAAAGAAACAAGAAGAAAATTTGCCTTTAGGTTAATTAACTCTATTCAAGAATCATTAGTGTACTTTTGCAGAATATTATAAAGATCATCACAACTAACACCTTTTGGATTGCCAGGTACCTATGATCAGCATTTAATACTTAATCCTCACAGTAACCTTATGTGATAGATATTATTATCCCATTTTACAAATGAGGAAACCAAGGCACAGAGAAGTTATATAACTTGTCCTAACTCATCAAGCTAGTAAGAGCAGAGCTGGAATTTGAACTCAGTTCTGACTCCAAATCCTGTGTTTAACCTGTATTTTAAAAAAGAAGAAAAAAATAATAAAAGGAGTGTGTTTAAAATAATTTATTACTTTAACCTTAATTTTGAGAGCACTAAATATAGAAATACCTCTTCAAATTTCATCTCCCAATCTGGGAGAGCCTCTATGAGAATCACACTTTCTCTTTTATTTCTTTTCTTCAATTACCTCCCATGATTAAATATTTAATTAGCCTCTGGTCACTGAGGCTTTAGAGATTTTAAACCATATTGCAGGCTAATCACTAAAAACGGTGGAGTGAGGACATCTGAAAATTCATCCCTCCATAAAACAACAACAAAAAAACTTGCAAAAATGGTCAGAATCAACTTTCTCAGAACTCTGGAAATTTAACCAATGGGCTTGTGGCAATCTGGGGAGCAATTTATTTAAGAAAAACACATTAACTTCTGTCAGGACAGTGAGATCTGCATTGCTTTAGCTAGTCCTAGACCTTTGCTCTCCATGACAGTGGGAGCCTTCAAACACAGCCCACATCCTAATAACCAAAACCTTCCCCAACTTGGGAAAGGAGACAGTCACCCACGTCAAGGAAGCACAGAGAGTTCCACACAGGATCCACCCAAAGAGGAGCACACCAAGTCACGTAGTAATCAAAGTGACAAAAATTAAGGACAAGGAGAAAATATTAAACTTAGCAGTACCAGTATCTCCTCGGAGAATAAATAATTAAGAGTTACCTCCCACCACCAAAACAAAACACAAAGAACACTGCTTAATTAATTAGCTCTTGGCTTGTCTTTGAGGTTGACTTCACATTCAAAATAGACTCTAGCACACCTCTCACTTGTTCACCTGGGGTTTGTCAATAACATAGAGGTTTCATTCAAGAAACTGAGTTATAATTACCCGAAACCCAGGCTTTGTGGGTCTTGAACCTCACCTACTTTGGAAAAATCCTGTCTAATAAAAACATGCAAAGTTATCAACACTAAAATTGCTAGAACCCCTGCCAAGACCTTGGAAGGGACCTAGGCAAGTGGGGAGCCCTGCAGCTTCAGCTTCATTTAGTTGATGATAAATCCACCTCAGCTGGGGCCCTTTTCCAGACTTATTTAATGCAGGGGTAAACAATTATTTGAACTTACAAACACCTCAGTAATGTAATAGGCAACAAAATGACAACTTGAGGGGTGGCACATTTTAGACTTTCCAGATTTGGCACAAAACAAAGGAGGAGCCCAGCCCCCAACACACACTGTATTCTCACAATCTTTTGAAAGTAACCGTGAATGAATTTTAGGAAAGCTATTAATTTATTTCCAACAGCAGCTCTGATTCTTTCATTAACTTTTGCTGCCATTTCAGAAGAACACAGAAATTCAAGATCAGGCTCATGCCTCTTGCTTGACCATCTTTTCTAACCCACTACTCATTTTCTACTTCCTTGCCTCCCTACTTGGCCCCTGCTGCAGAGATGCTAGCATGGCTCTCGTAAGTTTTACCATCAATTTTCTTCCAGTATGAAAGGTTCTTGGGGACAAAATCTTTGGCCTATTCTTCTCTGTAACACCAGCACTTAGTGAAGTGCAGACACACAGTGCACACGGCACTCAGTGAGTGTTTTCCAATAAATTCATTCATTTTTATCTACTGTGATTCCACAATTCTTCCTCTCCTGGCTCGCCTACATAACCATAAGGAAACTTAGATTCTAAAAGAGACTCTTGGTGTTATAAAAATGTTTAGGAAAGGTCATGAGTTTAAGACATGGTACCAATGCTACTAAAACCTCTTGGCGGAGGGACCTAACGAGCCCCCTCTCCGGTGTGCTGGCAAGAGAAAAACTGACCCTTTGTTCTCTTTCCACAAGTTAGATACCAGCAAACTAATGAGGAGGGGAGGGAGGCTGCCACTGGTGGGCATCTGCAGAACTGTTAGTCCAGCTCCAGATGCACCCTCGACACCTTCATTAACCCAAAGAAATCTGTGTGAAACTGGATTTCTGAACCACAAGACAAACAGAAGTCTTTTCCAGAGCCTGATTTAGAGGAGACTCTTCACCTTGAGTCTAAAATCCCCTTCAGAGCACTAAACCTACCTGCTGTGATCTGCTTGTGACATGAAGTCACAGAGTTTTCAAGGTTCTGAAAAACCCACACTTCTTATTAGAAGTAGTCAGAAAAGACAGTATAGAGAATTCAGTGATAGCAATGTATGTTCTTCGTATTTTTCACACTACAGCTTAACACAAACATCATACCTCAAAGGTTCCTACTGGCCACAGACAATTCACTTCAGACTAATATAGACTTTTTGAAAAATAATGTTTTGGATGGTTGGGGAGAGAAGTGGATGTTCAAGAATTCTTTCTGCTTTACCATTTAAAGGAAGCTAATACATGAGAAGGCACCCATACTTTTTGCTCCCTGAAGAATTCTGGGCTAAACTTAGTTCTTTGCAGCTCTGTGCTGCGTAAGTTTTAAGTATTTAGGAATTTTGCACATGAGCAGGGATTAAATTCAAAAGTGGAATTTCAAGTACTATTCACATACTGGAGCAACAACAATGGGATTCCATGACAATGCTAATTTGAGTGTTTCTGTTGGGCGCCTTTTATTTTATTGCTCGTGCCAAACATCAGTACTAGGGAGAGCCAAGTGCTCCATATATGAGTTAGACAAGTCGCATGGCCTCTTTGTACCTTAGTTTTCTCATTTAAAAAAAAAGAAGAAGAAAAAAAAAAAAAAAAAGAATCGATCTCAAGACATAATTTCTGGAATCCACAGTGAGCTTACACCCAGATAACCAATTACCAATAACCAAAACATAGTTTTTTACATGTATTCATCTATTTCACTTACACCTTCTGTAGAAACTGCATTCCATGTGCGGCCCGGAACGTTCCAAAGCTCAGGTCTGTGACTGAATTACAACCAAGATTGCTACAAAAAAGAAAAAAAAAAAACAAAAAAAAACAAAAAAAAAAAAACACAAGCAAAAGAAAAAAGTATTCTTTCAGAACATTATCTTTTGGCAGTAATTCTAATTTATATACAATGCAACATGACCTCATTATCCCTTCCATACACTAAAGAAATCTCACTGTGGAAAATAGTTGCTTGTGATTTATAGTTTCATGATTATATACATGGTGCATTAGATACAAAACGGTAAATCCTCAATAAATATTTGCGATAAGTGATCCTTTCTTCTCTAGCGAAGGGCAGTACTACTGACATTTTGGGCCGGACAACTCTTTGTTGTGGGGGGCTCTCTAGTACCCTGTAGGGGGGGTTTAGCAGCATCTCTGGCCTCTGTCCACCAGATGGCAGCAGCGTAACTATAGTTCTGATAACCAAAAATGTCTCCAGATATTGCCAAATGTCATCTGAGTGCAAATCTTTGAGAGACAAAAAGGATTAGCTACATAATTCTAGTAGCTTTCTACACTAAAATTTTAAAGTTTCAAAATCAGTAGCAAATTATTCTTATAAAAAATTAAGTTTTATAAAAATTCCAAACATAATGAAGTCATATTTGTAACTTACACAAACTGCAGAAAAGGTAGTGATTCAAATGTACCGCTTTCAATAAACTGTATTTTATTGCAAGATAAATCTCTAGGAAAAGGAAAATATTGCCTCAATTAGCTACTAGATATCTAATTAGTAGGAATAACTACTAGAGGTTAGAATAATAACAATGAATAAGCAGCTTCTATATAACCTCTAAACCTTATGAATTGTTATTTAAACCTTCCAGAGCCCCTAACCCTGCCCTCACCTGTCTTAAGAATCTTACTTTCATGATGTTCACTAATAAAACATACACCTGTATAGATCTGGGTAGATTTTGGAGGTAATCTTTCCTCAGAGCAGAAGAATTGATTAGATAACCTTTTGTGGTCTCAACAAATTCTAGATTATAAGCTAGAAGTTTTTACCTCAATATATAATTATAATGTTTAATATGAAAAGCAATACTCTCCTACTTATACAACTCTCAGTTTAATTCTGTTTTTCTATGCCAACTCAATACCAGAATAAAAGATAGGCTTTCATATGACTTGAAAGGGATTACTCCTCTTATTAATGGGTAATTTGAACTAATTCAGCATTATACTAAAATACTGACTTTTATTTGAAACACCCACACTTGACTATAGCTGGCTATCTTACTTCCACTGATTCTAACTCAGTCTCTCCTTTCTTCTGGGTGGGTGTAACTGTCTTCTGACTGGTGTTTGCACCTGTAGTCTCTTCCTTTCTCAGCCATCCTGTACAGTCCTTTCTCAGCCATCCTGTACAGCCACGTCATTAACTCTCCAGACGTGGTTCTCAAATACCACCATCACTTGTGAACTTACTGAAGAAATGCTCAGCTCTGGACCAACTGAATCAGCAATTGTGGGGCAGAACTTGTGCTTTAACAAGCCCTCCAAGTGACTGATTCTGCTGCAGGCTCGAGTCTGTCCAAGAGCACTGCTGTGGGAACGGGGCAGCTTGGCATGTTACCCTTGGTGTGGCCTTCAAAGCCCTAGATGACCTGGCCCTAATCTCCTACTCTTCTTACTTGTACTCTACAGGTACTCAAAGCATGTTTCCTGTGTTTTGCCTCTCTCCTACCTTCTTTTTGCAAATTTACTCTTCCCAAGATGTCTGTCTGATGACATACAGTGGCCCTTTAAGGTCCTGTTCAAACAGCACTGCTCTAACATTTTCCCTGATCCAGTTTGGAGTCTTCCCTCTTCTGAGCTCCAAAACCAACTTAGAACTCTCATTGCCCCCTCCACTTATTTTCTTATATAGCTATTTTTGCAGCCCATTTCCTCTGAGTATAAACTCCTTGAATGTATGGACTAGACCCACTCATGTGCGTTGTCTATCATGTTTAAAGCCAATGGTGGACACAAAGCAAAGTCAGATAGTTTTTAAAATAATTAGCTGGGGAGTGAACAGGAGGAAGAAAACGACTGTGTTAGAAGAAACACTCCGTTTTCTATGCCTCTACAGCACTCTGTCATCCACTTAGTGTTTCTGCATGACGGTTTGAGCTTATGTTTTTTTTTCCCCTGTAAGATCAGGATTTCCTAGAAGGAACTGTTTTACCTATCATTGTGTTTACAACACTAGGCACACTGCTTGGCATATTCTTTTTTACTGATTGACATTTTTTTAAATGAGTGAGAATAACTTATGCTAACATGAAATAATCTGCTAAGAGGGTATTTCATAGTAGAAGTAATTAATGGCCTAATCCATTGAGCAGTTATCTCATTTTTTTCCAAACTGTGTTTCTAAGGTTTGGAGCCCAGATGACAGAGGGACCCAAGAAGACTAATACAAAAGTGGTTGCCCCTTAAGGCTTGGATGGTTTGATAGTTAAAAGGACTATTTTTAGGGTCATGTGAGGCTCCTTATACCCACTTCCCTCAGCCTTCTATATTTGCAAGAAGAATCTCTTTGCCAAAGAGCATCATTAGTTAGCTTAGTAAGGATTAATGACATACACAGCTCTGGATGCCACAGACAAAAGATAAAAATTGATGTTTTATAGCAGAGAACACAGTATCTCCTTATCGCTAAATTAACAAAACTACTATGCAAGCATTTCTTTCCTTGTATAATGACACTGCAGAGTTTTTCATTTTGTAATTAGTGAAGTTAGGGACACTTCTAATATGCTTATTTGCTGTAAACAATTATAACTATACCACTTTAACCATCACCTTAAACATTTTTAATATTGGTATAACAGTTCCTGCACTGAATCCTTAACACCAGTCTGTTCTCTTGGTAACTTGATATGTTCTGGACAATACTGTTTACATAATTCATCTACTTTAATATTTAACATTTAAACGTGAATTTAATTTAGATTAAAATTATGAGTTAATGGCATTCATATTAATGTAAGTGTTCTATATTTTCTGGTCCTGTAGGTGATAATCTGAGCTTTAATTTCTCTCATTCTACTAAAGCACCTTTTTCACACCTTTTCTGTGAAGGTCACACAGTGAGTCCGTGAGGCTGTGCAGGCCACACACAGTCTCTGCTGTGTGTCTTCCTTTGTTTTTTCCCTCCGTTTTCCCACTTACAGCCCTTTAAACATCATCCTTAACTTGTGTGCTGTGCAAATACAGATCATGGGATGGATCTGATCTGCGGGCCATAAACTAAAAATAAGTGGATGGTATATGAAACTTATATAATAAGGTTCATATGGGTGTCCATAATTGCTCAGACCACATTACCACTTTTCCTCTACAACTAAAAGGTGTTTTTCTATCTATATCTTGTCTATATAAATTTAAAAATTAAAAATGAATAGGAGGTATTTGATGCTAGAGATGGGCTGGGGCCCTACAGACCTAGAGAATTACAGAATTTTATTGCTCAAAAAAACTGTAGAGATTATTTAATTTAAACCCTTAATTACTTTATCAATAATATAACTAAGAACTTGTAAATAAATGATTAACTAATTAACTTACAAATACCGGAGGACTAGCAAGCCTTTAAATGAATCCTTATGTAACTCAGTCAAAGAATTATCTCTGAGAATTCTGAAAAATGAAAAGGTTATTTTTGGATCAAAATGCAAAACAACTACAATTATTTACTACATAGGACTAACTCCCATATGTAGGGGAAATCTGGGTAATGGTGCCACCTAAATACCCTAATTCTTATTTTAGACATGGTGATCTCCACTCTGGTTTCATTTAATCATTTCTTCTCACATCTTCCTTTGTGTCCACGTCTTTTCATCACACACACACACACACACACACACGCACGCACACGCACACCCCTATCCACTCTTCCTCAGCAAATCATGTATTTAATGCCTATTCTTCTGATCACAAGTCCTTGGTTAGAACCCAGCTCTGGGCAGCACTGATGCTGCAGAGCTGCCACTCCTTTCTCTCTTTTCCCAAACCGTACCTGGAAGTCCCAGACAGAGTATATGAGGGATGGAAATGAAGTCTTTTGATTTTTTCCCCCACGGAAAATTTTTTTTTTCAAAATTAAAATGTACGTAAAATATACATACCTGTTCACTTTAATAATTAGAAATCCGCATGTAACACCATTCACATCAAGAAAGAACACAGCCAGCGCCCCCGGAGCCCCCGCTGTGCTCCTTTCCTTACAGCCCTCTCCCTAGAGGGAACCACTATCCTGACTTTAATACTACTTTCCTCCTTTTTCACATGTAGTTTTGCCTTTTATACATCATCCACAAAGAATATAATTTATTCTTGCTTCTTGAAATTTATGTGACTGGAATCATTTGTGTATTATTCTCTATGTTCTTTCATTCAACAATATTTTGTAAATTTATTTTATTCTTGCATGTAGCATGTAGTGCTGCATTTCTAGCAACATGTGGCTACTGAGTACTTGAGTGGCTAATGTGCCTAAGGAGTTGAATTCTAATTTAATTTAATTATTTTTAAAATTAAAATGTAAAAACTGATACTCAATGTAATTACTGGAAAACTTTAAGTGTGTTTGCAACAATTTGGGTATGTGATACAACTTTTCAACTGTAAATTTTAAGAAAGCTAAATACAAATAAAATTTAGCAACAAAATTGAGATTTCAAACAGTACGGACAAAAACTATGGAGACTCTCTCATTAATTTTTATACTGATTACAGGTAGATATGACAATACTTCGGATATTTCTGAAGACAACGCAAAAAGATGTAGAACATCTTATCAACAATGTAATTTGGGAGTTATATTTATGATTTGTCTATTCAAGTTGAATAATACAAACTGCCATGAAAAATGCCAGTTAACTGCTTTGAATATAGCTTTCCCCCTAAAATCACTTATTTTATCTAACCTGACTTGTCTACAAGTCAGTATAAAAAAATAGAAAAATGAGTAAAGGACAGATAATTCAGAGATGAAATACAAATGCTCAGCACACATATAAAATATTTAAATTCACAGGTACTCAGAAAAATTCAAATTCAGATGGAACCCCTTTTATTCACCCTTCAGATCAGCCAAAAATATGGAGAATATCCAGCAGTGGAAGGCTGTGGGGAAGTAAAGGCTGTCAGGGAGTGCTGACTGGATTGCAAACTGGCACAAGTTGCTTGAGGGCAATTAGAAGTTTATATCTACATAGTCTTCACCCCAACAATCCCATTTCTAGGTATCTATTCTACAGAAATACCTCACAGGCTCACAAAGATGCATGTACAAGGATGTTCATTGCAGCAGTGTTTGTAACAAGAAAACTGGACATAATCTAAACACCTTTCAATATGGGCATTATTAAACTGATATGTCCATACTATGGAATATTATGCAGGAGTTTAAATGAATGGGGCAACCCTCTATGTACTGGGAAGTAAAGAAATCTAAGATGTATTGTGACATTAAAGAATCAAGTTGCAAGATTTTACCACTTATGTAAAAAGGTATAATAAAGTCACACAACTAACTTACTGTTATCTGTAAATATGTATGTAGTCAAATACATGGAAAAGAGTCTGGAAGGACTGTTTTACTAAACTCAAAATTGTGTGGGTGGGGGATTAAGGCACAAGGAGGGTTTTCACTAAACCTGTTATTTCATTTTCCTATATGGAGGATATAATCATGTATTACTGGTATAATGGAAAATAAGTTTAAATTGGTTCTTGCTTATTTGAATGAGGGCCTGCCAAGTTTAATTTTTTTAAATAAACACAGAATTTCAATCAATAGGTTGGTTTGGAATGTGAAGGGGGAAATACCTTTTTAACACGGCTGTTGACCTTGGAATTCTGGACCATGAAGAATCTGACAAGGCAGTTAGTGTTTTGTATGCATATTTAGAGAGAATATACTCACAGTTTCTCAGTCCACCGGTAAGGCTTCCATGTATTTTCATCAATGTAAGAAATAGAGTTTCCTTGGAAATCTCTGTGAAGAAACACAGTTCATATCCTTAAATAGGTAGGAAGAGAATGAGCAGAGTAAGTGAGACAATCATGGCAACCTTGTGGGGAATACTCAAATGCAGAAAAGACCAGCTTTCTAACTCCCACAGCTTCTCAGCTTCCCAGTGGGCACAATTCCTAAAGATATAATAAAGATATAATGTGACGCCACTTGCACAAGCAATGAGGCATCTCCTCAGAACCTGACCTTCCTATCTGTCCAATTTCTTGGATATATATTGCCAATTGTTTTGAATGTTAAGTCTTTTTTCTCCCAAAGTCACTTATGTGTCTAAAACGACTCCTGCAAATCAATGATAAAACTGGCAAGAATGTATCATTATCAGCAAGTAAAGAAATCTTATGCCAGGTAACACCAAAGCTTTGGCTCAGTGCCCTCTAACTCTCTCCAGGTATTGGAAGGATAGGGGCAGTTAGAAATTAGAGACTAATATGGAAAACTCTCTCTCAGACATATTGCAAAAGGAAAAGCACAGACCGCTGAACGAGGAGTAAAGTTATTACCTCATTAGGGGAAAAAATGCAAAGGAAAGAGACTGGAAGGAAGGACACACATCAAAATAGTAACATAGTTATCTTATGGGTGGGAGGGATGTGGGGAGAGAATTTCACATTTTATCCTGTATATACTTCTATGACATTTTCTTTTAAACAGTAACAATGTATCCATGACTTTACACATTTAAAAGAAGCTGTTAAATGCCTGAGGTTCAGTTTCAACCACTGACTGTGGATGGCGTTGAATCTTTACCTTTAGCTTTGTCCTCTTCCCTCAGCAACAACGATTTAGCTTATATGCACATTTTTCAGGGGGATCAGAAAAATAAGTCAAAACAGATACCTGTCTGGCCACCTGCCTACGGGACATTTCCACTCAAACAGAAGCCTTCTGGTTGCTTTATGTTCATCAATAAAACTGAATCCATTTCCCTCAAACTGGCTCTCCTTCCCAATTGTATTTCCACCTGTTGTACCACCATCGTTCTCATCAACATACTTGATTTTTCTCTCTTGTACCCCTCATCCCCTGACTCTAGGCAGTTACTAAACCTTGTCGGCTTCCCTTTGTCGTGCTCTCAGGATCTCTCTTCTACTACTGTCACAACCACGCTAATCCAGCCCATTCTCGCTTTCCTCCTAGGTTTTGCTACAGCATTCTGTTTGGTCTCCCTGAATCCAACCTTCCTCTCTAGATCACACTACATATGGAATCTAAAATAAGCTTCTTGTTTTCATCATTTCTCTCTTTTCCTTGAAAACTTTCAATGGCTCCCCACATCTTATACCATATTTTTGAAACCCCCATTTTTAACAGTCAAGGTTTTTCATAGCATATCTTTCATTGGTGCTTAACCCAGTTCTTCACAGCTAGACTGATCTCTTAAATCCTGATTCCTGCAGCCACGCCTTTCCCTCGACTGTACTCCCTATTTTCACTCTAACAAATCACAGCCAGTCTTTACATTCCAGTGACAGTTTTAGCTAATCCATGCAGTTTCCCCTGACCTCCACACCCCAGTGATTCCAGGTTCTGGTTAATTCCAGCACCTCTCTGTATCTTTTAATAATTACACATCACCTCCCTTTTAAGGTGTAGTCTCATTCTTCCCACCTATCACTGTGATGTTCTGGAGACAATGCCATACTTCTGTGGCTCCCACAGTACTTAGCCGTGGGTTGGGCTTAAAATGGGTGCTATATATAGAAACCCTGGGGGCAAAGGTAAGTAATCAGTATAACTGAGGGGTTGACTAAAAATAATGGCTAACACTCAAATATATGCTAGGCACTGATATAAGAGCTTTACATGCATTAACTCATCTAAATCTCACAATAATCCTACGAGATGGTGACTATGATAATCCCCACTTTCCAGATGAGGAAACTGAGTCACAAAGCTAACAAATGGCAGACCTGGATTCAAACCCAGGTAGTCTGACTCCAGAATCTCTACTCTTAACCACTTTGTTGTATTACCACCAATGAGGTGGGGAGAGGGACGTGTTGCTGCAACGAGGATGGAGCAAAACCGGGAGAAGAGAAGATGTTAAGAAACTAAATAATGGAGAAACTAAAAAAGAGAGAAGGAAAAAGAATAAGGGCAATTATAAGTAAAAGACAGGAGAAGAAGGAATGGTAGTAAGAAAGCAAATGAAGATAAGAAATCACTTATAAGACAAAAAGAACGTAAAAGCAGTCAGTCAACATGAGCTGGGGAGATGAGGAAGACCCAGGAAGACCCCAAAGGCTGCCAGGTCAGGCAGGATGCAGAGAACAAACGAGGAAAAGCAATTCTTACAGGACAGTGAAGGTGCCATTGTAGCTGTTGGGCTCTGGCACGGGCACTCTGCGGAGCCTCTCCTTTGGGCTGAGACCAACGCAGGACAAGGTCTCATTACTGCAGGTGCAGAGCTGACAGATGTTCACGCTTGTGGGAGCGCTCTGTTCCGGTTGCTCCTTTTCTGAGGTGTATGTTACAGACTGTACCACTGAAGGCTCAGTCGAAGCAGGTGTCTTCAGTGACCCTGGGTGCCGAGTTGTGGTAAATTCCTGGTCTACAGGTGGAACTGTGACTCGAGTCAGGTCTGGGTGTGCAAGTGCCACCTCAGGAGAAGGAGCTGTAGTCTTCCAGAGGACTGTAGAATGTTGAGCCTCCACAGCAGGTTCTGAAGTCATGGTTAGCTCCAGGTCTACATGATGAGGTGTGACACTGGATGGTGTTGTGTGCTGACCATGACCCTTACTTGGAGTTGGAATGGTCACCACCTGATGGGGTGGATATTGAACGACAACCTCCTTTGGTGGCTCTGGAGGCTGAGTTGGGGTCTCTTGCTTGGTTGGAGAAGGTTCAACATCCACACTGGATGCTCCAGTTACAGTAACTTCCAGGTCCACAGTGTGAACTGTGACTGGAGTGATGCTTGAAGGGGAGTGTGTCACCTCAGGGTGTTCTGGAGGAGGAGATGTGGAATGTTCAGCTTCTGTAGTAGGTTCTGAAGTCACGGTAAGCTCCAGATCCAAAGGTTTATCTATGACACTAGATGACATTAGATGCTCAAGGTGATCCTGGTCTGGTGTGGGAACTGTCACCTCCTGATACAATGAAGGCTGATGGGGCTCTGGAGGCCAAGTTGGGGTCCCCTGCATGGCTGGAGAAGGTTGAGCCTCTGTATTAGGTTCTGGACTTAGTGTAACTTCCAGATCCAGAGGTTGAACTGTGAACTCAGTCATGGATGGATGCTGAGCCAGTACCTGCTCTGCCTGTGGAGGTGTCACCTCCATGTATGTTGGATGAGATGTCTGCTGCAGGGATGCAGAGTATCCAGCCGCTGTAAGAGACCCTGGAGTCACGGTAAGCCCCAGGTCCAAAGGTTTATCAGTGACACTGGGCGAGCTGGAATGCTGAGCTTGATTCTGTCCTGGTGTTCCAACTGTCATCTCAGCCTCCTTAGGTGGCTCTGGAGGCTGAGCCAGGGCCTCCTCCTGGACCGAAGAAAGCCCCACCCCCTCAGGGGGACCTGCAGTCTGAGCTGTGGCCTCTTGTTGGCCTGGAAAAGAGTCAATCTTCCCAGGGGGCTCTGGAGATGGAGACAGAGGCTTGGACTGAACTGGAGAAAATTCAGCCTGCTCGGGGGAAATGGGAAAATAAGCAGAACCCTCCTGCTGCTCTGGAGAACTTTCAGCCTCCTTAGCAGGCTCTGGAGTGATGACAACTGCCAGATCCAGGGGTTCACCTGTGGTACCAGGCATCACTGGACGCTGAGCTTCACCTGGACCTGCAGGTGAGAACGTCACCTCGTTATGGATTGGAGGTTGAGCTGTGGCAGCTGTAGAGGTCTCTGGAGGCTGAGCTGGGGGCTCAAGCTGGACTGGAGAAGGTTCACCACTTCCCGAGGGGGCTGGAGGCTGATCTGGAGCCTCCTGCTGGACCAATAATGGTTCCAACTGCTCAGGGAACCCTGCAGACTGAGCTGAGGCCTCTTGTTGGGGCGGAGAAGGTTCAGCTTCACCTGTGGGCCCTGGAGTTATGGTGAGTGCAAGGTCCACAGGTTTCACAGTGACACTGGGCTGCTGCAGAGACTGAGCTTGATCCTGGCCTGGCGGAGAAGCTGCTGTCACATCAGGCTCTTGAGAATGAGCTGGAGAGGGTTCGACCTCAGCAGGAGACTCTGGACGCTGAGCTGTGCTTTCCTGCTGGGTTGCGGAAGGCTCTATCTCTGCTGGAGACTGAGCTGGGCTCTCCTGCTGGGTGGCTGGTTTCACCACCTCAGGATGCTCTGTGGGCTGAGCTGGGCTCTCCTGCTGGGTTGAAAAGGGTACAACTTCCCCATTAGGCTCATAAGGCTGAGCCAGTTGTCCCTCTCCACCCGGAGAAGGCTCAGCTTCCTCAGGAGGCTCTGGAGGTGGACCTGTGGCATCCTGCGGGGTTGGAGAAGGTTCTGCCTCCACAGAATACTCAAGAGGCTGAGGCAGGGCCTCCTGCTGGGCTGCGGTAAACTCGCCTTCCTTAGCAGGCTCTGGAGTGACCGTAAGTTCCAAATCCACCGGTTTAAGTCTAACACTGGATGGGTTGGAGTGAACTGGATACTTACTTCCAGGTCGAGCTGCTGCCTCATCACTCACTGGAAACTGAGGTACATTCTCACCAGGGAACCCTGGAACTTGCGATGGGGACTCTTGCTGGAGTGGGGCAGAGTCATACTCAGGGCGCTCTGCAGGCTGAGCCTGGGCCTCCTGAGGGAATGGAGGAGGTTCCGCCTCCTCAGGATGCTCTGCAGGCTGAGCCTGGGCCTCCTGCTCAAGTGAAGGTTCCACTTCCTCGGGGCTCTCTGGAGGCTGAGATGGAGCTTCCTCCTGGACTGGAGAAGGTTCCACCTCCTCAGGGCTCTCTGGAGGCTGAGAGGGGGCCTCCTGCAGAACTGGAGAAGTTTCAACCACATTAGTGACCTCTGGAGTTACAGTAAGTGCCAGATCCACAGGGTTAACAGTGACACTATGCAGGCCTGACTGCTGAGCTCCATTCTCATTGGGACCATTTACCCCATGAGGCCTTAACTGTTCAGCTAAAACCTCCTGAAGCCCTCCCTCCCCCCGAGGGATGGCAGTGCCTACTTAGGGCCCTCTGAAGGCTGGGACAGAGCCCCCTGCTGAAGTGGAGGTGGTTCTGTCTCTTCAGTGGCCTCTGGACGCTGAGCCTGGGCCTCTGCCTGGGGCGGAAAAGATTCAGCCTTCTCAGGGGCCTGTGGATTTTGAGCAGGAGCCGCCTGCTGGGGTGGAGACTCAACCTCCTGAGGGGGCTCTGGATGCTGAGCCTGGGCCTCATGTGGGGATGAGGACATTTCAGCCTCCTCAGGGGGCTCTAGAGGCTGATCTGGGCTTCCCAGAAGATCCAAAGGTAGATCTATATCTACAGCTTTGATCTCATTACCTTTAGGTCAAGACACAGCTGGGGCCTGATTCTGATCCCAGCCTAGCACTGGAACCTCCTCTGGGAGCTTTTGACGCTGGGTTAGCTTGTCATTCTCACCTTGACGTGGAACAGCAGCATCTTCATATGGCCCTGCAGGCAGCTCTCCATTTGACTCCATGCCTGGGTACAAAAGCAAAGTCTCAGCTGACATCTGGGTAACAAAATTAAAGTCCCCTGACTGTGAGTCAGGGGTCTGCTGGACAGAGCCCAGGGACCACCCCAGGGGCCATCCCTGGACCAGAAGCCAGAGTGGTTGCCAAGCAAAGAGCTGCAGCAACCAAAAATACTGGCGAAGCATAATCCAAAAACGATTCGGGCACAGCGACACAGGCCAGTAGGGCACTGGCCAAGCACACTGAACAGACACTGAAGCGAAATGGCAGCTTGGCTACACGTGCGCCCCTCCCCTGCCTCATGCCCCACCCTGTAGTGACACCTCCTTTATTAGGTCAGAGTGGAGATGGAACCACAGTCAGACTTTTTCCCAGGGCCCAAGCCATCCTTCCCCCAGCAAATGTGACACTTACCTCCTGCCGGGCCCTCTCTCCAACCCCAGCCTGGCCCCCTGGCACAACAAGGCAGGATTTGGGCTGCAGACCAGAGTGGCCCCAGACTCCAGCAGCGCAGGGGTGGGGGTGAGGTGGTGCAGAGCTTCCCAAGGAAGTCACAGGGCCCGGACTTCCTGGAAATTCAAAAGTGCTAGCCCAGTTCTGGGCATCTGAACTCCTCCTCCTCAAAGCTGACATCTGAGAGACATTCTTCCTCCCCTTGGCCACACTGCTTCCAAGAAAAGTAGCTGACCTACAAATGAGCACCAGTTAGGGTGGTGGGAGGAGAATACACCTTACAGTTAGATATTCTAAAATGTTGCCATGTCCTCTAAACTCTCAGCATCCATGTCTGATTATAAAATTCACCACTCTATTATTAGGGGTTACCACCGAATCAGGGATGACTCCAAGATTTCTGCAGGAAGGGTTTTAGAGTAGGTGAGCAATTCATTCTGAGAAAGTGTTGGAAACCAAGTGAACAGCCCTTTACATTAGCATGGGAAAATTTCCCCATCTCACCTTGTCTCAGCACAGCCATTAGTCTAGAAGCAATTACAATGCCCCTTTTCAGAGGTCTACCCTGTGTGCACACACAGAGAAGACACCTAGGTTGTTAAAGTCAGCACGTTGGGGGGAGGTATAGCTTTGTGGTTAGTGTGTACCTAGCACGCACAAGGTCCTGGATTCAATCCCAGTACCTCCATTAAAAATAGTGGGGAAAGGGGTGGGAAGGGATAAATTGGGCATTGGAGACTTGCAGATACTAACCACTATAAATAAAATAAACAAGTTTATACTGTATACCACAGGGAACTATATTCAGTATCTTCTAGTAACTCATGGTTAAAAAATAAGAAAACAAATCTATGTATGTTCCTATATGACTGTGTGTTGTGCTGTACACCAGAAATTGACACAACATTGTAACGTAACTATAGTTCAATAAAAATGTATTTTTAAGAAATAGAATATATGTAAGTAAATAAATAAAAATGTGGTTACCTCCTCCCTCTCAAAAAACAAAGTGAGCATGTTAAATAACTTTCTTGAAATACAGCAACTAGCACCCAGTTTACTTCTTTCACAGCCCTTACAATCATCTAATTTTACTCCTTTTTAATTGTCTGGCACACCCTCTGGCCACTAAACTTCATGGAGGAGCTTCATCTTGCTCCTAGCATTAAGCACATAATGGATTTTAAGTGGAAATGATTCCAAGATTGGCCAATGAGGAATGGGTCTGTTGTTATAATCAGCTTTCTGAAAATTTTAGCATCGATACTGAATCCCTTCCTCTCACATTTCACAAGAAGCTAGACTTCTTAAAGCCCAAACATGGATATGATTGAAGTGTCCCTGGTTTAAACTTAATTTAAAGTAATTTGGTATAAATTGAATTAAAATAATTATCTTGTTTAGAAGAAACTTCAAATACTTTTTCAGAACATAACCATTGTCTCTTTCTCTACTTTGTTCCCTTCATAACAAACTTGAAAATGCTGGGGTGAGTTACGTAATTAGAAATCTAGCTGCAAATTAAGTTCTCAATGACATGAAACACATTTTTACTCCTTAAAAGTCTTACATGCAGTTCATTATTATTTTCTTTTAGAAATTACCTTGACAACTTAATCCCTAATTCAGGACATCCATATAGTTAATTTATAGAAAGGTTTTTCAGTAAAATACTTCACATAAAATATATATGAGATGCTGAGATCTGGATAACAATACACCTTATTTGAAAGGCATTTACAGTTTTCAAATGCTGCAGCATAATCCCACTCAAGGTATTTACTTGATTCCTAAATGCTTGGGATTCTGCTTGAGGGGAGTTTTAAAAGGCCTGTGTCTTCTGTGTCCACAACTGTAGAAGCACACTGATGGCCCTCGTTCCTGCTCTCCAAATTTCAAATAAGGGGTCAGAGCCAAGGGTAAGGATAACCAAGAAAGTCTTAAGTGGGGAGGATATAGTTCAAGTGGCAGAGAACATGCTTAGCAAGCACGAGGTCCTGGGTTCTACCCCCAACACCTCCTCTAAAAACAATAAATGAGTAAACCTAATTATCGCCCTCCTCAAAAAAAAAAAAAAAAAAAAAAAAAAAAAAAAAAAAAGTCTTACCTAAAACCACAACCAGCAGTTTCTGGAATGCATCTGTCATAGACTTTTGAATAGCAAGCTTCTGGGTTATCTTCCTTTTCATAAGGAATGATAATGGCCCTAAATCCAAGAAAAACAAATGGATTTAAAATGCCTATCTGAATAACTGATTTCTGTTACACATTTAAAAAGAAAAATGCATCTGTGATTCTTAGATCATTATTGTAGCAATGAAGAGCAGGCACAACACAAGCGTGTGGCTGAATGGCTCTGTTGTAGATATATCCTGGCAGGCCACATTTTTACTGCCCAGATCAATTCTGGAAGTTTCTGAAGTACTAGACAGGAGATGCAAGCCAAAAATGCAGCACAAATCTCACATCACTCAGATTCCAAATGGATAAGCTGAAGCTACACTCCTGCTCTCCCGTGCATAAGTGGCTGTAATCACACAATGAGACAGATTTGGTGATAGTGCAGATGATCTGGCCTCTCCCAGGGCATCAGCCACTCGGGTGGATGGTGGAGCCTCCCCCACTCCATTAACTAACAGACCTGCCTCTGACTTAAAACCCTAACCCCAAATACCACAGGTTCTAGGGAAAAAAACTCAGTACCAGCTGGAAAAATCTTTCTAGGGATCTACATTTGACTTTATCCACTCAAGTCCTTGTATAGGAAGCAAAGAACTGAACATTTACACAAGAATTTAAATCTTTAGATGATGATTCTGTTAGGATAACTAAGGCTACAAGAAATCTGTATTGAAAGGACTATTTTAGCACAAGACAAATTATTAACCAAAAATGGGGAAAAAAATGTTCCCTCCTAAGCTTGACAGGTCGTCAGCTCTAAAATTTGAGTTAAAGGTTCTATCAGGCATCGCCTAAGATAAGAACCCATATGGGAAGGCTGAGAAACTCTGCCCAGGGCTTTAGTTGCTTAGCCAGGGTGATGATGTAACTGAAAAAAGGTTTTAGAAGGAAAGGAAAAAGGAAAAATCCCATCCCCTCACTACCCACCACACACTGGAAAACAGACCTTCCTCCAGCTTGTGCAAGGGTTCCTCAGCCATGCCAGTTCCAGGACTCCTGCCCTCACAGGACGGCAACACCACCTCTAAAGCACGGAACTTCAGGCCTTGCTTCTGATGTCGTGCCACAATATCTTCATTTTCACTTTCTTCAAGGTCAGAAAGATCCTGAAGCTGGTAGAATTTTAGTGATGAGTTTTTGTTTTGTTTTGTTTTTTGGGTTTTCTTTAATGGACGTACTGGGGATTGAACCCGGGACCTCATCCATGCCAAGCACATGCTCTACCACTGAGGTACACCCCTACCTAGGACTCTGAATTAAAGGCAAGACTTCAAAATATTTTGTTATTAGAAGTAAAAACTAAACTCCAGCAAGCCCACTTAATAGTTGAGGTGTCCTGTTGCTTCAAAATTAAGTAAGACTCACAGATGAATTACTAGATATGGACAACTGTTTTTTATTACATACCACACACATACTGGAGAAAATTATGAACACCACCACCAAGTCACTGAGATTATCGTTAATACTACATGGCAGGTCAGTGCTCAGAAACTTGTCTCTAACATCTCCCCACAACCCAGTTCTAGTCTTCTCTCTGAAGTTTAGGATTTCAATGTTGAAAGGAGTCTGCTTAGTCAAAGAAAATCTACAGTTTACCTTTATGACCCTTTTTGACCATCCAGTGAATCCAAAGTAGTAATTGGCCAATTCTTGGCATCTGGAGCTGCTTAGGGCAAGGGCATTAGGTTGAACTGCCTTATGTCTGGTGCTTAGATGAACCTAAAGACGTGAGGCCTAAAAATACCACAACTTCACACAGAGACTTATTCTGGATACACCTGAGATTTATCAATACCAATTTCATAAGAGTGGTTGTGAAGATTAAATAGGACCACAGTTTAAGCAATGAGTTCACAGGAAGCCCTAAGTAAATATTACTGCTGTTAAATCAATACTTTGCTGTATCACTTTCAGGGCCTCTGATTAATCAGAAGGTCTCCCTGACCTCTGGTGGTGAAGGTGATGAAAGCAACCAAGGAAGTCCTGCAGAAGCCTATTACAGGCTTGTGGGTATGCAAAGGAAGTAAATTGTTTTAGTCCTGTCATCCTGTAGCTCCTGCCTGAGAATATGACCCTTAACATTTGACTGTCCTTTATGATTGGATTACTGCATCCTCTTGATTCTTATTTTGTAGTTGGCTTTATTCCTTTGATAACTATGTAAGTTTATAAAGCTAAAGCTCTAAACTGTTCTTAGAAACAATGAACAGTACATATATGTAAATTAAAAAATATGTGCAGTATATTGTGTATATGTATTTACATGCAATATATTGTATATGTGCAGTCAAACTGTAAAAATTCTACCTAATAAAGTGGAGAAATGAAAAAAAATGAGGTACAACTACTTGTTTTAACTATAAAAGGGTATTTAAATACATTATTAAATAATATATACTATGTTATATAGTATTAAACCCAAGTATATATTAAATAAAAGATACAGGACAGTATAAAAACATTCACTGCCCTTAAAAACAATCAGAAGAGCATATGGACAAGATAATCTCAGAAAGCCTTGTCCAACTTTGACCAAAGGTTGTTTTATGGTATGCAATTATCTAATGCACTAGTCCATTTTCAAAATGGCTATCAATGTGAGTACCTTGATCATTATTAGGTGATATCCTGCCTATTAGCTTTATTAAGAAAAATTAGAGACTTAAAAGGCCTTGTGAATCTTTCTTTTCTTAAACTCCTAAAGGTAACACCTTAAATTAGAACTGAGATATACTTACCAGGTACAGATGTTCACATCGTGGCTACCTATGATGTTAGCCGTTATTAGAGGCCTATGTACATGTCAATTTGACTAGGTCATTGTGAATCTGAATTTAAAGCTCATTTAGAAAATGAAAATAACTGAGAAACGCCCTCATTATATTCCTGTATTTTACAAAAATAAAAATTGCAAGTATTTTAGATGTATGAACATCAGGAAATGTTGGAATTTAATTTATATATTTGACCTACCAAGAGACAAAGGACTGTTACTCTTTTCTCACTAAAAAACTCTGACGCTTCAAAACTTAACACTTAGAGAAAAAGTTTAACTGAACTGGTCTTAAACCAAGTATAAACAAATAATCTAAAACAAAAATATTTGAAACCTGATGGGAAGGTTTACCCAAACCATGACATACCCAAACATGTCCAATGGAAAAAGACAAACTGCTAACATACAACCTGTCTTTTCATTCCCCTAAGTCTGTATGTTCCTCTCCTTAGCAGTAACTGTAATTCTTAAATTTTAAAGAATTTTTGGAAAACTACAAATCCTCTCTCCCCCAAAAATGAACACACAAAATTTTACATGCAATTTCAAGGAGTTTGCCCATTTCTGGAAACCCATCCATGCATCCCATAGGGACCCAAAAGCCCCAGTCTAAGAACTCCTGCCATATAGCAGATTTTACTTTTCTGTATTCGTAATATACACTTAGGTTAGGTTTGTAAATTAAAATTTTCTCTACCTCCCTTGCTCTTCTTCCTACCCCTTTTCCTCCCAATCTCTCTAGCATATCTATGCTCATGAATGAATTCACAGTTGAATGAAAAAACAGTGTTGAGTAACATCATTAAATGTAGAATAAAAGATCCAAGTGGGAACCCCAATATGCTACTTAACCAGATGTATGACCTCAGACAAGTCAGTTAATCTCACTTGATCTCAATGTGTTCCCCTATAATACCAGAATAACAGTACCCTTGCCTATTTAATCTGATAACAGAGGCAAAGTTCCCAGCACACAGGGGGCTTTCAGTGCTGGCTCCTTCTTCCTATTTGAGAGGATCATCCGTAAAGAATTTACAGATTATGGATAGCAGAGCAGAGCAGAGACTTACGTAATTTTAGAGTTTGTTGCATGTATTTTTTCTAGTGAATGTGATGTAGTGAAGATGAAAGAAAGGAAAAGATGGGGAAGGGAAAGTTTAAAAAATGAAACAGGCTACAAGCTACTAAAGTAAGAATATAAACTGAACTTTATCAAAATACAAAACTTTTGTGTGTCAAAGGACACTATCTGGAAAGTAAAGACATAACCCACAGAACGGGGAAAAAGTATTTGCAAATCATAGATCCAACAAAGGTCTAGTATTCAGAATATACAAAGAACTCTTACAACTCAACAATAAAAAGATAACCTTATTTTTAAATGGGCAAAGCACTTGAATAAACATTTCTCCAAAGAAGATACACAAATGGCCAATATGTACAGAAAAGGATGCTCAGTATCTTTAGCCATTTGAAAAAAGCAAATCAAAGCCACAGTAAGGTACCACTTCACACCTACAGGATGGTTATAATAAAAACTGGAAAGAAGCAAGTGTTTGCCAGGATGTGGAGACATTGGAAGCTTCATACATTACTGATGGGAATATAAACTGCCATTTTTGAAGATACTTTGGCAGTTCCTCAAAATGTCAAACACAGAGTTACCATACGACCCAGCATTCCACTCCTAGGTATGTACTCAAGAGAACTGAAAATATATGGTCATACAAAAACCTGTACATAAATGTTCACAGCAGCATTGTTCAGAACAGCCAAAACGTGGAAGCAATCCAAATATACATCAATTGGTAATGAATGTATATAAATAAAATGTATATCCACACAACAGAACACTATCGGGTCATAAAAAGGAATTAAGTACTGATACGTTGTACAATATGGATGAATCCTGAAAACATTATGCTAAGTGAAAGAAGCCAGACTCCAAAGTCTATACACTGTATGACTCCTTTTATATGAAAAGGTCAGAATAAACAAATCCCTGGAGACAAAATAAATTAGTGGTTGAGAGGATCTAGGATTAGGGAAGAGCAGGGAGTGACTGCTAACAGGTTCCATGTTTCTTTTTGGGCTGCAGAAAATGTTTTGGAAACAGATACTGGTGATGGTTGCACAACCTTCTGAACATACTAAAAAACACTGAACTGTACACTTTAAAATGGTGAATTATATGGTAGATGACCAATATAAATAAATAAATATGTAAGTAAATGAAATGAAATAGGCTATCAGGACACTAGTAGTCCGAAGACAATATGAAATGAAAGATTATCTGAAAATCAGGTACTTTATATTAAAATGACATTACTGATTTACTGGTTAGGTCATAAGTGATGAACTGGGCTCTAACAGCAGTGATGCAGTGAGACTGGAAATTTTACAACCATCCACAGTGCTGAGAGTCCATGGATCTAGGCCGGCTCTATCTGGGGCTCTTCCATACTGCTTAGCAAGTTATTTTACCTTTTAAACTCCCAGTTTTCTTTACTGTACAATTAGGGGATTCCCTTCCACCACGGACATTTACTGTTTGTGCTGATTATTTATTTTCATTCTCTTGCCTAGTTCATCTGGTTACCTCCTGTCACACAGTATTCCCAGCCTTTTCAACATTAAGGGCTATTGTACACTCCCCTCTCCCCACGCCCCTGC
Source organism: Camelus dromedarius (assembly GCF_036321535.1). Taxonomy (NCBI): domain Eukaryota; kingdom Metazoa; phylum Chordata; class Mammalia; order Artiodactyla; family Camelidae; genus Camelus; species Camelus dromedarius. The sequence continues at coordinate 57,984,904 of NC_087451.1, forward strand.
CATGTTCCCATGGAGCACTGTTTTTAAAAGTTGTGGCTAAGAATTTGCATTTAGGTCATAATTTTTTTTTATTTTTTACTAGCCAAATACAAAGAAGCAGTCTATCATAACTTTTTGGTTAAACTGTCTAACTTTTACCAGAATTCCTATTTGACTTCCTGAACACTAAAATGAGCTTGTTATTCTCAGGTCGGGGACACCTGGGTTAAGGGAATGTATCACCTACAATCTCCAAATGAGTATGGACACTAAATGGGACTGAGCCCATAGCCTAAACTCTAGTATCAGTAACTTTTTCCAAAAACAACACTGGGTCCACAAGACTTTCTCAGAGGAGAGACATGACCACACTTAACACGATTCCTTCGATGATTCTATTCATTCTTCTGCCTCAGTCATAACGCACTTAAGATGCCAAACTGTATGTAGAAGAAATCTATGAAGCCTCAGATACCTGCCATATCCACTGCTATCTCACTTTTTTTTTTAATGGTCCTTTAAAAAAAGTAAGTTGTAGGTTGAGTGAAACAAAACCAGGCAGCAATGCCACAACTGTGTCAAAACTAAAGGCAAAAGTGCCCAACTACTCTGTAGGTGGTGGAGAGAACTCTACCCCACAGGGGCGTTCTATGCTGGATGTTGGCAAACTGAGCCAATGGCTCCTCCCTCTCTCTTGGGATGTACAGCTGAACATAAAGAAGAGGTTGATACCGGGGTCCGGGTGGTAACCCTAACCACACTGAGTTAAGGCTAAGTTATCTACCACAGTCTTGGAAGTGATGGGACTCTGTTTACTAAAACTGCTGCTACTCAAACATGCAGTTTTTTTTTTATGAACGTCCAGATCTTTCTTCTCCAAAGGGAGAAACAGCTTTTTTTTTTCCTGATTAATAAAGGTGAAGTTCATAGGTCAAAAAAGTTTACACTGTAAGTGTTTTCTGTCCAATTCCTGCACTCTACTCTTCATAAGCTTTGACTACCATCTAACATAAGGAGAAGATATTCATTTATTTATTTATTCCCTCAAATATAATGATTGTATTGGCCCCAATCTTCACAAGCTTCAAACCTGTTTGGGGAGCAAGAATTATACACAAATAATGTTACAATTTGCAAATAAAACAAATGTCATTTTTTAAAGGTGCCATGTAATTATTTAAAAGAGCAAGAAAGATGTAGAAGGGACAGGCTATGGAAGGCCCTGTGAAGAGCATGAGAGCTGAGCCAGGTCCTGAAGGATGGAGGGGTCTGAAAAAGCAGGGAGGAACTGAGAAGACAGGCTGAGGAGAGGGCTTTGTGAGTAGGGCTGTCATTGTGAATAAGCAGAGCATACTAAGAGGTAAAGACACGGGTGCAGCCAGAGGGATCTTCCCGGGGGGTTAGTCGGTGGTAAGGTTATAAATGGAGAGTAGAGACAGAAAATGGAGGGGTCTGATTGGAGAGCGAGAGAGATGGGCATCACTAACAGTGGCAGACAGAGCCAAAAAGTGAAATCAACAGATTTTCCTCTTTAGATGTGAAGGACAAAGAAAAAAAAGTATCAGAGATGATTCAATCTGAATTTCCATTCCTATATCTAACAGAAAAATACACGTGGGAAAGTACATATTTTTATTACTGTTAAGACAATCAAATTCAGAGACCTTATCTGGTTCTATCTTTTGCACAGTGAATAGGTACTTTCTTTTTCTTTTCTTTTTTTTTTTTTTTGCTAAATATTCCTCAAATTCCTTTACAACGACAAGCACTGCCAAAAAATTAAGTCCAAACCTCCTTCAAGATTAGACTCCTCACTTTACCTTTCTAACCTCATTTTCCTCCACATCCTTCCACAAACCCTATTAGGGTCTGTCTACTCAGTGTCCCCTGAGCAAGCCATATAACTCTCATGCCAGTCACTGTATACTGTCCTGTCAGCCGAGAATGCTTTCATCTCCCTCAATATCAACTGAATCTCACGAATCTCTCAATATGCAGTTCAAACACCACTTACACTTCCTGAAATTCCCCAGCTCCATCACTTTTCCTGTGTGTATTTCCACCATACTTCTCCTGGTTTTATTATGTTTATTTCATCCTATACTGTATAAAAATTATTTATATGTCCACATATCCGTTGCAAGTGATTGGTTTAGAGGTGGGCCCATGATTAAGTTTTGGACAGTGAGACTTAAGTGGAAGTCAGCTGGAAGGCTTCTGAGAAAGATTCCGAAACTCTTAAAAAGCATAAGAAAGCACTAACCACCACCTTCTGCTGGATGTTGTCTTCTCTAGATATGATGCTTGGAACCATCCAATACTGCAATCCAATACTGATTCCACTGACAGGCAAGCCCTTAGGTGGCTCAATAATAAAAGAAAATAAGGCTTAGCAGATTCCCTTGAGGTAAATCCTAATGCATTACTGATGTGTCTACCTTACCTGAAAAGTCTCTAGCTAACTATTGTGGGTTCATGGACTTATCACTGCAAAATGGTATTTTGCAAAAATGACAAGAGTAACTTAATTCTATAGAGCCCAAGAAGTCCTATTTTAAAAGCTCTATGTACTGAATAAACCTATATACATGTCCTTGAATCTACTTCTCAAAGTAACCACTCTATTGAAATATGTTTAAAAGAGGAAAAAGATAATGTCATATTTCACCATAAAACTGCCTTTTTGAGTAAAAACAGGGCTAGGAACTACAGACACAATTTAAAGGTATAGGCCCAAAGTGGAGAGCTGATAAAATCTGACAGGTAAAGGGAACTTGCTTTTCTTCCCTTCACCCACCAAAGCAAAAATGCCTAACGCACTCAAACTTATAGCCCTAATAGCAGTTTATGATCAGAAGAGAAACGGGAATTCTTTAAGAAAAAAATGTTCATAAGTGTTTTCAAAAGTCAAAGATACCTGCTGTATAAAGAAACAGATTAACTAAAAGAAGCATCTGATGTCTTCACTGATTCTACCAAGCACTTCACGGCTTGCACTAACCATGAAAATTTACACAAGGCTTTGCACATGATTCAACCCTGGACACAGAACTCACTGAGCTACGTTAATGTCCTAAAACACCCCTTTCACCGCATAAGCTCTGAATAGGCTCAAAACAAGCACAGCCTGTGGGTAACACTGTAGAATTTGGAGCTAAGTTTTATTGTCTCCACCAAGTTCAGCCAGCCACAGAGCAACAAATCAAAGTTCCAACAAGCACACTGCATCTGCAGGACTTAGGTGTGCTCCAAGTCAAATATTTGCAATTTTTTCATCCCAAATCTGCACAAATGAGAGTATGCAGCTCGCAGCACCAGACCTCTAAGTCCTGTAAGCCAAAATGATCTGTAGTTTCACTCCCATGTCACACACATGCTACCTTTTACTGACTCCTTAACATGTATATGCGACAGGAATTGTTCCAGCAGTTTGCATATATTATATTTACTCCTCATAACAAATCCCACTCTGCTGATCAGGAAACTGAGGCTAGAGAGGTCAAGATGACTTGACCAATGCCAGAAAGCCAGTGGAGCTTTAGTCAAACCCGGCTCTGCCTGGCTCTAGGGAGATGGGTTGTTTCCCAGATCCCCCTTCAGCTATCGTCACTAACTGCAACACCGGCTCACCTTCATCAAAGTAAATCCAAGTGCTAACAGTCTGAAATGATGACAAGAGATGAGAAAAATATACCTTAAACCATAGCACAAGACCCAGGATTTCCTAGCGAGGAAATGCAGTCACCTTCTTTAGCATAACTAATTCCAAAGGCTATGGCTCAAAATAGAAGACAATCCACAGTTGGGTTTTTTTTTGTTGTTGGCTGTCTCTCAACTGACTTTTTAGAACAAGGGAAGTGAAACGCAAAAGTATATTCACACTTTTGGCGAAATTTTCTAAAACTCTCGAGAAAAGAGTGATTTTTAAAAACAGTTTACCTTTACAGTTTACTTTGATAGGCTCCAGACATTCAAAAACAAACCAGCAGCAGCATTACTGCTGAAAGTTGAATCAGCAGCATTACTGATCAACTTTCTTCTACGGACTTGAAAAGTATTTTCTTACCACACTACAAGATTACTTCCTGTACTGAGAGCAGAAATGGAAACAGCTCTGGTTGTCACAAATCAGATCTTGAGGCCACAGTTGCAGAAAGTGCTGTTTCCCTTGAGTAGGAGCTGCTGATCTGAAACCTCCTAAGGGAAGGGTGTCTGAAGAAGAGCACTGAAAAAAACTAAAGCAAGCTGTTTGTACTAATGAGAGAGAGCTGCTGGCACCACTACTCCTTAAGTGTTTCACTGCTTTGCAATTGTTTTCCAGCTTCCAAGCTCTGAATCTGGCAGAGAGAATGCTGTTCTCACAGTCATACGAGTTATATGATCAGCTGCTCTGTGGTGTGTGGGTGTTGACCTAGGTAAGTGACTGGTTACAAGAGGTTCTGCAATACTAAATCAAGGAAGTACGCTGTCCCCTGAGATTTTAACAATCTGTCACTATACTATGCTGACAAAGAAAAGTAACATTTTTGCAACTTTGAAACAGTTTGGGTTTAGGATTCGCAAATAACTTCTGACAGTAAAACCTTAGGCACTACATGAACAAAAAATATAACCTATAATATAAGCCAGTTCAGTCATGTTTATTAGATAATAAAAAATGCAATATTTGCCATCTCAGCGTGCTTTCAAAGTTCACAGGTCCACTGCATAATTATTACAATAAATGCTATTCTTCAGGTGTATAAAACACGTTCTATGCAAGATTCCAAAGCTCCCCTGCCTTCCAAAAATCTGTTAATGCCATAAATTCCTTGGTTTCTCAGAAGTCTCAAAATATGAAAAAAAAAAAAAAATGAAGTCGCCAAGGGATTCTTTAAGTGAAAAGTATCATCAGAACTATAAGCTCCTGGAGAGCTGGCGACTGTGCTTCTTTTATATCACTGTCCATCACAACACTATCACACACTGGAAGAAATGTCTCTTGATTTAAATATGATCAAAAGGCAAAGGCTGGATGCAGAGGGATTTAACGAATAGCTGATATTTATCCCCTGCTTACTGATAGAATGGTGCAACATTCATGCCTACTTCTAGATTTCAAACATGGAGACTGACTTCCCTAGTTATAATTAAAATTCTTCCATTAAAACAAACATTTTAAATGGATGATTCTGATGGTAATATCACCCTGAACAAAGAAATGAAATCATATTTAATAAAGCTGAAAAATCTTCAAGGAGCAGGTACTCTACTACAGGAATGATAAAGCCTTAAGAGATCAGATCAACCTCAAACAACACGGAACGATTCCAGATAGGCACCATAAAACAGACCACTGACACCCCTGCTGAAATCTGCTACATTTAGAATATAGTGCAAGGAACATACATTATCAATTGGTCAGATTTAGACCAAGTTATTTTGACTCCAGTTTTAACTTTTTCTGAAACTTTCACATACATCTTTCTACTGGAAGACAGGAAAATGGTGCCTTACAAATGTCTAACTGTAATCAAAGAACAAAACATAAGGATACATAGTTAATCTACTTTGCTGCTTACTGCTCAGGACCAGAGTAATGCCAATCCTTAACAGAAAAACAAAACAAAGCAAAACACGAAATTCAAATTCCTTTCACTTTTGCATAATATAGATCTTAAGCTGAGGTCCCAGGACCAGGCTCAAGATGACTGTAATTGCATACAAATTTATGTGTGTCTGTTTTGAGAAGAGGGCCCTAAAGGTGTCCATGACCCCAAAGGAAGGTTAAGAATCACTGAACTAGATATTTCCAGGATCCCTAAAACTCAGCAGTGAACACTTTAAACAAAATTACACTAAAGGTAGTATCTACCCGAATACATGTGCACAGGTCCTGATACAAACAGCCAAGATACCTGCCAGCCCTATCACAGTACACCACTCTCAAATCAGCCCTATATGGGAACATCACCTGCATTCAGGGCATACACTCACACATGCCAGCCACAGCAGCTCTTCATTCCCTAAGCATACACATGTTGTCAACAAAGCATGTGCTAGTTCCCATTCCCAGAACAACACGGACCTAGCCATCTCTGGAAAAAAATACACAGACATTCTTCCCAAAATACTACCCTATGTATTTATCATGCCTTGACCATAGATGTTAAACATTACAACAAAATAAGTGAAATTCCCACACAGCATATGTATATAATTAACTGGGAAAAAAGCATCACTCAGGTATTACTCAGGGTCACAAGAGATGCATATAAGGGAAACAACTACAATAATGATGCTTGAACACGGGGACAATCTGCGGACAATCAAAGACAGACTCACACAGCAACGTCCTGATAACATGGTTGTGGAAAGCACCCTTCTCCAAAGACAAAAACATATTCCTTTGATTGGCACAAGCCATTTCTGACAATGCATCCGCGATGAGAGACACTGTTCGGCAATGAGGGTGGGTGGGTGGGTGTGGGGGGGTGTGTGTGTGTTGTGGGGGAGGGATGTGCTAGATGTGATCAAAGACTGGCCCTCTCCAAGAAGAGCATATGGGATCTTAAATCGTGAAGACGGTCTTCGAGGGTGAGGTAGGAGCATTTATCATTTCTACAGGAGACATCCCTCGACAATGGACATGTTCTGTGCAGATGTAACTGGGGTGTCACTACCTTTAGTGGCTCCCAACTAAGAATCTTAAGCAGAGCCTGATTGGAGGGGAAGAGGAGGCGGGCGGGTGGACAAAGGTCTGCATTACCCTCTGGATGAGTGTTAGGCGGGTGTACACTGGACGCATTTTATCTCGGGCGGCACAATACTCCCGGGGGTTGGAGGTTTGGGCGCAACCGCAGGGCAGGGGAGGCAGTGGGTGCAAGCCACTAGCTGCAGGGCAGGAGAATGCTCGCAGGACAACCGGTGCAAACCTCCCCTGGGCCCGCTAACCAGTGCGACCCCGGCCTCCCCCTGGGCATCGGGGCGATCGGACTCTGCAAAACTGGAGCCTAGCTCGAGTCCGGGAAGGAGGGGACGAAGGGGCAGAAGCGGGCGACCCCGACCCAGGCTCGGGACTAGAAGAGCGCAGCGCCCGGGGCCTCCCCTCCGAATGGGGGCTGCTTCGGCCTAGCGCACGCAGCTGCCTCGGCGAAGGGTTAACCCGGCACCCAGAGCCCCGGTCGGCTCGGCGGGTGGCGGAGAGGAAGGGCCGCTGCCAGGCGCGCAGCAGCGACTGTGGCGTGTGCGTGGGGGGCAGGGGCCCCTACTCACCCGGGCCGGTCGCCTCCGCCTCCGCCTTCCCGACCGCCGCCTCGGGGGTCCATCCCTGCGGCGGGGGGCCTGTAGCCGCGGCGCTCGAGTAACAACCGCCGGCCGGGCCGGCCCCTCACCCCGCCCAATGTCTGTCCTGAGGGCCGCTCCGCAGACCCGGCCTCGGCGACTGCCGCCGCCGCCGCCGCCGCGGCGCTACGTGGCCGCCGCTCCGACGTCTCGCCACTGCCTTTCGAGCGCGCGAGGGCGAGCGGGGCCGGCGGGGCGGGAGGCGCGCGGGGAGGGAGGCGGGGGAGGGGGTGTGCGTGTGTGGTTCTGTGTGCGGAGAGGGGGGCAGGGAGGGAGGGCGAGAGGCGGCGAGAGCGCGCGCGCGCCCGCGGCCCCTTCCCTCACCAGCCCCCTCGCCCAACAGGGAGCCCGATACCTCCCTCCGCCCGCCCCCCTGGCATCTCGGCCGCTGGGCGCGGCGGCTCGCATGCGCAGCTCTCGGGGCCGTCCCCGGCGCACCTTTTCTCCTTCCTGCCACTTCGTGAGAGCTCTGCCGCCCTTGTAACCGCCGACTCCCGCTCCACCCCCGCCTCCCCTAAGCCAACACCCGAGCGCCCAGGTAAAGGCATGGAATGCGCGTGCGCACCGGTCTCCTGGGGTCTGGGGGCGTGGTTGCTGAAAGGAAGCCAAACCGTAGAGTGCGAGGGAGCTTTGGGCTGGCTGTAGGGTAGGATTCCACAAAGTAGGGGGCAGTTTAGGATTCGGGAAGGTTGAGGTGAAGAAGAGGGGCCAAAGTAGAAAAGTAGGCCCAAGTGATATTTAGAAAGTAAAAGAGATTTTTTGGTTTATGAAATACGGTAAAAAAAAAAAAATCTTGACTCCTGATCTCGTTACTGGAAGGCAGTGTGAGTGACAGAGGACAGAAATAAAAGAGGCAAAATATAAGCAGTGTGGTCACTCGCCAGATGAATGGGACAGCTAATAAAAACTGGAGAAATTTAAAGATTGCCAAAGTGGTCAGAAAAACAAATTTAGAGACTCACTTGTTCTGTGGCCAGGAAGGGGGGGGGTGCGTGCTCATGCGCGCGCGCTTGAGCCAGAGCTGCTCAAAGCCTCCATTTAAGTATTACAGCTTTATGACTAATTAGCAATTAATCATTAATATAATTAATGGTCCTATTAGCTAACAAGTTAACATTTATCCAAGTTCAGAGCCAAGAGAGGGTGTCCATAATTGAAAGGGCTTGGAGTACCGAGAGGGGAAATGAACAAGGCAAGGTGAAGGCCTAGGGTGGAGTAGAACCAAGGCACGACCTTTCCCATCATAAACCAAATTTCCCTGATGTTTTCCGAATCTTATCGTAATTGGAACTCCTTATTCTCCCTCCATTATTAAAAGCACACTTAACAAGTGTTCCTGCACTGAGGCAGACCTCTCTAAACATTTTCTATTCAGATGCAGGTAATTCTCCCCAAAATAGCACCCCCCAAAAGAAATTCCTGTGGGAAGTAAAATAACCTGAGTCTGGGAAAAGGTTAGGGATGAGACTGAAACTTTATAAAGGGATTCAAGGACTGACTCTATTCTTGGCTCCTTCCAAAAACTGATGCTTGGATTTAATTACACTTGGACTCCAGACCCCAGGAATTGCAATTTAGCAACTGTGGGTCATGTTCTTCAATAGTGAGTGTCTTCCATGGATAAACACTAAAAATGATACCATATTTCAGCAGGTAGAGAGAAAATCTTCAGGCAGAAGAGGAGGAAATAAGCATAAAGTAGTACAAGGAAAAACTTAATTCAATGTGAAAAAGAACTTGGCATCTATGGGGGCCAGTGAGCCCAGAACATCTGAGATGTCTAGCTTTGCCTTCTCGGACATTTGATCCATTCCCCACCCTCTGATTGTGAGGGCCATCCTGCTTGGAAGGAAGGTATGCAGAGTGATGACTAAGGAAACAAGGTGATCTTCCAAATCTCTGGGACTCTTCACCCACAGGCCAACCCTCTGAAGGGCTCCTAGTAATTAGAATAGTAATATGATTACCTGCCCTTTGAGGAGTGCTTTATGGCTTTTGCAGAGAGGTTCTGTCCATTATCTCATCAGATCATCCAACACCCCCACAAAGCAGGCAGGACAGGTGGTATTCCCAATGAAGGAAGTTCAGGCCAAGGTAGGTGTATGGGCTCAGCCCAAGTCACCCAGTCCAGTCAACTGTGGAGGCAGAACAGGACCCGGTCTTCCAACTCCCAGGGTGCTGTCCTCTCAGAGGGTTTGAAAGGCTCTAGAAAATGACTGCATATTCCTGTGGAGTGAAAACAAGTAGTCTTGGCATGTGAGGGAGAATAATTTTAATATTCAGTTCTAAGACTGCATCTCCTTTATTTCATGTTTTTCCCCCCTCCTTTCTCTCTCCAGGACCCTGGGACTTGCCCGATGTATCTGAAGCCTTGGTGACTGGTTCTCTGGAAGGCCTTGGGCCTGGCAAGGCGATCCCAGTTCCTCTGCTCCCCCTTAACTCTTACCCTTCAAGAACCTACCAAGAGAAGGGCGTCATCCCTTGACATGTCACAAGAAGAGGGCGTTTGCTCTCAGTCAGCCTGCCTTCTTCAGCTGCGGGCACTACAGCTTAGCAGTCATGGCAGGCAGGGCTTAGCACCCACACTGGCCTTGTTGAAAGACAAGGCTTCTCTCATCCTGGTTTCCCGGCCCCGGATAGTTCCTCACCAGCTTTTTCAGTAAGTGAGGGCAGAAATCAACAGGACCTTTTTTTTTTTTTTTTAATTTAAAAGTTTTAGTAAAAAGTTCTGTATACTTTGACAGCTCTGAAAACTTCACAGATTTAACTGAAACAGCAGCAGAGCTATCTGGTTTCTATAAGGTGAGCTTGATGACCTGGTACAAGCTCCCTATTCACTGCATTTCTTTGCTCCCCAAGTTTCCAGGGGTGGTAATAATAGTTCTTAACACATGTACTTATGGAGGGGCAGTGGCCATGGCTCCCTACCAACACATTAACTAATATAACCCTGTCCTGCTGCCCCAGACTTGGGGCCAGAGCTTGGTCATGACCTTCTGGGTCCTCATACTTGTAGTGTTGTGACCTTTGTTCAATCACTTCATCTTTGAGGCTTTGTGAAAAGAGGGGATTATATGATTCTTAGAACCTTCCAGATCTGATACCTAGGATTCTACTCTAGAAAGCTGACTGTGTTTGTTAATACCTTGCAATTCCATTCTTTTCCTAAGAGTTACTATCCAATTCTCATCTCTAAGCCCTTCCTATAGGAAACTGCCCCTTCTACAGAGTGGATAAAGCTGTCCTGGTCTCTCCTTTCGTATTCACTTTCCCCCCCTCATGTCTCTAAGTGATAGTGTTTAGAGACAGCTCAGAGAGCTGGACTCTTGGCTTGTCTGCCACAGGGCTTGTCTGTAGATGCACACATGCGCTCATGTGTATATGCATATTTCCAGTCTTAAAGGAATGTGGTCCATGGGCACTTTCATTCTGTGCCCCCTCAGCTCCCACCACCCCTACTTAAATTCCAGTGAAAAGTTAAAATAAATGCCAAGGTGCTCTAGAATAAAAAAAGAGGATTCACTAAAAGACCAGATCTGTGAGTAGAGCTGTTTTGCTTTGGGGATAGAGATGAGGGAGGCTACTGAGACAGCCAGTGTCACTTCCGTCTCAAACTTGGTTTTGGCTGTAACCTGGACCCACCATTTGGTTCACAGCTCCCTACAGCTGTGGTCTCTGTACATCACCTCTTCCATTTGAAACATCTCAGAGTTTGGAGTATGATTACTCTGGTGTCCTTGTCATCAAAAATTTTTATAATTTTTTTCAAAACAACAGGTATGTGACCATTTGTACAAGTCTTTCTTCTCCAGTAGTTCATTTACTCCTTCCCTCAACCCTGGGAGGTAGGAAGGGCAGGAAATGTTTTTCCCACTATTTTTTAACAGCGAATTAAAACCAAGGTCCAGATTTTAAGGGCAGCATGGCCAGAACTAAAATCTGGGTCCCCGCAGTCCAAGTCCAGCACTTCTCTGTGACACGATACTGCAGCCCTTTGCTGGACACCATACAAAGCAAATTGAACAGATGTGGCCTCTGTTCTCTGGAAGTTTGGACTCAAATGGACAGCCATGATTCTGGCAAACATAAAGGGACAAAAGTGACTCACAGTCAACTCACCTATGCCAATAAATAAATGAGTTAAATAGATAAGGAAAGTCATGTTTACCTGGCCTACTAATTTTTTTTTAATTCCAATTGAGTAGAAAGGACAGTGTTAGTGAGGCTAAGGTTTTGGTCCAGTCCCATCTACCTACTTGCTTTGCAAATGGAAAACTATTTGTAGCTGCGCTGCATGCCTCTTCCCCTCCTTGTCTTCAATGTTCTATCAACCTTCCTGAAGCTTCTACCAAGTGTCTGTCGAGCAAGGTGGGAATCAAAGACCATTAAGAAATCATTTCTGGAGGGCGGGGTGGGGCCTGGGGGCAAGATGGTGGCCTCAAAACGAGGGAGAGCTTCCTCCACGCTGCATCCCTGGGTCCCTCGGTCTGCCGAAGATGCAGGCCTCCGAAGGATGGATTTTGCTCCTTTAAACCCCCTCCCACTACCCCCACCTTTTCCAAGAGTCCTGAGTGGTAATTCCACTTCTAAGTGGGACGAGTGTCCACTAACAGATGTAAGGAATTGATAAAACTTCCTCCAATAGAGCATGCTGGCTCCCTCGCGCCCTTCTGCCCAGCCCTGAGCCTCGAGTGGGTGGCTGCCTGTCTCCCACCCACCCACCCAGGGTAGGCAGGAAAATGCAACCCCCTCACTGTAAGCTTATAGACTCATTTTAGCATGAGCAAATATGAAGTGTTCAGAGATCAGGAAGGTTGCTAGTGGATGTTTAACTACCCCCTCAAAAAGAAATATATTTTCTTTGAAAAAAATGCAAAATCATCTCAGCCCTCAAGCAACATCTTTAACCATTTTCCCAATTCAAACCACTGTGAAAGCTTTCGCTAACCCTACATCAACCATCTCTATGGATGGAAGGACAGATCAACTCAGTCCCTGTCATGTTGTTAGAGGTCCTGCAATTCATCATTATCGATGCAAGATGGTCAGTTAGGACAGTGGAGAGGTGGGCTTTGGAATTTGAGGGATGTCGGTCCTACCCCAGAGAAACCAGGGCACCACACCACCTGCAATAGCTTAGCTTCCTGGATATCTAAGCAAAGGCGGATAGGACCCCTGGGGTTAGGGAGCGTGGGCGCTGAGGGAGGCACCCACAACAGGAGAGCATCTCCCATCTCTAAGTGGACTGTTGCCACCCAGTTCCTACCCTGAGGGTGCTGCCTCAGGGTCTGTCTACAGCAGAGTGATCTAAGGCAGTTAGGCCCGAATTGTGTTTGAGTCTTTAAAGAGGCTCAGAGATTCTTTTAGGCAGCACGATTAATTGTTGTCTTTAATTGATGTGACATATGCCCCAGAGGCATGCACTGAGGTCCAATTGAAGAGATGGTTTTTTAAAAATTGGAATTAATTAATTAAAGAAGGCAGCTGCACGGGACTGTGAGCTAGTGCCAAACTCCGTAACCCTAAACCAGCCAACCCACCCAACCGGCCTCGCCACCTGAAGAACAGGCCCAAAGTTCTCACAGAGGTGGGATCGGAGACCTGGGGTGCAGTGCAAGACATGGGGGCTGCAAGGGGAAAGGACGAGGTTCAGGGAACCCTCTCTTAGCTTTTATGACCCTGCAAAAGGCTCAGCCCTGGAGAACTATTTGGGCCAAAAACTGTGTTGGGGGGCTGGGAAACGGCAGAAAAGGGAAGGTACGGGGAGGGGCGGCAAGGGGGAGGGGGAGGATATCTGGAGTGAGGGGGCTGGAATGGGAGCTGGCGTTGCTAGCAGGATTGAAGAATGATGGAGCCGCTCCAGGGAGGGACTGGGAAGATCTGGTGGTGGAGGAGACCCTGTGAGCGGGGCTCAGAGGAGGTGGAGCCTGCATGTTGGGGCGGGAATGTGGTGCCTGGGGCCTCTGGCATTCAGAAGAGGTATTAATTAAACCCCTGACCTAAGGTCAACAAAGCTGTGGCAGCTTTTCACAGGAGCTGGGCTAAGAACAACAATAACAATAATAATAACAGCAATTAACCATAATGAGACCTTATCTGCAGCAGGTTGTTCCTGGAGATTTGTTAGGCATTAAGTCATTAATTCTCCTGGCCCCTCAGGGCCACATTTTTCTAGAAGTAACGGAGGTGAAAGAGGACACAGTTCATCCTTGTGCAGTTCGGATTCTTGCCATCGGCTGGCAGGTTAGTTCACACACAGAGGGGTAAAATCCAGGGCTCCTTTACGTTTTCATAAACTGGTATCATCTTTTGCCTTTATTTAGAGTCTCTAAAATAATGCTTAAAAGGGGTGAGTACAGAAATGTAGGAGTCCACCACTACTAGATGGCTAAACCACTTCGATGGGAGATCTCAAGTCCCACCTGACAGCACCAGACTGCACAATATGCTGCAGTGGAGAGCGGCCTGGAGATGACCAGGAAGTGACCTGGAAGTGACCATCTGCTGGAACCCCTAACTGGTGGCAGGGCTGAGCCTCAACCAGCAGACAAGGTAAATTGGAGGACTTCAGGTGTTTACCCCCCACAGAACAAGGAGGGAAGTTTGGAGTGAGGGCTAGAGGTGAGTAAGAAGAGGAGGGTCATTCTAGATTGGAGCAGTCACATGGGATGGCGCCTGGGAGCCAGACCTTGAGCAAACCTTAGTACCAACAGTGACTAGCCTGGCAGATTTCAACCGTTCTTTCCTGTGTGTGTTTCATGTAACAATGACTGCAAATTATACACACCCAATCTGAAGACAGACTTTCCTTCATATCCCATAGATGGTAAGAGTCAGCATCGTTATCCTAGTCAAGATCAAAGAGGTCTCAAACTTAAATAGAACGGGTATGCTGGTCACCCTTAGGTCATAAAGTAGCAGGGATTATGTGCCCCATTCATGAAGAGGAGCTGAGTGCCTTTGAATCTCAGAGGTGGGCAGGAGAAGAAATTGTCACAGCTGAAGTGCCATCACCATTCATGTCAAGGAAATAAGAGGGACCCATCCTCACTATTCTGACCCTTGCCGTCCCTCGAGAACCATAGCCTTCCCTCCCTTCCCTGTGTTACTACAAAGAAAGTCACCTGTAAGAAGGTCCTCGAACTTTCAGGGCTTGAATACCAATTGACCTTGTTAATTGCCTCAAAGAACATACATAGTGTTACACGGTGAATTTAGGGAATGGGATGTTCTGGTTAGTCAAATAATCTGGTTTTGAAAGTAGTACTAAACATACAGTAACATTTGAGACATACTAAAATTGTTCATCACTTATCTGAAATTCAAATTTAACTGAGTGTCCTGTATTTTATCTACTTGCTGGTAAATCTTAAAGAGATCCATAGCCACTTTTTTGGAGCTCCTTAGAGAAAAAAGCAGCAGGAAGGAGAGAGATACTTTGGTAGCCTGCATTCATTGGAACTAGGAATCAGGGACAGAAAGGATAGGGGAGCAAGAAACCCCAGACCAGGCGCCCGTTGACTCTGAGAAGCATACTTACCATCACACTAGATGTGGCGGAGTCTTTGGCCCCACATCAAACTAAACAGTTCTTTTTTTTTTTTTTTTTTTACAGAGATCTCAGGGAAGAAAGCCTAAGACAGAACATTACCTACTCTCTAATATTATCCAACACTCAGATGGACCCCCAGCTGAGAGTGGGAACAGACAGGGGCAACTTCCGTCCCTCGTTTCATTTCGCCAGCAGAGAGGAAGAGGTGAGTGCTCCATTGAGAAACATCGTGCCGTTCAGAGGGGCTGCGTGTTCCTCCTGTGCCAGAGAATCCCCTGGTGCCTGGGGACCTCCTTCCCTATCATGTTGGGTGTTGATGGTCCTGTGGAAATGGACCCCCTATGAAGCTAGGTTCTGCTCTGTGTGGCGTTGACCACGAATGTCTTTTTCCTGACTGGGTTGTGTTCTCAGCACATACTGGGCACCAAGATGTTCCCAATTTATTGAGTACTTTCCACTGTCCTGTTTTACCTCTTATCCCACGCAGTCCTTCCAACTGCTCTTTGAGTAGGTATCTCCATTTCACAGATGAGGAAACCGAGAGAGAGAGAAATGAAGTAGGAAACGATGTAAGGTCACATTAAGTCTCACATGGCAGGCTCAGGATTGAACCCAGGTAGTCAGACTCCTAAGCCTGCTCTTTTAACCATAATGCTATACTGCCCAGAACTCCAATTCCGTCACCGCACTCTCCTGCTCAGAATTCTTGAGGTGGGGAGGGTATAGCTCAGTGGTAGTGTGCATGCCTGGCATGCACAAGGTCCTGGGTTCAATCCCCAGTACCTCCATTAAAAAAATAAAGAATTCTTGAGTGGCTTATCCTGTGATAAACAGGTTAATGGAGCCCTAAAGATGTCCACATCCTAAACCCTGGAACCTGTGAATATGTTACCTTACCTTGGTGAAAGGGACTTTGCAGCTGGGATTAAGTTAAGGATCTTGAAATTTGGACCTTAGCCTGGATTATCCGATGAGTCCAATCTAACCACAAAGGTCATCCAAAGAGAGGCAGGAGCATTAGAGTCTGAGAAGGAGATGTGACCATGGAAGCAGAGGGCAGAATGGTGTGGCTGCTGGCTTTGAAGATGGGAGAAGGACATGAGCCAAGAAATGTGGGCAGTTTCTAGAAACTGGAGCAGGCAAAGAACTGACTCTCTCCAAGAGCCTCCAGGAGGAACACATCATACTGATGCCCTGATGTTGGCCCAGTGCAACTTCTGAACTCCAGAACTGTCAGTAAACCTGTGTTGTCTGAAGCCACTAGGTTTGTGGTTATTTGTTACAGCAGCAGCCAGAAACTAATACAGCTCCCCTTGCTTAAAGGGAAATCTGAACTGCTTTACAAGGCAATCAAGGGCCCCATGTTCTCTTCCCCTTGGCTGACTGCCTAGCTGTTAGCTCATGGCCACCCCACTCCCACCCCCACCACGCTCTACACACTGAACTTTGTCAGGATCCTCAGCAGGCCATGTCCTTTCTTACGTCAATGCCTTCGCTTGTGCTGTCTCTTCCACCTGGAACACCCTCTTCTCACTTGTTTGCCTGGCAAACTCCTCATCCTTTATGTCTCAGCTAAAACAATACCTCCTCTGTGAAGCTTTTCCTCCTTCCCCCAAAGGAACGTAGGGCTCCTTTCCTGCATTTCATGCCTCTGCCTCATTTCATGTGCACTCCCATCAAAGCCGTATTTTAAGGACCCATCTGTTCCCTTCCTGAATTATAAGCTGTTTGAGGGCACAGGACCTCTCTTTCCACCTTTATCCTCCCTTAGCACCTAGCAGGGTCCCCAGCACCTAGCAAGGTGCCCAGCACATCAAATAAAGGTCTCCAGAGACTAGAGCTCCTTTCGTGACCTGTGCCCTGGACCAGTGATGCAGCTTCCCCAGCCCCATTTCTCCATCGATAAGAAGCACTGGGGGCATCATCCCTTCCCTTCTCTACTGAGAGATGAAGACAAAGGAAAGCAGACATGGAAGTGTTTCAAATTCAAAAAGAAAAGGCGCTAATCAAAGTTTTGTAATATTCCATTTGTACCTGCAGTGTACCATGCTTCCTCTCCAAGTCTCAATTTCTTCAGCTGGGAAATGGGTCTAGAGGCAAGCTGCACTAAAGACAGGAACTGTGGCCGCTTCCCCTCCCTACTGTATCCCCATCTACACTGCTCTTTACTCTCGGGTGAATTCTCTGATGTTGGTTGGTGAAGACCCTGAGGGAAGTTTCTCCACATTCTTCGGATTCATGGTTCTGTCTAATGTACACGCCGATATTGGGTATCGTCTTGAGCGGAGAGTTCCCCACAGTCACCTTCTCTGTAACAGAGCTCTGTGACACTGAGTCACATGTGCCTTCCAAGCCTCCAGACTCACCTGAGGGTTCTCCCACAGACGTCAGATACAGGTTTCCCTCCGGCAGGAATTCTCTGACGTTGTGTAAGGTGGTTGCATAAAGATGGTGTATAAAGGAAGGCTTATTCACATTTATTACACTTACGAATGTTTTTTCCTGTTTGAATTCTCTGATGTGTAATGAGAAGTAAATGGCTAATGGAGGTCTCAATAAAGTCCTATTACGTCTCCAGCCCTGGGCTGAGGGGCTCCAAGATATAAAGAATGGCCTCTGCCCTTTAGACACTCGCCAACTGACTTGGGGGACAAGATTCACGTACATGAAACAGCTGGGGAACACAAGACATTGTGTAGTCGTGCCAAGCTGTAGAATTTAGCAGAATTCAATGGGAATTCAAAGAAAGAAGCAGACAACTGGAGACTGACCAGATGGGAAACATGCATGGAAGAGGTGAGCCTGTAGCTCGACCTGAAAGGATGGTAGAAATGGTAGAATTGACATATCAGAAATTGACACATTGTAACTGACTATACTTCAATTAAAAAAAAAAGAAATGGTAGAATTGAGGCTGGAAGAGAGAAGAGGAAGGTGTTCCCATTGAAAGGTGGAGGGTGGAAGAAGGACAAAGGAAGGAAGGGAGGGAGGGAGGAAGAAGGAAGGGAAAGACACTCAAATGTAGGAATTTGCCCCTTGATTTAGGAAACTACCACAAATTTAAGGCAACAGCCTTTGAAAACTGTGCTTCTCTAGTGCTTTTCTTGTTTTAGCGCTCAAGCCACTTTCATTTCTACCAGGCACACCTAAAAGGGAAAGCTCCATCACTGCATTTTATATGCCAGCTCCGACCCACCCGCCACCCCCACAGCATTCTTGGGGCCCATTCCACTTCCACAGCCAGGAGTGTCACCCCCCAGGGTGACAGAGGCACCAAAGTGGGGAGAGAACCCCACCTAGGTGAGGGTTCCAGGAAAGCACCCGAGAGGCTTATATTTGAGCAGGTGGGAGCTCTCTGTCCTCCACCCTACCCCTGCACCCCCACCATCACTTCCTCTAAAAAAATTTCCATATGGGATACTGACACTTAGAATGAGGGCCATCAGATCCGAAGGCCTTTCACTCATGTCAGTTTTATAGAAGTTTTGTGGAAACACTCAGAGTTTTCTTGTTTTCCCCATTCCACAGAGGGCAGCAGATGAGCCAGAGGGTGGAACTTGCAGTGTCTCGTCTTGGTTAGACAGTTGGAGGACTTTTCTGCCAATTACAGTGCTTAAACACTGACTCAACATCCAACAACTGCGTGAGGGGTTAGAGCCTTCATTCATGGACAAGTTTCAAAATGAAACACAGGGGCACCACTTCTCATGGGCAATGTAGTCAGAGGACAGAGCAGAGTGTGGATTTCATCCTTAACAAGGCGGCTGCTTTCTGGAGAGGTGGTGGAATCTGGTACTTCCCAGCACAGTGAAATTGGGAAATGCCTTTTGCAGACCTTCTCAGCTTCATTGCCCAAATGGTTTGTACATGGAGTTTTAGGCTCTTAATTCTGTCCCTGCTTCCTGTGTCCACTTCCTTAAGAGACTGAATTCAAGAAGGGTGGGGCCTCGCTCCCCTGCCTCCATCTCGGGGGAGAACAGATTGGGAGCTGGTGCCTTGTAGGTCTTACCATGTGGACATCCTGTTGGAACAGTCTCCACTCCTCCCCAGCATGGCACGCTCTGCAAAGAATCCAGGCAGGAAGTAAAAGAAGTATTTGAGGACACTGTGGAAATGCCCAGACTCCCAGGGACCCTAGGTGGTTGTCCAGTCAGACCACATGCCCCATTTTCATCATTAGTGTCTGTCCTGCCTGTTGGTTCATGGGCTCCCCCAGGAAAGGAGGCCTGTCTGCCCTTGTCACCATCAGAGCCATCTCAGTCCCTGTCACAGTGTCTGATACACAGCAGCTGGTAGTAAATATATGTTGAATAAACCAACTATAAATGTGAAAGTGATTCCCTTAAAGAGCTCTCTGCTCTGGTTCAGATGTAGAGTTACACTATTAGATGGGGGCACGGGAGGGGACACTGGTAGGTAATAATAAAAAGAGCTAGAAATGCGTGGGAGGGCTCTGGAAAATAGCCCCCAAATTCCAGGTGTGTCTGCCAAGCAACAGGGGACACTGCAGATTCTTCAGCTCACGGACAGGAGGAGACAGGCAGGCGGGGGTGTTACAGGGTGTATTTGGTCTGGAACAGGGTAGGGTCCCTGGAAAAACAGTGCATCCTGGAGCAGCCTAATCCCAGTGACAAGCTCAAAAAATGTCTTAGGTGGCTGAAGGGTGAATGTTTCAGCCAGGTGAGTATCAAGAAAGTGGTAAGAAAGGATCTGCTGTATAGCACAGGGAACCATATTCAATTTCTTGTAATAAAATATAGTGGAAAAGAATCTGAAAAGAAAATGTATATATGTATGTATATGTATAACTGAATCACTTTGCTGTACACCTGAAACTAACATTGTAAATTAATTACACTTCAATTAAAAAAGATTTTTTTTTAAAGCAGCAAGAATTCCAGGAGCATTGATCCTATGTGAACTCAGAGCTGGCGGTTGGAACAGAAGCGAGGGCCTGAGCTCACGGCCACAAATGGCCAGGGAGGAAGAAGATGCCTCGGGACTCAGCCCAGGATGCTGGCGTTGCCCTGTGTAAAGTGGGGCCGAAACCAAACAGGAAAATGTGTCTTTCTCCAGAGAGCGCCTCCTGAGGGCAGCGCCATGTCTGAGGCATCTCCACCCAAGGCTCCAAGCACAGCACCTTGAGCAGAGTAGCTACTTATTAAATTCTTGATAAATTGAGAGCTTGGCTGGTTGGCCAGCTCTGGGAGGCACTGAGGAGGTGAGAACTTGCGGAGGTCCCGAAGCCCTGTTGACTGACTTCTCTCCTCCAACGTCCTCAGCCTCTCTTCCATGTTGTCCCACCTCAGCTTGAAGCCAGAAGATGCAGTCAAAGATCGCTACTCTCTAGATGGACAGCACAAATGGGGAACGTGAGTCTAGCACCTACCAGCTGGGTCTCAGCCTCAGCTGGTGGGGCCACTCCCTCCCTTCTCCTTGGGTTCCCCACTGCCGGCAGGCATCTACTCAGTGGCCCCCCTGCCCTACCCCAGCCCCAGTCATCAGGTTGTCATTCATATCTCCTCCTTGTCAGTCTTTCTTTGATCTCATCTGGGCAGGCAGGGACATGTCACCAACGAAAGCCTGGCATTAGCAAATGTACACACAAGCGCGCACGCACGCGTACGCGCACACACCCCCTTTCCCCTGTCTCTGAGCCATCATCTGGCCCTCTGCGCCTGGCTTGGCTCATCCTCTCCGGGGTGCTGAATGCAGCCTCTGCCTCTGATGGGAGAGAGCAGGGCATTTTGCCCAGCTGCGTCTGTGGCACTGGCCTCCCTCAGGGGCTTGGGGAAGCTCCACCCATAAGGAAGGACCATCCAGAGAGATGCGAAACCAGCAGCCTGACCTCACGATGCCCGAAGCACCTGGCAAGAAGGGTACCAGTTCTGTCGTCTTGGACCCAACCCAGTTCTCTCTTCTATGATCCACACCTTCCCTGGCTCTCTTCCAGGCCAACAAGATCTTCCCCAATTGGGGAAGGATAAACGTGGTCTAGTGAGTAGGGGTTGGCAGGAGACGGAGGTCCTCCAGGACCTCGGTCAAGTCATGCCCTGGCTCTGTGCCTCAGTTTCCCCCTTGAGAAATTCTGCCCATGCTTCCAGGGTTAGGAAAGTCCCTGAGCTGACTGGGGAGGAAACCCACCATCATGTGTGTTCCTTTGCAACCAGGAGCCGCCCGCCCTGCCCCATCCCACCCCAGGAGGCCTTGCTAGCTGGTGACGCCCCGGCCAGCAAGGCAGGGTCCTGGAGGATGAAAGCTCAGAGAAGCCAGAGCAGGAATAATAATGATAATCATCAGCTGTGTCGTCTCAACCATCCAGGAATGCGAGGCCCCACGCCCTAAGTGCCCCACACCCCAGGACACTCCGAGGGCTCCTCTCCCGTCGTTTTACTGAAGCGATCCCACACTCAGCCATTCCCAGCCCAACCCATCTGGGTTCCCAAGGACTGCAGTCCAGCCACCGGCTCATCCATCACCCAGGTTCCATGGGAAGACTGAGCTTGACAAGACCCAAGCCAGCAGCAGGGGAAGGTGTGGGCAGATTTGGTGTCTGGTGAGAGCCACAACTGTCTTCTCACTGTGTCCTCAACATGTCAGAAGGGGTAAGGGAATTCTCTGGAGTCTCTTTTATAAGAGCACACCAAAAAACATAAACTTGTGAGGGGATAGAGGTGTTAACTAACCTTATTGTAGTAAACATTCTGCAATATATACATATATGTAATCATCACATTATATAGCTTAACTTATGTATGTTATATGTCAATAATATCCAAAAAAAGATGGAAAAAATAAATTTAAAAAATTCTCCCCAAATTAGTGAACTCTGCATAGTTTCTAATCCTTGAGCTAAATAGAATAATTTATATTTGCTGAGTAAATCATGTATTACTTTTAATTTCCAATTTGTTCCTATGTAATCTACAGATTCAATGCAATCCCTATCAAATTACCAATTGCATTTTTTCACAAAACTGGAAAAAAATTAATTTGTATGGAAACACAAAAGACCCCAAGTAGCCAAAACAATCTTGAGAACAAAGAATGGAACTGGAGGAATCACGCTCCTTGAACCTAGAGGGTAAAGAAGAATGGGGTTGGAAAAATGCATTTGAACCAGACTCTCAACAGCCACATGCTGGACCACGAGATTCAGGGTTTCTCTTCAGTGAGCAAGGGGGAACCTTGGAAAGTTTAGGGGCAGGTGAGGAAGGGAACTCAAAGAAGTTAAAAACCAAATGAAACTTGCCCAGAGTCCTACGGTGAGTTAATCTGTGGCCCAGCCAGGACTTGAATTCAGATTGGTATTGACACAGGCAGAGCACCTGGACGTCACACTGACCAGACAGATGGGTCTGTGGGAAACTGCTTCAGGCCAGGGGCAGGCAGGTTTTTCTGGGAAACCTGTTGATTTCCTCTGATGCAGTAGGCAAGCCAGAGCTTTCACAGGAGGCTCCTTCCTGTCCCTGGCCAAGAGTGACAGGACAGACCAGGCAATGCCAAAGGACCCTTCCCCTCCTCGGCCCAAAGCACTTCTCACTCTCAAGTGCCACACGTTCCTCTGCTCCCCTACACGCCATACGACCCTGGCTTCCTTCCTCATCTCACTCCCCGCTAACTGCCTGGTCACACTTCTCTCTCCCTAGCTAGGCCGAGCCCCGAGAGGCTCCCAATTTAGCCATCTTTGACCTACCCCACCCCCTGACCCCGCACAAAGCCTGGCACCATCACAGAAAGCAAACATCTGCTAAGAAGCAGCAACATCCACGCACCCCTCCTCTCACACCGCGGAGCCAGCACCTGCCGTTCCATTCACTGCCCGTGCACCCTCTGTGCAGGGTAGGGGAGAACAGTGATTCATGTGAGGCTCTAACTGGGCATCCAGTGATGCATCAGACACCAGACTGCCCTCAGGGATGTGGGCCTCGGCCTGGGAGATAACAGTGTGAGGACAGCATGGCTGGAAACAGAGGCCTTGGGAAGAAGGCAAAGGGCAAATCAGCCATGAAGGCAAACAGGACGGCTGCAGATTGGCTTCCAGTCACCCTGGGGACCAAGAAGCGCTGGGAAGAGTCCACCGAGGGAGCGAGGCACGTTGAGATTTATTTAAAACTGGATCACCACGTAACTCT
This sequence comes from Camelus dromedarius, assembly GCF_036321535.1. Classification (NCBI taxonomy): domain Eukaryota; kingdom Metazoa; phylum Chordata; class Mammalia; order Artiodactyla; family Camelidae; genus Camelus; species Camelus dromedarius. Next base: position 58,007,893 of record NC_087451.1, read on the forward strand.
GGAAAGACAGCTTTGTGCCTTTCTCCAAATTTGTACACTGTGTGTGTGTCTTAAGAACACAGGCACACCTTGTATTGAGCTTCACAGACTCTGCATTTTTACAAACTGAAGGCTTGTGGCAACCCTGCATCAAGCAAATTTATTGGTGCCATTTTCCCAACAGCATTTGCTCATTTCATGTCTCTGTGTCACATTTTGGTAATTCTTGCTCTATTTCAAACTTTTCTATTATTATTATACTTGTTACAGTGTTCTGTGACCAGCGATCTACGATGTTACTACTACAATTCACTGAAGGCTCAGGTGATGGTTAGCATATGTAGCCACAAAGTAATTTTTAAAAATTGAAGTACAGTTGATTTACACTGCTGTTGGTTTCCGGTGTATAGCAAAGTGATTCAGTTATACATATGCACATTCCTTTTCAGGTTCTTTTCCATTATAGGTTATTAAAAAATACTGAATATAGTTCCCTGTGCTGTACAGTACGTTCTTGTTATCTGTTTTATATATAGTAGTGTACATCTGTTAATCCCAGACTCCTAATTTATCCCTCCTCCTCTCCCCTTCGGTGGCCGTAAGTTCGTTTTCTATGTCAGTGAGTCTGCTTCTGTTTCATAAAGTTCATTTATATCATTTTTTAAAGATTCCACATACAGGTAATATCATATGATATTTGTCTTTCTCTGACTTACTGCACTTAGTATGATAATCTCTAGGTCCACCCATGAAGCCGCAAATGGCATTATTTCATTCTTTGCCAAAAAGTTTTTTTGATTAAGGTATGTACATTGTTTCTTTAGAAATAATGCTACTACAGACTTAATAGGCTACAGTATAGGGTCAACAGAACCTCTGTGTGCGCTGGGAACCAAAAAATTCACGTGAGTCGCCTCATCACAGTATCTGTTTTTCCGTGGTGGTCTGGAACTGAACCCGCAGTACCCCTGAGGCATGCCTGTATATTTCTTTCTCTGAAGCCACATAAAACTCTTCAGGGAAAATATGCCAGGAATTATTACTACCTGAAGTTCAACTCCTTCTGGATCCCACAGCACCCCTTCCACCCTCTCTACTTGACCTGACCCACAGGCAAGCCTTACCTTTGCTACCAGTGATCACCGGCACATTACGTGGTCGAGAGCGGCAGTCAAAGATAATTGGTTTCTGTACCCAAGCGATGAGGAAGTGAGTCCCTTCCCCTACGACAATGTCCTGCACTCCACTAGGTCAGAGATGACAGCTCTGTGTCCAGCATCCACTAGGAACAAAGGATAATGATGGGTCAGAAAAATCCCCTCACTCTTTAACCAAAATGACCGTGTCTTTAGAAGATCCCTGATGCTTTCTGTTTACTTATTAAGTCTCCCCTCTCCTGATGTCTTCTCACACTTCTGGTCTCTAGAGGCTTCTAAACAGGTACAGAACTAAGCCACCACTTCCCGTCCCATGTGTCTTCCCAAGGACTCTGGTCACAGGATCTTCAGCATCTTTCTCCTTGAAACAATTGGCTGCTAGTTTTCTGATTAACCACCCCATCCCCAAACTCCCACCAACACATTTCCAGGAATCACCTCCTCAAACTTCTTTCTAAACCCACCAAGGTCTTCATTCTTACCACATCCCTTCCCGGTTCCAGTTTAACCCAGTGTTCCCAGAAGCAGCACCCTCACAATGGCAATCCTAAAATTTGGAAGGCCCCACTCTTTCTTCCCAATAGCCTGGTTTCTCTAAGGTTTTAAGGGGCTATGGAGCTGTCTTGTTGATCCAGAGAGGAATTAGTGATGGTGATTACTGTCCAGCTATGCAGGGGTGGCCAAAAAGATCAGAGTATAAACCTGTGCCACAGGAGCCAAGCAGGCTTTTCTGACCAACTGCTTTCTTTCTCTGCCCTTTTGGACTTTATAGTTGGTCCAAATTATCTTCCCACTGAAAGTAATCCTCCTCTTGTCAGAGTCACACTCGAGGTGGGTCAATCTACTGCTGCTTTCCAACAGTGAAGGTCAGAGACCATCAAAGTTAGAGGGAGTCTCAGACAAAAAACAAGTGCAACCCATTGCCTGACCAATGAGAAAGCTGAGGCATAGGGAGGGGGAAGCAACTTGCCTGAGGTCACACACAGAAGTAGAAGAAAAGCCGGCCTGAACCGCTGCCACACTGGTAAAAGCTGGGCAGTGCATCTCAAAGATATTTGCTCTGGAACAACCCAACCACAGCAGAACCAAAGTGCCCACTCAGGACAAAGTCACCAAAGGTCTAAAGCCCCTGCTGCTCCAAACACAGGCAGGAGAGAACAAACGAGATCTCCATTTCAGCTGGCCAGTCAAATTCTGGCTCCCACCTGCAGCATTTGGGGGGTGCAGCATGACTTTAAATTAACAAGAGCAGCTGGAAACATCCAAGTAGGCTGGGAGGCTCTTTGTGAATAAAGGCTCTGAGTGAACCTATGGCTACAAGGACAGAGGCTCTGATGACCAGGCAACCACATGGCGCAGGAGGGCAGTAGGTGAGCCCTCTTGGTCACAAACACATTCACAAACAGCAGCTGCCAACAGGAGTGTCACATGGGCTCTGCAGACCAATAGAAATCCCCAGGCAAAGGGCAGTGACCTTACCATTATACAAGGCAGAGTTCACCACGCCTCCTGCAATGGCTAAGGCCAGGCCGAACTTGCCGATGGACTCAAACACTTTGGCAGCCATGTCTCCTGCTGGACCCACTCACACCTAAAGGGGGAAAAACAAACAAAACAACTTGATCCCAAACTCCTCAGAGAAAGCCCTCTCTCTCTGCTGGCTATTTCTTCCCCCACTCTTGAGGGTTCTGAATCATCCACTGAAGGACATTTCATAAATAACAGTCTGCGGCCTGTAAACGTGTATTATCAATTCCTCTGCTTTCTTCTTTTTCTACCACTTGAGAAAAGGGGTCTGGGGCACTTAGTTCAAAAGGGGGAGAAGGCATGGACTTGATACCCAGAGAGAACTTAGCACCAAACCAAACCACCTTCCCACCTCCTGGACAGGTAAGCTCTGGGAGAGGCTGTGTGGTTAGTTCTGGGTGATTTTGGTTCAGAGAACAATGTGACTCCAACAGCAAAATAGCTAACCTTTATACTAGGCAGTCTTCTAACAGCAATTTGTGTATTTAATCCTCACACCAACCGTTATGAAGATTACTGCAGATGAGGAAACTGAGGCACACAGAGAGGTAACCTGAGGAACCTAAGATCACACAGTTATGAGTGAGCAACCAGGATTAGAACCTGAAGGTCAAATTCTGGAAGGCACAGCTCAACTCCTCACCACACTGCTTCTCACATCAGGTATAAGAATGACCTGTTATCATGGAAGCAGGAGCTGGATGACGTTCTGGGGCCATCATACCAAGAATGAATCGGGCGACTCACAGACACGGAAAACAAACTTATGGTTACCGGACAAGGGGGGCGGGGAGCGAGTAGGGGGATAAATTGGGAGTTCAGGATTTGCAGATACACACTACTAAATATAAAATAAACAACAAGGTCCTACTGTACAGCACAGGGAGCTAGTGAAAGAATAATAAAAGGAATATATATATATATATATATATATATATATATATATATATATATATATATATATATATACTGAAACATTATGCTGTACGTCAGAAATTAACACAACCTTGTAAACCTACTATACTTCAATTAAGAAGAAATTTTTTAAAAGTAAAGTTTACGCATTTAACTATTAAAAAAAAAAGAACAAATGGGCGAGAAAGGCTCTCAATAGCGGCACCGGGAGGGAGAGCCCTGGAGCGGGGGTGGGTGGGCGGGAGCACCGCTAACCTCGCTAGAATCCACCCCTGCACTTAACTTTGTCTTGCCCCGCCCCGTCGTCTGCGTCCACTTCGGTCTCCCCGCCCCTCCTCCCCAGACCGCAACTTCTCAGGCTACCTTGATCTCTCCCCGTGCACTTAAATATTTCTTTCCAGAGACCAGAACACCGAGTCCCCATCAGCCTTTCCTTTTTTAACACAGCTTCTGGATTATTCCTTACCCTGCCCCCATATACACCTACCTTACTCTACGCAACCCCTGGCTCCTCCCGGGCTCACTCCCTACCCCTCCGGCCCGAGGTGGACCCACCCATGCACCCCGACCGCCCAAACTCCATGCGAATGGAAGTGCAGACCGGGAGACACGTGACATGAGGGCATCCTGTGGACCTGGGCTACTTGTAGTCGGAGAGATGGTGAGGATGAAGGATAAGGATACTGAAGAAGGTATCTAGGAAGAATTTAATTGTGCTGAGGCAAAGATGAGGGGCAGAGCAGCACTGGTACACCAGCTTCAGGAGTGGACCCAATTTGTTGCTACACAGAGCATTTTCCCTTCCAGCCAGGTGTGCAGATTGGAGATGAGAACAAATACATCTTGAACTCTGACTGTGGACCAGTTGTTTCATAAATGCATAATTTTATTTAATCCTATTTTCATATTATCATTTTTGAAATGAAGAAATGGAGATTCAGAGAAGTCAAGTAACTTGCTCACAGTCACACAGCTGATAAATGGCAGGTATGGCTAATATCATAGACTGTGCTTTTCCAAGGTGTGGGAATGTGTGACCTGTAAGTAATATTTAAACAAAGGTTGATTCTACTTCAAGGCTCAGAGCCAACATGGGAGGGGTGGTAATTATAGTAAATAATTATAGACGAACATCCTTTTTTCTTCATTCATTTAACACATGTACATTGGAGGCCTGTTGTGTCATGCTAGACATTGGGGATACAGTGATGAAGAAGATGGAGAAGGCCCCTGTCCTCATGGAGTTTACATTCTGGGATGACAGGAGGGTGGTATATATAGACAAAAGACAAGTACACAAAGGAATAAATGATATGAAATATTGACAAACTTCATAAAGGAAAAAAATAGGCAATAGGAAGACAGTGAACCAGGAAGGAAGATTTTGACTGCAGGTAATAGAAATGTGGACTCAACTGACTTGAACAATAAAGAGATATATCTTTATATATCAAATAACAAGTCCTGGGGCTGGTTAATTTAGTGGCTCACAAGGCCATCAGTGATGCAGACTCTTTCCATCTTTCAGCTTTCCCATCTTCAGATGTTGACTTTTGTCCTCATGCTTGCCCCCACAAGGTCACAAGATGACTGTAGAAGGTCCAAGCTTAATGTTCTCACACAGCAATAACCAAAGGCCAGGAGGCAGGGAAAGGGCATGTCATGTTTTTGGGCCCCTTTATGAGTGAGGTAAAGTTTCCTAGAAGCACCCCATCAGACATCCCTCTATGTGTTATTGGGCAGAATTGTATCATCTGCCATAAACCAGTCATTGGCAAAGGAATGGCATTGCCGTGTTGGAATCTGATGAGCCAAGAGTCAACCTCTGGGACTGGGGAGGTTGATTCCTCAATCACATGACTGCCTAACACACTAACAAATCAAAATTGGGGTTCTAGTTAGCAAGGAACAGGATGCAAGGGAGAATGGATGTTGGAATTACAACCAATAGTGTCTGACACAAGGGGTCTGTTTTGGTAAGCTGGTCAAGGAGGCCTCCATGAGGAGATGACATTTAAGGTAAGATGTAAAGAAGTTAGACATGAAAGGTGGGGTGGGGTGAGGTGGGAGGAGAGCATTCAAGCAGAGGGAAGAGCATGTGCATGGCCAGCAGGACGCGAGGCATGACTTATAGATTTGGCTGGTAAAGAGATGAGGAGCCCTTTTTAGATTCAGACAGTTTGTTACATAACGCAGACAGCGAAAGAAGAGTAGCCAAAGGTGGCAGCTCCTAGTGACCCCTGTGTAGGGTGACACTGAAACGAATGGGGCCAAATGACTGCAACACACACCCTGTTCCTAAGGAGCCAGTGCCCTGCTGCACTAAGCTGTATTATAGTTAGTTGCTGTATCCTTGGTTTGTTGCTATATCCTTGAGGGTGGGGGCAGGGACAGAAAGCTTCAGACCTCATCAGAACCCGGAGCCTATGAGAAGCTGTCTCATGACAACTTTCCTGGTAGACAGGGAAGCGAGAGAGAGAGGCCCTTGTAGTAGCTCCTCACAAGTCCCCCTTTTGTTCCAGGAGGATCACAAAGTGTTCTGCAAGACAGATTCAGCCAAGGTTCCGGGCTTGCCGATATGGACAACGCTGAGATGTGTAAGGTTGCCATGGTGCCATGGTGGCACCGTTTCCCGACAGTGCAAAGACCTCGAGGTGGGCCGGACCTTTATCTACTGAAGGAACTGAATGTGACCAAGCATACAGAGTGAATAGGATGGGAGAGTTACCCAAGATGACAGTGGTGAAATAGGCAAGTGCCAGATGTGGGCTTTGCTAAAGATTTTTAAGTGCAATGAGAAATCCCTGAAAGTCTCTAAGCAGGAGAAAACTCGACTGATCTTGACAGAAAATCCCCAAGGGAAGAGCCCCAGCAGGCGCTTTCCTTTCACATTGGTTCTTAAACCTTTTGATCTTGGGTCCCTTTTATGTTCTTCAAAGTTACTAAGCACCCTAAAGAGCTTTTAAAATATGGAATATATGTCAAAATTAGAATAAAACAACCTAAAAGTATTTACCTACTCATTTTAAAATAACAATAATAAACTTGTTGTATGTTAATATATTTTTGCAGAAAACTATATTTTCCCAAATAGAAATATTTAGTGATAAGAGTGGCATTGTTTTACATTTTTGCAAGTCTCCAGTCCTTCGTTCATTCTCGAGTTGTCCTATCAAAGGTCTTGTAGCCTCTGGAAAACTGTACTGATACTCAGGAGAGAATGAAAGTGAAAAAGGTAAATAATGACTTAGTATTATCATGAAAATAACTTTGACTTCAAGTATCCCCTGAAAGGGTCTCTAGGACCCCCAGGGTTACCTGGGCCACACCTGGAAAGCCACTACCTTAGAGTGAAACTTACCACTGGACACTCATGTGAAGCTTCCAACCAACTTCTCAGTGCTTGTATTAGTTGAGATATTAGAGCAAAGTCTAATTTGCTGTACCAAGGAGAGCCCAAAATACAATGGACTAAAGAAGACAGAATTTAATTTCTCTGTATTCCACAAATCATTCACAGACCTAGTTTCCTTTCATTGGTTTGTCATTCCCTAAAATTTTTTCCTTGTTTAATCATGGGCCATCTGCATTCCAGCTTGCAGGAGGGGAAAACAGGAAAATCAGGGCAGCAATCTTGCCATAAGCAAATGAGGCAGAAGCAGCACATATAAATTCCACTTCATTTTATTGGTGAAAACTTGGTTGCATGACCTCATCTGGTCCCAGAAGAGGCTAGAAAATGTATTCTTTAGCTGCGCTGCCAAGTACCCAGGAAGAAAGGATTTGGGGGCTAACCAGCAGTCTGCCGTACCTCACTTTCAAATATGAACAGACAAGTGATGTTAAGTCCGTTTGAAAAAAGCCATAACATGAAAGAAAAACAAAACAAACAAAAACAACTAAGCAAAACAAAACACAAACAAAAAAGTTGGCAGAACCAGAGACAAGGCAAAGAGCATGGAAAATCTAAACCAAGGAACCAACCAATCCTATAATTGATATCCTCAGATAAAGAGAAAGACCCTACCATTCATGAAACTAAAACAAGATGTTATTAAGAAAAATAGGTGGAAATAAAAGATGTTTTCACCTAAAATCAAGAACAGGGCAAAGATGCCCACTCCCATCACTTCTGTTCAACACTAGGAGATCTTTGCCAGGACAACAGCTACAACGGGCACACACACACATACACACACGTACACAGGCATACAGAGCAGAAAAGATGGAGTAAAACTGCTTTTATTTATTGTGTCTGTAGAAAATCCTAAAAAATTTTAAAAGAAGCTGTTACGACCAATAAGTGTGTTTAGCAAGGATGCAAAACATAAGCTCCATATACAAAAATCAGCAACAAACTGAAAGATGGAATTTGAAAGTAAAAATACCTTTTACAAAAGCATCAAAAACATGAAATACTCAGCAATAAATTCAATACCACCTGTATGATTACACTTACAAATATTGCTAACAAAATTTAAAGAGGACCAAAAAAAAAAAAAAAAAAAAAGGAGAGATATACCATACTCATTAAAGAGTAAATTCAATGTTCTTAAAATGTCAGTTCTCCTCACATTAATCTATAAATTCAAAGCAATCCCAAGCAAGATTCCAGCAAGCTTTTTTGGGGGGCAAAAACTGACAAGCTAATTCTAAAGTTTATATGGAATTGCAAAGGACCTAGAATTGGCAAAAAGACAATTTTGAAGAAGATAACAAGGTGGGAAGTTTTAGTGTATGTGAGGGATGTGGTGTCCACACAGTGACAGTAATCTAGAAAGTGGTATTGATTCTCAGCGGAACAGATAGATAATCCAGAAATAAAGCCACACATCTGTGGTCAGTTTTGTTTGTTTGTTTGTTACAAAGATGACAATGTTATTTAATGGCAAATGGATGATCTTTTCAAAAAGTGGCATAGGAGTAAGTGGCTATCCATGTGGAAAAACAAAAGTACTTGACCCTTATCCTACTCCATACACAAAAGTTAGTCTGAAATGGATCATGGACCCAAACATAAAGTCTAAAACTATAAAACTTCTAGAAGAAAAGAGAAAAGCAGGAGAGAATCTTCATGACCATGGTAAGGATTTCTTACATAGGACACAAAAAGCACAAATCATAGAAGAAAAAACATTGACAAATTAGACTCCATTAAAATTCAAACTCTGCTCTTTGAAACACTGTTAAGAAAAAAAATTTAAGCTACAAACTGGGAAAAAAATACCTGCAATGTACTTATATGACAAAGGACTTGTATCCAGTGCATGTAAAGAACTCTTACAACTGAATAACAAACATAAAAACCCAATTAAATTTTTTTTTAAATAGACAAAACATTTGAGCAGACTCTTCATCAAAGAATGACTAACAAACCCATGTGAAATGCTCAATAGCGTTAGTCATCAAGGAAATGTGAATTAAAACCATAATGATTTCTTGTAATAATATATAATGGGAAAAAAATCTGAAAAGAAAAAAAATATACGTATGTATATGCATAACTGAATCACTTTGCTGTACACCTGAAACTAGCATTATAAACCAACTACATTTCAATAAAAAATGTTTAAAAAACCCCCAAAACATAATGAGTTACTACTATACATCCTCTAAAATGATTAAAATGAAAAGCCTAAAAATATCAACTTTTGTAAGAATGTAGCATAACTGGGACGTTGCTGGTGGGACTCTAAAATAGCACAACCACTTTGGAAAGCTGTTTGGCATTTTCTTATAAAATTAAACATATATTTACTATACAATTCAGCAATTTCATTCTATTTATCCCAGAGAAATGACAACCTATGTTCATACAAAGACTTATATACAAATGTTCACAGCAACTTCTTCCTAATAACGCCAAACTGGAAGCAATCCCAATGTCTGTTGTGAGGTGAACAGACAGAAGTCTGTGTGGTGTGCTGTGGAATACCACTGAGCAATGAGAAGAAATTGTGACACAGCAATGGTATGAAAGAATCTCAAAACCATTATTCTGCGTGAAAGAAGCCAAGTGCAAAAGAATGAAAATTGTACGATTCCATTTATATGAAACTCCAGAAAAGAGAGGTCTAATCTGTAGTGTCAAAAAAGCAGATTGCTGGGTACTTGTGATCAGGATAAGGGGGTGACTACTTGCAAAGGTGGCTCAAGGGAACTTTCTGGGGTGATAAGAATTTTCTGTATTTTGATTGTGGTGGTGGTTACATGGGTGTATTAATTTGTCAAATTTTAACCTACTTAAATAGGTTCACTTTATTTTTTTAAATTTATTTTTGTTTATTGAGGTTTTACTTTTGTTTGTCTTTTGCAGGGGGAGGTAATTAGGTTTTATTTATTTATTTAAAAATAGTTTTAAAATTTATTTATTGTTTTCAGGGGAAGCAATTAGGTTTATTTATTTACTTATTTATTTTAATAGAGGTATTGGGGATTGAACCCAGGATGCTAAGCACACACTCTACCACTGAGCTATACCCTCCTCCTTAAGTTCATTTTATTGCATGTAAACTACACCTCAATTAAGTTAATTTGAAAAAAAAAGAAAAAAGGAAGTAGAGAATAAATAAGCTCTTAAGGGCAGAGGTTTTTGTCTTTCTTCACTGTTATATCCGTATCACCTGTATGTAGTAGTTACTCTGTAAGTATTTGTTGAGCGAATTACTGAAAACATTAAAAAGCTCTAGGAGATTAAAATTTTGAGATAAAATTTAAAATAAAAAATTCAATAGAAGGACTGGGAGATAAAATTACCCCCAGGAAAAAAAAAATAAAAGAGATGGATAATAGGAGAGAAAAGATGAGAGAATCAATTCAGGTCTGACATCCACTAATAGGATTTGCATAAAATAAGAACAGAGTAAACGGAGGAGGAAGATATGATTACACACACTCAAGAAACTAAAAATAGACTTACCATAAGATCCAGCAATCCCACTCTTGGGCATATATCCAGAAGTTTAATTAAAAAAGATACAAGCACACCAATGCTCATAGCAGCACTATTTACAATAGCCAAGACATGGAAACAACCTAAATGTCCATCGGCAGATGACTGGATAAAGAAGTTGTGGTATATTTATACAATGGAATATTACTCAGCCATAAAAAAGAATAAAATAATGCCATTTGTAGCAACATAAGTGGACCTGGAGATTGTCATTCCAAGTGAAGTAAGCCAGAAAGAGAAAGAAAAATACCATATGATATCACTCATATATGGGATCTAAAACAAAGACACAAATGAACTTATTTACAAAACAGAAACAGACTCACAGACATAGAAAACAAACTTATGGTTACCACTGGGGGAAGGGGGTGGGAAGGGATAAATTGGGAGTTCTAGATTTGCAGACAGTAACTACTGTGTATAAATTAAACAACAAGGTTCTACTGTATAGTACAGGGAACTGTATTCAATATCTTCTAGTAACCTATAGTGAAAAAGAATATGAAAATGAATATATGTATGTATATGTATGACTGAACTATTATGCTGTACACCAGAAATTGACACAGCATTGTAAACTCACTATACTTCAATGAAATTTTTAAAAAATAGATAATACAGTGAACTGAAGGACTTGAGTTTCAGATTAAAAGATCACACAACACAAGTAGAGCACAACAAATAAAAAAGACTGACACCTAGACTCATCAACAGGAACTTTCAGAACAATGGGGACAAAAAGATTCGAAATGGTCCCAGAGAGAAACAAACTCGAATGGGTGGTCTGGACGTCTTGCCAGCCCCAGCGGGACTTAGAGCACAAAGGAGCAATGACTTCCGATTCTAAGGGAAACTGGTTTGCTACCTAGTGTTCTACACCCAGCCGACTGATCGTGTCGGAAATCAAGGCGTTTCCCTCCCGTGCACCACTGCTCAGGAAGCTACTTAAGGATGAGCTGCAGCAAAAGGAGACTTCTTTTTTTTTTTTTTTTTAAGAATTCAGGAAATAGGAAATCCAACCACAAGAGAGGCAAAAGGGATCTCTGGAATCCTGTTCAAGGAAGCTGACAGGAGCCCAGGAAGCACCCAGACCAGATGGGAGCAGTGATCTAGGGAGAATGTTGCGGAGAAAAAAAATTTTTTGTTTGAAAAATACTGAGAGGAGATTTTAATCTCTGTCGGAGAGTGTGGGGATTAATTAGCACCAAGTACATGGCTTTGGGTGTAAGTGGAGGCATCACCATCACGAGAGGAGAAAGGAAGGAAGGATGGGGCCGTGCAGGGCCGTTAGGGTGTTGTGGGAAAGGCAGAGTCACGTCAGGCGGTTTCTCAGTTAAGTACGTGTAAGGTCATCGGTTGAGAGGAAGGCAGAGGAGGAGGCATGAGATGTCTTGTGGAGTGGAAGCAAGACTACCAGAGAAACCCAGCAGGACTGCTGGGCGGAGTCTGTGAGTGTCAGTACCTGGTGACCCTGGTCAGCCTCGGGATTCTCTCCAGCCATGGCCGGCTACTCAGGCCAGGCTTGGAGAATGCGGATGGTTGACTGCATCCAGGGTTGGGGTTTTGACAGGTGGGTTATGACAACAGAAAGAGGAGAAGGGTGGAGGGATCGCAAGGGGTAGACCTTAGAATCTAGGCTAGGTGAGAAGGGGAGAGTCAGGAAGGGCTGAGGGCTGGTGAGAAAGTGGTACCCCACAAGGAGGTCTCAGTGAGCTTGCAGAGGTGTGGCCGCAGGAGGACCTGAGCAAGCAAGTTGGAAGGACAGGAGGTGGGACTCAGGGGTGGTATTTGGAGTTAGAGATTTCAGAGGAGGTGTAGTTTCCGGGGAGGATGAGGTCGAGGGAGTGGGGGGGGGTCAAGAAACAGGTGTAACGAGCTGGGGAGAAGGTACATGGATCACGAGAGCTTCAAAGGACCTGAGATTTTTAAAGAAGGGAAGACGGAAAAAGAGATGGGAAGCAAGGAAGACTCTTAGTCCTTCTCTAAGCCCCAAGGTGCTCAGGGTGCGAGAGAAGGAAAGCCTTCAATTGAACAGGTTTCAGGAGAGGCTGCCAGGTGGGGTGGGTGTTCCGATAGAGGGGAAGATAGGAGGGAGCCTGCCAGTCACAGGCTGGGGACACCAGTGGACCCTGTGCAAAGGCTGAGAGGGCTGGGGTTTGGGGAAGGTTGGAGGTGGGCAGAGGGATGAGAGTCAGAGTGACACAGGGTGACTTCTGGTGGGGATGGGGGTGAAGTGGGCAGTCAGGCACGAGGAGACCGGTCTGGGGGTCTTTGGGAAGGGGGCGGGCCCGGGTCTCTTCCTGTCCTGATGCTTTTGGCATCTGGGCCTTCCTCGGCAACAGCTCTCCAATCTCACTGATGGGGATGCCCAGACCCTGTCTCCTGCTCCTCCTCTCCCACTCACCTGTCTTCTCTGCTGCAGTAAATTCTGAAGTGCCGTGCCTTCCCCACGGATCGGAGCTGCCTTAGCCCTGGATCACTTCTGTTTGGGTTTGTTTGGCCCCCTCGCCCTGAAACCTCTGGAGGCCACGCTGATTCACCTCTGAGCCCCCTGTGCCCAGACCATGCTGGGCTTGAGGCGATGCTCCCCAGGCCCGGGCTTGATTGAACTGAACTCAATCAGGAGGGAAGAGGGGAGGGAGGCTGGTTGATGAGCGCCCTCTGTGTCCAGGCACATGCTAGATCATTTTAAATCTCGTCTGTGGTTTCCCTAGCAGAGAATTGGCACTCAGCAAATGTTAGGGGTTATTATTTACATCTAACACCTCACTGGATTGATATTATTACCTATCCTAGTCTTTGTATTCACTTAAGTATTTCTCGAGTGCCCGCTAGGTATCAGGCGCTATGTTAGACCCCGGGAATAATACTAAGTGTATATGAACGTGCTGGCCCAGCTTAGTTTAACCCCAGATCCCCAGATCCATTCTCCGTCCTGCCCTGTAGGTGGGGAGGCCAGTCCTTTGGCCCGCATCAACCCCGCTCACTTGCCAGCGACTTCGAGCCACATTAGGCCAATGAGAGGCACTGGTAGAAGATGGAGTGGGAAAGAAATGGAAGTATTTCTTCCTTGCTTCTCCCTTGCTTTAGGCTGTGTTTCTGGTTGTGGCAAAACTGCAGCCTCTTTAAGTCCAACCCTTCCTTGTGGTCCTAGCTCTCAAGGGACTTTGGTAACAATATTGTCCTTCCCTCTCCCCACCCAGCATCCAACACACCCGGAGTGGGGACACACTGTCCTGAGCATCCCAGGGCCCTGGGCCTATGTTAAGTCCACAGAGGCCTCCCTGGCAGTGGCCTAGGGCCTAGTGTCCCTTTCTCCAACACAGCACAACTGTGTGCCCAGCACGTGCCGGTGCCAGTGCTCAGGATAAGTGACAACGTGTGATCTGACCTTCAGAGTCTAATGCCTGATGCACAGAGTGCAGAATTTGTTGGAAGGAGGAAGGAAAAGGGAAGAAGAAGAGGGGAGAGTGGGTTGGACTTGGGTCCAAGTCAGTCCTGTGAATCCATTCTCTCCAGGTCACCCAGCCTCAGGTCATAAGCAGACATGTCACAGATCATATAAAGGGGGCAACTCTGTTGTAGGGAAAAGACCTTGATCTTGAGAATCAGGAGGCTTAAGGTCTCAGCTCTGTCACTCCTGCCAATTCTGTGGCCTCGAACAATCCATCTGCTTCAGTTTCCTCCTCTGCTAAATGGATGTGGGGGAACCTCTCATGTTTGAAAGTCACACAGAAAAGCACCTCAGGACTTGTGCAAATGTGAGTGGCTGTCATAATCACACCCAATCCCCGTCCCCCGGGAGGATGCCCTCACACAGGACTCTTTCTTGCTCCCTCAGAAATGCAGTCACGGCCAGGAGTGATGACAATATTTCACTCTAATTGGATACCACACACAAATAACTCTTTACATAAAATGGAGAGGAAAAATCATGAAAATTACACCACCCCAGGATTGTTGAATACACAAAAATCTTCAGCTTTTAAAAGACCATGTGGGAAAAAAAACCCACACACATGGGGTCTGGGAAGTGTTGAGGAAGCCCTGAGGAGGGCTCTGACTCACTGGGCCCTCTGAGGTGGGGTAGAGGGGCAGGGAGGAGATGGGGAGGGGCTGGAGCCCAGAGGACTGGGGGCTAGGTATAGACCCTCAAAGACAGTTGGATGTGCTGTTCTGGGACATGCTTCATTTCCATTGAAGGGACCTGGCACCAGCCATGCAGAGTGGGCTGCTGAGTGGTGCTCTCCAGGGAGAGGGAGACTTCTGTAGGTGGGGAAGGGAGAGCCTCAGAGGTCTCCAGGCCTCCCCCAAACACCTCCCCTTTGACCCGGGCTCTGGCTTTCTCCTCTGTCACTCAGGCTGGTGGGGGTGTAGGGTTCCAGGTTCTGTGGAAATGGTTAGATTGTGCGTAAATCAAAAGTAAATCTGCAGTCACCTCCCCAACCCAGAGTGGGAGAAACTTCAGGGGGCATTTTCAGGCAGTTCACTCTACCCATCTGATCCTCAGCTTCCCCATCTTTAAGATGTGAGGATCTGATCATTCAGATGATTTCTGAGGCCCTCTGCTACAGTTAAAGGAAGGATTCCATCACCAAGGGGATCATGCCATCCCTGGTTCCCGGCACTGCCTTATCCCCTCTACCCTCAGCCTTCACTGATTTCTTCAGGTGCTCACTGCAGAGCTTCCTGCCCCTTCTTCCCCCTCCCCAGCCCCAATTCAAGAACAGTCCTCAGTGGGAAGGGGGGATGTTGTAAGATGTCCCTGGGAGCCTGAGGACCTGCGTGGAGACCCACGCTCCTGGCACCACCTGGGCCTCTCTCTCAACCTGCATCTCATTCCCAAGCACAGCCTGGTTCCCAGCTGTCAGCCAGGTGTCTCTGCCTGCACCCGAGCACAGCCAGGCTGAACCCTCCACACCCACTCTAGGCTGCTCTTGCTCTTGGGCTGTCCCTCCCGGTGCTTGGGTGGGGGGACTTTCTCTGGGAGTCCCCTTCAGGCCTGGGGAGAGGATATTGGTGGCAGAAGTGCCTCCCAAATGCTTGTGGCTGGAGTGGGCCCTGGCATCAGTGGGAGCAGGAGCAGGGCAGGACAGTGCAGGCCCTGGAGTGAGGGAGGGGGTGCTCTTGCCATTTTTTGCCGCCCTTTGTCCAGGGGAGGAGCCTCGACACCAGAGGCTGCCCACAGCCTGGTCCTGTGGGTGTGTGCCCGGCCAGCCTGGTGGGGGGGGGCTCTTAATTACAGAGGCAGCTCCAGCTACACTTCACTGCAAGGCATGTGGGCGGGGATGGAATGTCAAAGGGAAAACAGGGAGACAAGAAAACAGAGATAGAATGGGCCAGAAATAGCACGGGCCAGGGCAAGATACCAGGGGCCCGTGGTGGCGGAGGGGGAGGAGGGTCAGGACCTCTCCAGAGAATGTCTATTCCCGGGTCACCCCACCCCTTACCTGCACCCAGCCCCCAAGGGTTCCATCTCAGAGCTTCAGGAGCCCATCAGGGTGGGCCCCAAGCATCACGATTCTTGTATTCTGGAGCTGGGTCTCCGAGCAACCCCTGCCCTGCCCTGCCCTGAGTGGCTTGAGGGGATGGCGAGGCTCTGCCACTTGAGTCATCTCGCTTCCTGCTCCTGGCCTGGGTGACTCCACCCACAGGCTGACACAGCTGGGCCCCCCCCACCCCGCTGCCCTCCAGCCTGCCTGCCCCTCCCTCCCTCAGCAAGCCAGGAGAGGTGCCTGTCCTGACAGGCGCCCTTCTCACGGAGAGGCCACCCCTCCCCTGCCTGTACGCCAGCCTGTGTGAACCCATGCATGCGCGTGTGCACACACGTGCACACACACACACGCACGCACGCACGGCAGGAATTTCTACCCCACCTGTTGAGAGCCCTTGTGAAGGAGGAGGAGTATTCTAAATCAGGGCCCCCTTCTTTGTGTATGTGGGGAAACTGAGCCTGGAGCCAGGAGAGGAACTTCCCTAAGGTCGCACAAGCACACTCCTGGCAGTGGGGGTGGGGAGGCAGATGAGAACCAACTTTGTGAGAAGTCAGCTGGAGGTGTGACTTCAGGCAAACCTCCAGATTAGAGAGCCAGGGCTGGGGGAGGGGCTGGCCAGCCCTCCTCTGGGGTCTAAATCTGTAAGCTCCCCTCACTTCCTCTAAGCCAGGAGGGCACTACACAGACCCACAGCGATCAATTGTGCAAAGAGACTTCCCCCACCTCCTCCCGCCCTCTGGCCTTTCTCCCTGTCCCAGACTCCACCTCGGTGGGAACTGGGGCCAGGCTTTGGAGGCCCCCAGCCTTGTACTTTAATCCCAGATTCCCTAGTCCTGTCCCGCGCCCCCCAGGGAATTTGAGAGTTGAGATCTCTGCATATTTCATCAGCACTTCAGGCTCCAGCTGAAGAAGCAGCCAACGTACAGCTCATGGATAATTTATGGCCCTAGCGGAGAACCTGGAAGTCGTGGGGGGAGGGGCAGGGAGCGTGGGGGCTGGTGAAGCCTGGAGCTGGCTGTTGATGAGGGGTGAGGAGCCAGCTCCTTCCAGAGGGTGTGTTGGGGCAGGGGAGGAGTTCCAAGGCTAGGGACATTTCCATTTTTGAGGATACCAAGGTATTACCAAAATCAAAAAAGGGTTTTCAAAATAATTGCACTAAAGGTTAAAGTTACATGACAAGCATTTTCTGACTTCAATCCTTGTGCCGGTGTCTCTGTAACTGTGTGCATAACCTCACGTGGAGATAACAAATTTTAATGGGATGTCCTTCATGACTGTGAAGCCTCCATAAAGCTCCCTGCTTCCCACACCACCTGGGGCCTGGGAATGAGGCTAGACTCCCAACTTAGATTGACTAAACCTTGCTCCTTCCTAGCTTCCTCCTCCAAGAAGGCCACCAGGATTTAGCCAGATGGTCAAGAGAAAAGGAAGGAATCCGGAATGGCCACCACTTACTCTGCTCCAGGCATACAACATTACACTCTTCTTATTAAAAGAAAGGTGGAAAAGGTGACCCAAAATAGAAAATGTCAAGTTCTCTTTGGCCTCTTCTTTGCCAAGTGACCTACCTGAGTGAGTTCCTCCGCAGATTTAGAGGATCAAATATGTGGGGTGGGGGGTAAACAGGCAGCCATGTCCTCCTCTTACCTCAGTTTCTCCATTTGAGTCATGGGTGTGAGAGGTGCCCCCACCCCAAAGGCTGTTTGGGGGTCAGAAGAGATGCTATCCAGGCACCCCGGCACCAGCTGGGACAGAGGCACGTGGTGATTATGGGATGATGTGTCCACAGGTTGGGCCTGGCATTTGGGCTGGGGCTAGCTGTGGTGCCCTCAGCATACTCGCATCGGATCCCCAAGTCATCTGGGAATTTGATCATGGGAAGAAGCCAGACAGGGCTGCACCAGCCTAGTTTAGAGTGAGCCCTGGCATTGGGCCCCAATCTAGTCTCCCTGGGCCTCAGTTTCCCCATCCATGAAATTGGGGCCATCTGCTGGAGCTGTCCTTGGAGAGAAGTTGGAAAAGAAGGCCTGGATGGAGGCCCCTGAGTGGGGAAGCTGTGTGAGCCTTGGGCCCTGCAGCTGCCAGAACACGACCCCCTCAAGTAAGGTTATGAAGTTGGCCCCAGTGCCAACTGGACACAGCCTTCTGACACAGGAAGGGGTTACTCTTTGTCCCCAGGGGAACCCTACTCTCCCAGAGAAGGGGAACACTAGGGTGAGACTTCAAGAACTATTTCTCAAATCTCAGGAGGAATTTCTTCCATTGGAATTTTGGGTGATCCCATAGGACTCTCCCTTTGGCCATCACTCCTCAGGATCAAGAAGAGGCTGGTCTAAACGACCCCAGCAAGTCTGTCCCCAGGCCCTCTAATATCTGGTCCAGCCCCAGGGAGCTGACAATGGGAGGTGGGACCAGGCTGTGGAATCAGACCTGAGAGTGAGTCTTGACTGCTTGCTCTTCCTCCCTTTTCTCCTTTTCTCCTTTCCTCTCTCCTCCTCCCTCCTTCCCTCTCTCCCTCTGGAACTTTCTGCCTCCCTTGGTGAGCTGTTGCAATGTGGGGGCTTTGTCTCCACATCTAGCCCTCACCTTCCTCCCCCAAGGCCCCACCTGACATCCTAAAGGGACAAAGCCAACTCCAGAGACTGGAGAGAGGAGACCAGGGAGTTCTGTGCTTTCTCTCCCTTCTCTGAGCAGCACTGATTTAGAAAGAAAAGTTTCAAACCCAGCTCGGGAACCACCTTGAGGAAACTTGGACAGGTTGCTTCTCATTTATCAGCCTCACCTGTTGCAGAAGGGAATTGCTATCTAGGTTGCAAGACTGTTTTGAGGTAAAGAACCTGTCGAGTGCCTGCACATGGTAGGCATTCAATACATTGTAGCAGTGATGCTTTCCTCAGGATGCAGTCTTTCTGGGTCCAGGACACCTCTATGGCATCTGAGTCTGGGCTTTCTGTGTTAGGAAATCATCCCCAGTGCCGTTTTCGCTGTCCCTAATCTACTTATTATGCTACAGACTATGTAGGACTGCTGAGATGCTGGGTGGGGGAGTTGGGGGCGGGGTAAGGAGAGGGCCCAGTGAGGCAGATGTGGAGGAGGCAAGGGCGTCTGGGTTGGGTGGGGTTGGGACAATGGGCTGGAGGTCCCCAGAGGGCGCACGCTGGGACTCGCTGGAACTCGGTCTCACCGGTTGGGGGAGCTGACCAGGCAATGGGGAGACGCTGGCATCAGGGAGATGTGGGAGGGGCTGGTGGCTGCCAGGGATAGAGGAGCTGGGTGTAAGGGACGCTGGAAGGGGAGGGCCTGGCCTAACCGGCGGGATGGACGTGAATGCCTAGAGAGGGGCAGCCTCCTGCTCCTAGGGGACACCCTCTGACACACACCCTCACACTCAGATGCCACTCTCAGATGCACACTTGGACACACACATCAACACACTTCTTAAACTGCACCAGCTCTCCTGGTCTTCTCACCCTGCTCTATTTTTACATCTCACTTATCTATCATAGCCAGATAACATAACATTGTTTATTGCCTGTCTCCTTGCTGGAATACAAGCTCCAGGAAGGCAGGGTGCTTGGGTAGGCGCTCAAATAGAAAACGTGCTGAGCGAAAGAACAGAACCTTTGGAATCACAGTCACGAATGCGCGCACCCTCCGGGACGCGTGTGCAAACATGCTCAGTCGCCCACGACGCTGCCACGGACGTTCTCAGATGCGTGCACACAGGCACACGCCCACACCCAGACCCGCACATCGCCACAAGACAGAAGCCCACAGCCCTCCTCGCTCAGGCATACAGGCGCTTTCAGACTCACACCCAGCCGTCCAGATTCCAAAGCTCCTACTCACGCAGGCACGCTCTAGCACGTCCCCGCTCCCCACCCTCCGAAGGACCAGCCCCTCCCAGAGACAGGGGGCGGGGTTTGGGGGAAGCTGACAACACAGCAGCATGAGAGTGCTGGGGTGGGGCAGGGCCAGCCTGGCACCTGAGAGCTCTCTGGAGATGCCACCACTGCAGACCCACCTATAGGAGGGAGGGAAGAGTGAGATCACCCACGCCCTCAGCCTTGACCTGCCAGTGCTGTAGACTTAGACTGTGGCTTTCCTTCACCAGAGGCCTGGGAAGCGCGTGGGGTGGGGCAGGGAGCCCTGGGCACAGAGATGGGCAGGACCCAGACCAGGTAACCTAGCACATCTGGGCAGGGGTGTGGATGGTGAGAACTGGGCTTACCAGCTTCAGCTCCACCCGTGGTAAGAGAAGCCTCTACCACCCTGTCCCCGGGAGACCAGAAACGTGGGCAGTGGGGCAGTGCTGTCACCTAGCTGGCCTTGGCCAAGGGTCCCTCCCTAGAGACTCCTTTGCCCCCATCTGCCCACTCTGGAACATTGTTGGGGACAGGGTGGTAGCCACCTGGCATCACCCTCACCCCACCTCCAGACTCTGCCCCCTAGAAGCAGTGCAAGATTGGGCAAGACAGTCTGGCAGTCCCACTGCCACTGTGAAGTCTCCTGTTATCAAGCCGTATCCCTAGGGCCCTTCTGGGTCCTGAGAAGGCAGTTCCCTACTGTGGAATGAATGGGAGAACGGGCAGAGAAGGCAGGACAGGGCAGGACATGCTCGCTCTGACTGGAAGGAACCTGGGTCAGTAAATGCTTGTAAAGTAAAAACCGGAAGTAAATGTTCTTGGTCCCCCTCCCCCAGTCCCTGTGGGAAGCGATGTTGACCTAGGAAAATACAGGACATCCCATCTTAGAAATCTGAAACCACCATCTTCCCAGGACTCACGCCCTCTGGCGGCAGACTGCAATTTCGGGCTGCTGCTCCTCCGTTCACAAACACCCAGGGTTTAGAGGCCAAACCATGGCCCCTTGCCCACCTCTGCACTTACTGATGAGAGGAGATGGGTGCAGAGGGAGGGAAGGACCTGCACCCTCACCACGCCACCCAGGGGAGACCAGACCCCAATGCTGTGATTCTCCCAACAAGAAATGTTTATTGAGCACCCACTGCCAGTGTGCCAGGAACCTCTGGACTCCTAGCCCAGTGCTCTTCTGATGTCAGTAGGCCCTCTGCTGTCTCTTCAGTTCAGGCTGAGACCCCAACTAGGAAGAGCTGGACTCTTCTCCTTCAGGAGACTGGGTTGGGGGGCATGGGGAGGAGGGCAGGCTGTCAGCAGCTGCAGCACCATCATCCTGTGGTCCAGAGACCCAGAAACAGGCAGGAGGGGTCTGGGTGTTACTGAGTCCAAACTTGTTCTGCTCACCACACGACAGGCCAATAAATCAGGAGATGAGGTGTTGGGGCAAGGAATAGTGACTTTATTCAGAAAGCAGGAAGACCAACCAAGAGGATGGCAGACTAGTGTCTTGGAGAATCACCCTCCCCCAGTCAGAACACAGGCTCCTTTTACACACAAAAAATGGGGGAGGGGTGTGGTTGGTTGTTGCATGCTTCTTCCTGCAAGAATTCTTTGTTCTTGCAGCCATTCCTGTGGGTCAGGCCATGGTGTCCCTGTAAACCTCCAACAAAACAAAGGTTATTCTCCATTTTGCAACTTGCCAACTCTACATAGGTGCAGAAGTGCTAACTTCCTTAAAGGTCAGATCCTGAGAATAGGCTCTCCTGTATATTTCAGGCTAAAGGCAACATAGTTTCACAAAAGGTGCAGAGCCAGCAAGACTAAGCCTAGAAAGCAGGGCACAGTGGTTAAAACTAAAGGAACTGATCCAACATAGTCAGATCTGCTTTCCTCTATTACAAAGTTATTTGTGAATCATGCATCTGATAAAGGCCTAGTGTTCAGAACAGGTGAAGAGCCCGTATAACTTGTATCCATTTCCTCAGGCTTCTGTAATAAGTGCCATAAAGTGGATGGCTTAAAATAACAGAAATGTATTATAGTAGCTCCCCCTTATCCACAGGGATATGTTGCAAGACCCAGTGGATGCCTAAAACTGTGTATTACAGTAGCTCCCCCTCATCTGCAAGGGTATGTTCCAAGACCCCCAGTGGATGCTGTCACAGCAGATGGAAACTTGGACCCATCATCTGGGGTGTGCATGAAACATCACATCAAATTATGTTTCAGACACACATTTCATCCACATCCTTCCAGACTGGAAGGAAGTTCCAGCTAAGCCTTCACCAGGACGCCCCTCCCTCCCTGTCTGAGCTCACCCTGCCCCGACTCCTGAAGTCCTGCAAAGGTGTCAGGAGTCTTACACGAAGCTGACCAGGGGGCCATCTCCTGGCTGTGTGTCCCCTTCCCCTCACTGCTGATCTGTTGCTTGACTGACCCCGTGGTCCTCCAGGGCTTCCAGGCCACCCTTGGGCAGGCGTGGGGACCTTATCAAGTCTGGAGTCCTTGGAGGCGCCCCCGCTCCTGGAACATCCTTCTTCCTCACACACCCGTGCCTCCTTCCACTTTCCAGTCTTGAAGAGCCTCTGTCCCAGAGTCACCTGCTGCCTCTCTCCTTCCCAGACCCTGCTGGGAGGCCCTGGCTGGGAGGCCCTGGCTGGGTTTAGAAAGTAGGAAGGGGAGTTTGTGTTTGGGCAGTTTCTGCTTTCAGCCCAGCAACCCAACAGTTCCCAAGAGGAGGGAACCACAAAGGCCTGGGCATTTGGATGGGAGGGAGCACGTGGGGTTAGAGAACGGCCAGCAAAGGGAAGATCCCGTCCGCGGCCTTTCTGACCTGGCTGCTGCGGGGCGGTGGGCTCGAGGGCTCGTCCAGCTGGGAGACTCAAGCCAATTTCAGAGCATATCAAAGCCACTCACCCAGCCAGCACAGAACACTCAAGTGCAAGCCTGAGAAGGGGGCTTCGGGATGGGAAGAGTGGGGAGGTAAACCTGGCCTCTGGCCTCGTCCCATCAACAGCCTTTCCATGGCCACCCCCTCCTCCTGATTTTGGCTCTGTGGGTGGAACTCTTGACTTATGCCGAGGGTGCACGGTGGGTGGTGGAGGGGGACAGTGTGGCAGCTGGAAGCAGCCAGAAATCACATCAGCCTTTTCCCGACTCTGGGCACCACAGTGTGGGCCGTGTGGACAGCCCTGGGCTTGGGAAGAGAAAGCCGTACTGACCAGCCCTCTCCCACTCCTCTCCACTCCAGATCCCGGCAGGGCCCTTTCGGCCTGGCCTGGCTCCGAGGTGCCTGCTCACCTGCTCTGGCAGACTCTCTGCATCTGCCCTACTTCACGGGCTGGGCCCGGGAGGCTGGCAGTGCGCCAGGGCTGGGCTTACGTCAGCAGCCTCCCTGGGAAGGGAGAGGGCAGAGTCTCCAGAGAGGCCTGCAGCCTCGTGGGCTGAGAACAGGTGAAACCAGGGCATCTCCAGGCAGAGAGGGGAGATGGAGGTGCGGGACCTGTTCTGAGCCTGGGAGACCCCACGAAGAACACCTTGGTGCCCTCTCTCCATTAGTTCCTGCCTCACCAGACTCGCCAGAGGTGCACACCCCACTCTGAACCTGCATGCCCATGCAGAACACCTGCATGTGCCCCCCGCTCCCAGTTCCCACCCTGGGCCCTGGTGCTCAGTGAGTTCAAGCCTCACCCAGACCGACCCAATGTGTGGGGCCAGGGCTCCCAAATACCAGTCTACTGACCACACAGATGCTCTCGGGAGCCTCAAACAGTTGCAGAGTCCTGACTCCACCCCAGAGCTGCTGATTCAATAGGCTTAGGGTGGAGCCCATGTAACTGGTATTTATTTTTAAGTACTTGAAGTGATTCTGATGTATGGCCAGTCGTGGGAGTCAGTGTTGTGGGAGAGAACCCCTGAGCAGGGTTGGAGAGCTCTGGATCGTCTGCTTATCTCCGGGGCTAATCTCCTGTGTGCTGTTGGAGGGAGGGCTCCATGGCTCTGGGCGTCTGTATCCTCATCAGGAGTACAGGGCTGACCATTCTCCCTGCGCCTTCTCTGTAGGATGAGCATCCCGTCAGATGAGGTGAAGAGATAGCATCTCCTGGGCTCTTGGTACTGCATTAGAGTTAGGGTTCCAGGCTGCTCCTCAGCCCCGCCCCGTCATCTTGCCAAACTCGCTTCCGGCCTCCAGGAATGTCAAGGAGGGCATGTGGATGGCTCTGGGCAGTCCAGCCCCACTTCTAGGAACAGTGACTTGGGTTCACTGGCGCTGGCCCAGGGGGCACTTTCTTTGTATTCTCAGAAGGGGAGGAGGGGGAAGGGGAGTAGATCTGCATGGGGAGGGGGCTCCCCCAGGGCCAGGGCTCAGAAAGCTCCTCATCCTCAGCTTGTGTCTCCCCGCTGCTGGCCCATGCTGAGCCTCTGTGTTTCAGGTCGTTGTCACTGCCAGGGAAGATGTACCTGTCTTCAGCCCACCTCTGCCTAGCCCCCCTGTTTTCCAGAAGTTAAGAAACTCTCCTGCCTCTCTCATGTTTGAGACTCCAGGTTGCCATGCCTGAGTGGCAATGGTTGCAGGGGGGCCGAATTGGGCTGGGAGCTTGAGAACCTCCTTTACTTGGTGTCTGTCCCCACCTCTCCTTGTACTGCCAGCCTGGCCCAGCACAAGGCCTCTTGTCAGGGTGTTTGACACTGGGGTTGTCTTTCTGCTCAAAGGAGGGTTTTATGCTGTACGCCAGTCCCAGGTGCCTTGGGCACAAGTGGCCTCCCCTCCCAGAAGTGCTATGGTGGGTGTGGAAGGTGGATTTGCCAGCACCAGGGCAGCTGGTTTCCATGTTGGCATCTTAGCAGGTGGGCTTGGGCTGGGCTAAAAGTGATGCAGTGTCAGAAGTAGACCCTCCCCCCAGGCCCCCTGAACTGCCTGCCTCTTACTGTGGTTAAAGCCCTGTGGTAGCAGCTAAGGATGGAGCATCTTGTCTGTTCCAGGGCCCAGAGTTCAGGGAGTTTCTGCTCACCAAGCTCACCAATGCAGAGAGCGCTTGCTGCAAGTCAGACAAGCTTTGAAGCTGGAGGTGAGCACGAGGTTTCTGGTCTTCCTCCTGCCCACTGGGCCAGCCTTTCTCGAGGGTCTATTCTTGGGGGCTATTTAAGGTGGGAAGCACCATCTTTGCCCCTCTAAGCCTTCAGCATTGTGTTGATGTGGAGCTCTTTCTTCTTGTGGGAACTCCATCCAAACTTTAGGTCTAATCAACCATTCGTTGATCATTTATTGAGCACCTGCTGTGTACTGGGCTCTGTTCTGTTCCCTGGGATACTGGGAAAAGTGAGACACAGTTTCTGCCCCTACAGAGCTCACAGGCTGGTGGAGACAGGTACGATAGAGTGCCCTGGACTATGACGGAGGCCAGTAGAGGCTGTGGCTCAGGGTAGTGTCTGCTTCTGCCTGTGGGGAATGGAAGGTGTGTTCAGGGAAGGCTTTTTGGAGGAGATAGCCTTGGAGCTGCCAAATCTGGATATCTGGTGAGACTTTTGCCAGGGGGAAAGATTGGGGAGCGTTATTCCAGGCGTGGGAAACAGCATGAACAAAGGCCGGGCAGATTCAGAGCATGACTTCGTGAGGGAGCTCCAGAGGGTTGGATGTGGCCTTGAGAGAAGGGTTCATGGCAGGGATGGAATGGTGGGAGGACCAGCTGCAGATGCTGGTTGGGTCAGATCAGGCTTTGAGCTAGAGGTGATAAGGCCCTAATAAAGTACAGGAGGAGGTGGTAGAGGCGGCGGGTAGACTGAAAGCAGGAGGGCAGGAAGGAGGGCAGGAAGGGGGCCAGCTAGAAGCTATTACAGGAGTCCAAGAGACACAGTGACAGCTGCTTCCACCAGGCACAAGAAGTGCTCAGAGTCAGGAAGACTTGATGGACTCTTGTATATAAGAGTGGGGAGAAGTGGAATTGTGGGGAGCCTCCTGGGCCTTTGGCTTGGGCTCTTTGCTGACATGGGACCACTGGAGTTGAATTCTGTCTGGATCTGCTATTTGGAGGTACTGGCAAAGGCTGGGTTGCTGAAAGGGCTGGTCCTGGCCTGTGTGAATGGCGCCCCCTGGCGGCTGTAGACTTGGCTCTGGATGCACACCTGGATGGAGAGGAGCTATGAGCAGTTGGGTACATGGAGGTGGTGCCTGGGGCAGAGATCTGGGCTGGGAGTCATCAGGGCAGAGCCATGGGAGGGCAGGATGGCCCAGGGAGAAGGGACAGAGAGAAGGGAGCAGGGGGCTGGGCACGGAACTGTAGTGTTAGCTGCAGCATTTGTGAGCTTGGAGCCCAGCCTGGATGTAGGTCCACACTGTTGCTTGGATGCAGTTGGCCAGATTCACAGCCCTTGGGCCAGGTGTCTGGAGCCTCCTGGGGGAGGGCACATCTCTGCTCTCAGTGCCAGCTTAGCTACCCCCACCCTTCTCCTTTCCAGGACCAGACGAGGGGGGCCCTCCTGGACAACCTTCACGGTGAACTCCATGCCCACACGCAAGCCATGCTGGTACTGGGCCCAGAAGAGGACAAGTTTGAGAATGGGGGCCACGGGGGATTCCTGGAGTCTCAAGGTACGAGCACAAGGGTGGCTGGGGAGTGCCAGGGGAAGGAGAGTGGGACAAACATGGGAAACCAACATGACAAAGTCCACATGATCCTGAGCCCAGAGTCCAAGTGCCAGCCAAGGTGGCAGGACCAGCCGGGGCATTGCAGGTGTTTGCAGAGGGCAGGGGCGTCAGGAAGTGTGAGTGGTCAGAGCAGCCATCGGCGTCTGGTGTCTTCCACATCCTTCTTTGCTCTGTACTGTCTCTGGCCTGGGAGTCTGGTAAGCAGGGACAAGGAAAGAGTTAGTAGCAGGAGAGGAGCCCATGCAAACCGAGAACATGCCTGCTTTCATCTGCCTCTTCCTGTGGTTGGGGAGCCCAGAGCAGGATGGCAGGAGCAAGGACACAGCCGTGGGGGTCTTCAGCCTCCAGTGTGGGAGACTGCGAGGGTTCTTCCAGCTGGCAGGGCAGAGGAGGTCCTGGCCAGGGCTGGTGGGATGGAGTTACAGGCAAGTCCTTGTGGACTTTGCAAAGGGAAGAACTTTGTAACCAGAATGAGCTACTAGAATAAGAAGTGAGCATCCTGTCCCTGGAAGTATTCAAGGGGAGCTTGGACAGACACTTAGCTGACAGGGGGTAAAGAAGAGTGATCACGACGTGCTTGCCAAGGGATTGCTGGTCCACCCAACACTTGCATCCAGCATCTGATTTGAGCCTGGCTGTAATCCTGTCCTGTCGGCAGAACCTGGGCCTTGTTATTTCCGCTCACACATGAGGGGACCTGCTGAGAGAGGCTGGAAGGCTACTTAAAACTGTAACACCTATAGGAGAGGTAGAGCCTTGCTTCAAAGCCAGGTTTTCTCGGTTTTAGGTCAATGTTCTGCTAGATTGCCCGTTGCAGAACGATTTGTAAAGCTACTGTTTGGGGGCGGTGTGTGCAGAGTTAGAGTTAGACCCGCCTGTACTAGAATCCCAGCTCTGTGCGGTCCTGGGCATGGTCTTTGAAGTTTCTGAGCTACAGTTTGCTTATCAGCAACACAGGGACGATCAACAGAACCTCAGCCTGCAGTCGATGGGAGACCTCACTGAAATAAAGCCGGGGAAAGTGCGCGTGGCTGGAACACCAGAAATGCTCCGTAGAAGTGGTTATTGTTGTTCTCATGGAAAGTGAAAGCTTAGCATGTATCATCCCGTCTAAAGCCTCACAGCTGCCCTCTGTGCCCCTAAGGAAGACTGTTGTTATGGGCACAATACTTTTCACATGATAATTCATACCCAATTTTAATAACGACGGGTGTGATTTTACATGTGAGGAAACTAAGTCTCAAAGAGACAAAAGTAATTTGTCCCGAGTCACCCAGTAGACATGGGAGTTGAATTCGGGTCTGCCAGATTCCAAAGCCCGTGTTCTTAACAGCCATGTGACACCGCCTCCTGGTTCCTGACTCAACTAAGATTCCACCCACAATAGCCCGGCCCAGGCAAGCCTGGGGTCCGTCCCTCACTGCCAGGCTGGACCGCAGCGCAGGGCAGGGCTCTGCTGGCCCTAGTGCGGGCCGGCTCCCGAGATGCCTCACGGGGGTGGGGGTAGGAGCTGAACTGCTTGCCTAGACTGATGGCAGATTCCTGGGGCCTCTATTTCAGGCCTGATGGACAGTGGCAGCCAGGGTGAAATAGAAATTGGGAGATCAAGAAGAGACGAGAAGAAAAGGGAGGAAAGAGGGAGCCAGGATGGCTAGCACAGATGAGAGAGGGGTGAATGTGAGACCTGGTAAATTCATAGGCTTTGCCCCACATCGTAGTGAGCCCATCAGACTCCTCCCACATCCTGCAGTCAGTATAATTTGTGTCGGACTTGAGCTGCAGCTGACTAGCTAACATCCTGTTCTATTCTGTAGACAGGTGATGAAGTGTCTGTTGCTTTTAGCTTTGCAGGTTTCTTTCTGTATTTTGGAGTTAATAATTTTGGGGGGATTTCAAATATCTTTATAACCTGGGGAAGCTGGTAGGCAGTGGAAACCATGCCCATGGTGCTCAACGGATAAAATGGCCCAGCAGCTGTGGACTTCAGAGCTCTGCCAGTTGTGATCAGCTTTTTTGCAATGCCCCGCTGGGCACACAAGCTCTCTGGCCCTGTCATTCCCCCTTGTCTCCCAAGCTGAGGAGGCTGGGTGCAGCAGCATGGAGCCCAGCGGCCTAGGGGACTCTGATGTGTGGGCCGTGCCTGTAGCCAGGCCGGTGGTCTGATCCAGCTCAGGAAACCATCTCTAGCTTTGATATTTCTTCACAGGTCACTAGGGCAGTGCTGTGGTGTCACAATTATTGGCATTCCCTTGGAGTTCCTCCCCAGACCTCCAAGGAATTTCTTTTGAAAGTAGGGGTGTGTGAAATGACTCCAGAAGAAAAATTGCATGTTTCATCTCATTGTCAAAGTTCTCATCTCACAGACACAGGGAAACAGAGTTGAGAATTCCTAGAGCTTAAAGCCATCTCTGCCATCTGTCCCCTTGCCCCTGAGACTGTTCTTCCTACACAGCGGTGAACCCTTGTCCTTCTCCTAAGGAGCAGACCCGTCACTGCCCTGGGCTGTGCTGCCTGGCATCTCACACCACTGAGACTAGCTCTCCTTCACAACTTGCTTCAATCCCACTGGCTTTCATTTAAGCTTTTCTCCCATGAGAAACAGAACAGGTGCTTAATGGACATCTAGACCCACTTCTCAAACAGAGGCGCTTGCAGATATAATCTAAATATATATATATATATATATATATATATATATATATATATAAAATTATACAGACTAAACTTACAATTAAAAGACATTTCTATGGAATAAGTAGGTATATTGCAGGTGCTGTCCATGGGGACCACTGGTGGTTGGGAGTCTGTGGACATACTCTTGGAGTCTTGCAAGGAGAGTTTCCTTTATAAAGGAGTGTATACATTACCCACCTTTGAAAAATACCCATTTCTAGACTGTTGTTCTCAAATGCCATTCTCAGCCACTGCCAGCTCTTGAGGAAGTTTGAGTTGGTCCATAATGAAGTGAAAAAGAGTGATGTTACCTGATGTATCCACATGCTATGTACCTAAAACACGTGTGAGCCGAGGTCTAGGAAGCACTGAACGAGCCCTGCCCTCTGACCTCATCATGCAGAAGGGGTGATGGAGGACCAGGGAGGATGAGGCCAGTGTCGTTGGAACTAGGACCACAGTGAGCAGGGGGTTGTCAGGTAAATTTCTCAGGCTCTGAGGGACTGTGATGGTTATGCACTGGTCTGACCTGACCCCTGGTGGCCAGAGAGGGCGCCAGGCTGCAGAAATCCCCCGCAAAGTACCTGCACACAGTAAATGCTTATGATTAACAATCAGAGTAGCCACATTTACGCGTGGTTATCATGTGCTGGGTCCTCTGCTAAGAACTTTCTATGTAAGCTCACCCCATCCCCATGGTGTAGATCTCCTCCATCCCATTTCATCAGTAAGTCTCAGAAAAGCTGCGTGACCTACCAGGGGCACCCAGCTAGTGGGTGGTGGAACAGAGAGCCTGGATAGAAATCCTGGCAGTCAGACCCTGACACCCCATGCTTGTGACCGCTAAGCTGCATTGTCACCTGGCCGTATTATCGAGTGACTGAATGAATGATTAAAGTGAAGTGATGGGAGGGTTTGGCGGTAACTGGAGAGAAACCTCCCTTCCTAGAGCCTCAGGTCATCTCTGAAGGCCTCCAGAACCAGGGAGCATCGTTCTCGTGGTAGGTGGGATCCTCTGGGACCTCCCTTGTCAGGAAGTCCTCCCTTAGGTCGAGTGAGAGCCGCCTCGCTAGGACCACTGCCCCTGGGTCCTGTTCCAGGGCCATGTGGACCTGCAGAACCACCTGACAGAGCGGTCATCACCTCCCAGGTCCATCCCCGCCGAGGCCTCAGCAGTCTTGATTTTAGCCGTTCTTCTCATCCACGCATGCGCTGTGACAAGCTCTTGACCATCCACCATTTCACTCTTTGCCCATGTGCCCTTTGCTCTTCAGTGGCCCTAAGTGGGCTGAGCGGTTCTGTGCCCCCTGGACCCGGCACCTCTGCCAGGCCTGAGCGGGCGTCTCCCCCTCCAGCAGCTGTTCCAGGCTGCGGGTTTGTCTTGACGTCTTAAGCCCCTGAGAGCATGAGGGAGGCTCAATGCGAGGATGAGTGAGAGCTCCTTACCCAGCTCAGTGAGGCGAACGTATTCTACGTTGTGCAAAGCACACTTTGGGATGATGGCAGAAGGGAGACTAGTCTTTAAATATAGATGCACACTTAGCTTCCTGCAAAAAAAGAGTCCACTTGGGGTCAGGCACATGACTGTGTTTAATTCCCATGTGATCCTGCATGGAACACATCATTCCCGTTTTACAGATGAGGAAGCTGTAGCTTAGAGAGGTGGTAGCTAGACCAGGGTCACCCGGGTTTGGGGAGCTGTCCAAGCCTCACTTTCCTTACCTGGGGCATCGGGGATAACAACCTCTGTCCACCTTGCAGGGAGCTGGGGCCCTAACCCCTCAGACTCCCTCTGGCCAGTGTCCTCCCTCACCTCTGCCTGCACGGAGCCACTCTGCCCGCAAGAAGCATGAGACAAAATATGTTAAATTTCCCTGCTAATTGTAGTGATTATAGTGTGGGCCACAGAGAGAGAGAAAGAGAGAGAGACAAAGAGAGAGAGATGGAGTACGTGTGAATGTGTGTGCACCTGCCAAGGGCCATGTCTGCAGACCCCGTCAAGCAGGTGGGGTCATCTGGAGGGGCCAGACTCCAGCCCTCAGGCCACTGTACCCTGCTGTCCCTGCAGAGGGCCATCCGCTTGCACAGCCACTCGAGGAGACCATGGTGAGCAGCCAGAAAACTCAGCACAGTGGGGGCACGTCCCATAACAGCGTGGGGGTCACCTAGACCGCCTTCTCGGTGAGTGCCACAGGCCTGGGGGCAGCATGTGGGTCCCGGGAGGGTCCCTCAGGCTTCAGTGGGGGAGGCTGGGGCCAGGTGACTAGAGCAGGGATGACAGAGGGAAACTGAGGCTGTTCGAGGGGTGAGCCCAGGCCCGGCCCTCTGAAATGGTGCCTCCCTCCCAGGCAGCACCTGGGGTTGGCCCAGACTAGATGCTCTCCTGTCATCCTGTTCTCTGAGTTTGCTCAACAATTGGGCCTCCTTCTCAGGGCCAATCCTGCAAAATAGTCCTGGGATGAGTTTCTCTGCCCCAGGGGCTTAGGACCCGTGACTGTGAGAGTCCTCGCTTTGTTATTATTAATGATAGCAGTAGCTCCCCGCCCCCCTCCCCTTGCTGCACACCGGGCACCGAGCTAGGGAGTTTGTGCACATTATCTCATCCGATCCCATGACAGCTGTCGAGGTAGGTACTCATGGGTTTGTTCTCCATGTTTCATTTGAGGAAAAGGAGGCCCAGAGGGGTTAAGTGACTTGCTACAGGTCCCCCAGCCAAGCGGAAGAGCTGTGGTTTGAATCCAAAGTCTTAGCTCTTAGTCACTGTGTAAACAGTTTCCAGGGAAAGAGCCTGGCAGGTCTGTGGGTTTGAGTCTGGCTTCTCACATCAGGGGTTGGCCAAAGAGGGACCCACAGACTTAGTCCTTTAAAAAGCAAAATGACTATGGATTTGTATAGACTAGTGTTTCCTTTCCTCTCTTTTCTCTTTTCTCTCCTCCCCTCCCCACCACTTCATAGCAGAACACACTCACCATGATACTAACGATTATTATTATAAATGGTCTTGCATCATTCATTTAATTTACCAAAGATTTTGATAGTTATTATCTTGTTCCCCAACGAAGGTCTGTGAAGTGAGCAGGGCAGGGCAATTATCCCCATTCTGTGGATGAGGAGACTGAGGCCCAGAGGGTTTTGTCACTGGCCCAAGGCTGCCCAGCATGTAAATGTCAGAAGTTGGGGCCAGATCAGTGGCGGGGGTGGCTCTAAAGAGTGGCTGTAGGCTCTCGTCTCCCCCTCCTCAGTCTCCCACCCCTCCATGGTCCCCCCGTGTGTGACTAAAGCAGAGCCATGTTCTTGGTGGGCTCCCCCTGCGTGGGCTGCTCTCAGTCTTTCTTATTATTGTGACACCAGCTTGGACCCGTTTCTTTGTGAGCAGTGGGTGGAGAGTCAGGAGCCCTGGGCTCCCCTGCTGGTGATTTGCTCTGTGACCTTGGCCAGATCTCGCCCCTCCACTCAGCTTCTTCATCAGTAAAGCGAGAGGTCAGACCAGGTCTCTCCCAGGGCTCTTGGCTTTGTGGTTCTCAGTCTGTGACCCCTGAGTCACCCTGTCCTTCTAAGTATGCGGGGCTCTCCTTAGGGTGGCCCTGACCCTGTGTTCCACCAAGGATCCTGGTTCTTGGTAGATCATTACCTGGGGCCCCAGGTTCGGCTTAAAACACCAGGCAACAGGCTGCAGGTGGCTTGAGTCTCAGGCTGTCAGCTCCGGTTACGAGATCCCAACCTTCCTGGCTGGCTCACTCTCTTCTGGGATCTCCTCCAGGCCAGCTGGGGGGTTGCAGGAGCTATTTGTGGACCAGAAAAGAGGGTGAGGGGAAGAGGCGCTGGCTTTGGGGTGTCGGGACTCATTCTGGCAGTTTCATCGGCAGCCTCCAGTGGCAGCGGCAACGGTGAAGAACCAGTCGCTGAGCCCCATCAAGCGGAGGTAGGGGCTCTTCCCCCGTCTGCACACGGGATCTGAAGGCCAAGGGGACAGCCGGACACTACAGTAATTGTCCAGTGTGGGGTTCGTCAGCTCCCCCCACTGCTGCACCCACCAGATGCTGACTTTGAGGAGGGCTTCCTTCTGACCCTGGTCCCCACTTCAGGCACCTGAACGTCCCTGTCACCCACTGAGCTCTGTATCCACACAGGCAGATCTGGCTGGTCTGTGCATGGGAGTTCCCAAAATTGTCGCATTTTGACCCAAACTAGAGATGTTGCTTGGATTCTTTTATCTCCCTTTCAATACTTACTCAAGTGTCCGCTCTGATGGACGCCTTCCCTACTTCTACCAGGTGGAGTTCAGCAAACCTTCCTCTGGGCTTCTACACTGTTGTTTCTTTCTTTCATTCTTTTCTTTTTTCTTTCTTTCTTTCTTTTTTTTTTTTTTAAAGCAACTCTCATATGGCATCATACTTAACCTGTTCCTGCTAATGGTTGGTCTTTCTGATCCTTTCATCAATGAGCCCACTTGTGGTTTAATTCGTCCTCCTCTCCTCAGTGACAGTAAGTGCATCCAACAACCCCAAGACCCTGGATGGCGGACACTCTTCTCAGGAGATAAATTCTGACACCTCATCCAATCCCAGCACTCCGGAAATCTGCCCCAACAAGGAGAAGTAAGAGAGTAGGGGTAGGGGAGGGGCTGGCTTTCACTGCCTGGGGCCTTGGGTTGTGTTCTCATCTCCAGGCAAGCTGAGAGCCAGCATCTCTTGCCTTGGGAACTCTCTGGAACACAGAAGCCAACCAGCAGGGGCCTGGGGGCACTGTTGGTGGGCAAGCTCATGTCTGCTAGGCCTGCCTTGCCCTTAGTCCCAAGGAAGTCCTGGGCGGGGCCGGGGTGTGTCTCTATGTGACCAGGGCCTGCCTGTCTTCCTGTTCCCTGCAGAGCCTTAATAAAATTGAAGGAGAATGGCCGAGCCAACATCTCCCGCTTGTCCTCCAGCACCAGCAGCTTCAGCAGCACGGGAGGGGAGGGCGAGGCCATGGAGGAGTGTGACAGTGGAGTTGGTGTGGCCCTGTCCAACCCTGGGGAGTAGGGAGAGGCACCCTGGGCCCAGCCAGACACAGCTTCATCATTAAAATAGCTACTGGGGGTAGAGCCCCACGCAGGCTTTGCAGGTAAAAGAGGAAGCATGGAAACCAGGGGCCTGGACAGCCATCCCCACCCTCTGGGAGCAGTGGTTCAGTGTGGCGGGGTGTGGTCTCCCTGGGAGTGGCACAGGAGCAGCAGCAGGGTCAGGGGCCACACTGAATGGTGTTCCTGCCCTGGGGTTTTGGGCTGGAGAGGAGTGCGGTCAGCCCTGTCTATGGGGCTGGGTCAGGGCACTTCCTCAGGGGCAGGGGGAGAGGCTGGAGCCAGGGTTGGAGGCCACAGAAGGAAAGAGCAGGTCTAAGTTGGGAGAGGGAGGCAGTGGCTGCCCTGGGCCTCTGGGGGGACCTGTCTCAGGCCTGCCAAGGGTGGGGCTGGCCTCGCTCACCTGGCCTCTCTCCCCAGAGCAGCCAGCCATCCATAACCTCGCCCTTCAAGCAGGAGGTGTTTGTCTACAGCGCTTCCCCCAGCAGTGAGAGCCCTAGCCTGGGGGCAGCCGCCACCCCCATCATCATGAGCCAGAGTCCCATGGGTCAGTGGCATCTTGTTTGTGGCATACTCAGTGGGGGTGGGGCAGTGGCCTGACTACTTCTTGGGGCACACATGTCCCAGGGACGCTAAACTGGCCTGTTTCCATTCCAACCCCAAAGTGTTTGGGCCTTCAGCTGTGCCAGCCCGCCGCATCTGTTCATCATCTTTCGGAGGCCTGTGTTCTTATTCCCTCCTTATTTATGGGGAAACTGAGGCTGAGAGCTCAGTGATTTGCTGGAGGAGTTGGGATTGTGTGATTCAAAAACTGAGGCTCTTTCCCCTGACCTCTCGCCCCACCCCATCACCGACCCAGGGCCCCTTGGTCACAGTGACCATCCTAATACAGAGATAGGGGGTGAGAAAGTGATGTGGGTGGATGGAACAGCAGTGGAAAGCCCTGGAAGATCCAGAGACCATGTTCTGGACCCGCACATGGTTCAGTGAGGCTGGAGTACATGGAGGGGATGGATGACAGTGGTTAGAGTAACTGGCTGGGGCCACCACTGGACCCTGGTGAGGATTCTGTATTATCCTGCTGGCAGTGGAAGCCACTGGAGGGTCTTAAGTCTTTGTAGGTTCTTAAGTAGAGAAGACTCATCTGGACGAGAGAGACCGTTTTGGCAGCTGCAGGTGCTTGGCTGAGCAAAAGGATTGCTGGGGAGTGGGCACAGGAAGGGAGATCATGGTGGGTGGTGAGGGGTGATGGGGCCATGGATCTGGGCTGTCTGGGGCAATGGGAGAAGGCATGGATTCAAGGGCGGGCCAGGCTCAGTAGTGGGAGCTCAGGGAAGGCAAGGAGTTGGGGCTTTTCAGGGTTCTGTGATCCCTGCAGTTGGGCAGAGAAGGAGGAGCCAGCTCTGGGGAGAGGGTGAAGGGTTGGAGCCCGAGGGACATCCAAGCGGTTGTGTGCGGTAGACACCAGGGGTGCTGTGGGTGCCTGGAAATCAGAGCTTTGGTCCTGCCCTGGAGGGCAGCCTGGTGCAGGGCAGACTGGAGTCTGGGTCCAAATCCTGGATCTTCCTCTCACTAGTGATGTGCCATTGGGCAAGGTTCTGAGTCTCTCTCTGTGCCTCAGTTTCCCCAAGTGACAAATGGAAGGAGGGGAATAGTTTCTACCTCATGTGGTTGGCTGGTGAAGAGTGAATGCGTTAGCTTATCAGAGACCTAGAACTGTTAACCTAAGTGTTTGTTAAATAACAGAATAAAACAATAGTGTAATCAGTGGTTCTCAACTGGGGGCAGTGCTGCTCCCTAGGGCACATTTGGCAACTTCTGGGGAATTTTTGATTTTCATGGGAAGCGAGTGTGCTGCTGGCATCTACTGGACCGAGGTCAGGGATGCTGCTAAACATCCCACAGGGTACAGGGCAGCCCCCACAATGAAGAGTTATGTGGCCCAAAGTGTCCGTAGGCTGAGGTTGAGGAACTCTAGTCTAGATGACAGAAACAAAGAAAGGGCCAGTGGGCCAACGAGGTGGTTTCAGCCACAATGCCTCTGGGGTTCTCGTGGTGAAGGAATGTTGGCAAAAGAGGACAGTGATGCTGGGGGTACGGGAGGATCACGCTTCACAAGCAAACACGCCCGTGTTAGTGGGGCAGCCCCTGTGGCAGGGCAGCTGTGGGGCTGGGTTCTGATCCCTGTGCAGGGTTGGCAGGCTCACACCTCTCTGAGCCTCAGTTTCCTCATCTGTAAAGCGGGGTAGTAATACAAATTCCCTGATGATTATTTTTTTTTAACAAGGCTTAATTAAACATTGAAGGGGTGAATGAAAGAATCTGTAATCAAGCCTCGGTCCTCCTTGGTTGGTGTTAAATGAATATCAAAATAAATAAGGAAGTTGAGAGTATGACTTGCTGAAGGTCCCCCAGGCAGACAGGGACATGCAACAGGCCTGTAACTCCTGCCCGGTGCTTATTACCACCACCACTTTGCCCGACTCCATGGAGTATTTAATCCTGAGGGGCCACATCTCATCCCCAGCCCCATAGGAGTTGTGCTGGGCACCCTCAGGGCCACGGTGGGCTTGTGGAGATCTGGAAACTCCTCGGTTTTAGGCTGTTCAGCTGCATCTGGGTTGAGACAGGGCTGAGGAGAGGGAGGTGGCCTGGAGGGTCTGGTCTTCCATTATTTCAGGTGCCCTGGTCATTGGTCATTTCACACCTGGGCTCCCTGGGGCCCTGAGGGGGGACTGTAAGGTCACACCAAGAGGTATTCATTAGCACTGAGTGGAACCCTGTGATTCAAGTTCCAAGAGTAAGTCAGCAGCCTCCAGGTGGAGTATACTGAGCTGTAGACCCCTGGGCCAGAAAGCTAAGTGGCCCCCCTGCCAGTGGAGAGCTAGTAAATATTTAACATTTAGCTCTCACCACACACACACAAACACACACAAACACACACGTACCTACGTATATGTTTACTGTAAATTTACTGATGTAAAGGATCTGAAGCACACAACTTATGATAAAATATCTAATATTCTTTACTTATAAATCCCACAGAGCCCATTGGTTCTCAAAAAAGGCTTTTCTTGGCATTTGTCCGACCTCTGTATCTATAGGCAGCAGGAGGTTCCAGATGATGAACACCTGTAGTTCCAGCACGAATGAGGATTGGTTATTATTTTGTCAGTGACGTGAGCAACTTCTTTGCTGAATCAGGTAATAGTTTTCAAATACTGGAAGGGGATTGTCTCAGTTTTTTGTGCCCTTCGCAATGCGGTGGCTAGAGACACAACATATATGTGGCGTAGGGTTGGGAAGAACTACCAGTCAGATAAAATAAAGGATGTAAGTCACCTTAGGAGAATAGGTAATAGTGAGATGTAGTAAATAACTAGGAAGTGATGACTCTGAGAATTTATTACCTTTGATGAATATAATTCATTTCATTGTAAGCTTACCTGTTTTTTAAAATGACTGTGTATAAGAGATTCCTAAAAATTTAAGAGTTGGCTCTCAGGAATCGGGGCAGGTCAGCCAGAGTGCCTAGTGGAGATGAGACCGCCTTCTCCTGGCCTCCCTGTCCACGGCCCCCCTCCGCAGCCCCTGGGTCCCTTGCAGCCCCACCCTCATTTCAAGGGCATTCTTCTTTTTCCTAGACGTCAAAAGCAGAAACTCCCCGAGGTCAAACCTGAAATTCTGCTTTGATAAGCTCAGCCATACCAGCTCCAGTGCGGTAAGGGTCATATCTCCCACATTTCAAACTCCTCTTCCTTCCTGGGGTTGGAGGAAGAGGACGCCTCACACCTCACACGGAGGAGGCCTGGCGTGGGTGTGGGTGGTCAGGTCTGGGGGTGATGCTATCAGTCACCAGCCAACCTTTGCCACTGCTAGTATGTTAGAGCTCCACTCTTGGACACACGCAGATGTGAGTTGGGAAGTGCTGGCTCCTGGGGCCTCATGTCCCTTCCTGGGCTCTCTGGAGAGTTGAGCCCTGAATATACAGAAGCTGCAGTCGGTGGGGATTATGTTGTCTTGTGACTTAAAACTCTCACATGGATTTTTCATGAAACAGTCATTAATGTGTAACGGAATCTTTGCCCGTCCAAGGTGGGTTGAGCGTTTGTCCTGCTGTGGCCACGATGGAAGGTGTGTCACTAAGATCATGGTACCTGGTGGCCTGATACCCTGAGAATGGCCAGAGATCCTGACCTTCGGGGAGGGCCAGTCACCTCTTCCCCAGAACCTCTATGACGGAGCGCGGGTCTGGATGGGGAAGAGGGCAGATGGCCTTGGCTGCGGATGGGAAAGGGTGCCTGATAGGATGGGCCAGACTCACCGAGTCAGTCTCCCTTCTCCGGGGAGCTCATTCCAGCAGGCAGAGGGCAGTAGCCCAGGACCTCACTTCCTCACTCAGTTGGCTCTCTTGCCTCCCTGTTTTGGCAGCCTCTCCTGCCCTGTGTATTTGGCCAGAGTTCTGGGATTAACAATTCCAACCTCCTTAAGTAAGAAAATGTGTTTTGTGCTTTACTCATAGTAGGCCCCCAGAAAATGTTGTAGAAATAGTCACTCTATGCTGCCATCCCCTTCCCCAGTTCAAAATATAATAGTACAAATGATGTGCTGCAGAAAGGAAAAGGACCTAGTACTCGCTAGCAGACAATAAAGCTTACACTTTTCATTAGTAATATATATTCTAATGCACCAGGTTAGCGGTTCAGCTTGGATAAATATAGAGCAGACACTGCAAGGCTTTTTTTTCCCCCAACTGAAGCAGGGTCCCAGAAAGAAAGAATTCTAGACAGAAAGAGCCAATGGGACCCAGAAAGAGGATCCTGAAAACACACCAGTAGTAAGATTTAGAAGAAAAAAGATCCAAAGGAACATCACCCATTAATATGTGTTAATGATGAAAGATGACGAATGTAACAACGGAAGAAGGAAACACGAAAAGGTGAAATGATTAAGTAGGCAAAGAGGTACAGTGATCTGGGCACAAGCAAATGAATGATGGGGATGAATTAAAGATGAGTGAACTTGAAAAAGAATTGCAAAAGGATAAATGAGGAAAGAGAGATACTTTCAAGGAGCATTGCGAGGATTTTGACTAGATGGTGTAAGAAGGCTATGAAATGACTGTAGTAAATCATGGAACAAGAAGGGGTTGATTTAGAGGACCAGAGACAGGGAATGTGGGAGGTAGTGAAAAGTATGAGCTGGAGAAAAAAGATAATAAAATTTGAGAATTGTTAAGGGAAAGAGTCAGAGAAGTACAGAGCTGAAGCAGAAATCAGTCAAACAGATGGAAGTTGAAATGAAGAAAGACAAGGGTGATTAAAAATATTCTTTCATTTTTCACGAAGAAGTTTGAGATAATGGTTAAAATTTGCTCTAAATGAGATATGGTGGAAATGGGAGATGAGAAATGGAAGGATGAAAGCAAAGAGAGAGGTCACAGAAGGACCAAGTGAAGAGACGTTTGGAGGTGGAAACAAACCACTGTTACTGAGGACCTGCTGTGTCCCAGAGAGTACTGGGTTCTTCCATTTATACCCAGCACCCCGCTTATAGGGAAGAAAAAAAAAATTAAGGCTCAAGAGAGTTGGTGAATCGATAAAATTAGCCAACTAGTAAGTGTTAGAGAAAAGAATTTGAATTTACAGCAAGGAGAGGTTTCTGTGTCAAAGAAACAGCAGTAAAAGAAATATTTCCAGTGATGCATTTTAGAGACACCCACAATAAAAAGGAAAAGCTTCAAGATTGACCTTCACCTGGTAACTGATCCTGAACCAACAGATGAAGTTGGGCTCTGCGCGGTTTACGACGCGGAGGGGTTGGCAGAGCTAAATCAGGAGTGTCGGGGTGGGGGCACGTAGCTGAGGGGAAGGAAACAGTATACTGGCTGATAAATGGAGTCGAAGTGCTTCAGGGAGTGGGACCGGATTAAACACACGAGGTGAATTACAGAGAGGGCCACGGCTGAAGTGAGAGAAACAAATGGTGGGCATGCATGGGTATGAAGAAGACTGATGGAAGACTGAGCTCAGATAGGATAGGGGTGGAGATCACAAGCTCTCCTCCTGAATTAGAGTTTATTTGTGTTCTAGACATCATCTTGAGGCTTAAAGAAGAAAGCCTGTTGACAAAAATCACCTGACTCATGGAAAACTGGGAAGGGAGGAAAGAAGGAAGGAAGGAAAGGAGGAAGGAGGGAGGGAGGGACAAACAGATGGACAGAGGGAAGACAATGCACTTATGAAAAACCAAAAGGATGGTCTGTTTTCTTCACTGCAGAATTATGGCTAGTACAATACCTGTCTTAGAGTAAAAAGTCAATAAACGCGTGATCATTCCTTAGCAAAATACAGCTTTTATGTCTCTACCCTACGTCAGTCACAGTGCTAACTTGTACGAACACGGTGTTAAGCTAGACACACGTGGTCTTTGATCTCTTGAAGTTCCCAGTCTGGTGGAGAAGATGCATCAAGGAAATACACTAATTAATGGAAAATCATTAAACTATGTGATGAGTGTAATTACAAATATATCATAAGATTTAAAAGAATATACTGGGAAGGCAGAGAGGGGCCAGCTTAGACTGGGGTTCAGTCATAGTAGGGAAAGTGCTCTATTAAGACTGACCCGTAAGTAACAGGTAGCAAGGTGAAGTCTGGAGGGAGATCCCTCCAGGCAGAAGGAGGAGCCTGTGTGAAAACACTGGGGATACAAGAGCTTGAAATACTCCACGAACAGAAAAGAGTTCTTGTATAAAGTTAAAAGTAGCCTTTGATGGTCGAGAATCCCCTAGTGTTAGGAAGCATATCTTAGCTTGTTTTAAGTAATTATAAGTCTCTTCTCGTCTTTTATCTTGATGTTTTAATCTTTCTTTTGGATTTGAAACCCTGAAACTAATGGTATATTTTAAATGGCTTACCTTAACATTTTAATTGTGAAAAAGTTAAATCTTATTTACCGAACATTTTAAAGATAAAAACAGAAACAAGGAGCAGCCAAAAGAAGAGTGACTTGTCTAATTTAGGATGTGGTCACTCAAAGCACTGAGCATTCTTGGCTTTTAGTAACCTAGTGGTTTAGTATTTATGACATTAATATGTTGTTTTCACTTTTAAGCTATAGTTTTACCTTCCTTTGACTACTATGTTATGTTTAAAACAATTTAAATTGTTTTATTTTAATTTCCAAC
The DNA here is from genome assembly GCF_036321535.1 of Camelus dromedarius. NCBI lineage: Eukaryota > Metazoa > Chordata > Mammalia > Artiodactyla > Camelidae > Camelus > Camelus dromedarius. Next base: position 58,049,342 of record NC_087451.1, read on the forward strand.
GTAACTGAGGATTCAAAGCATCTGAACATCTAAGGTTTAGACACTAATCAGGTCGACATATAACTGGCCATAAAAGTATGTAATAGTGTCTTCTTTAAAAATAAAACCAGTCATTCCTGTCTAGTATGTTTAGAGTGCAAAAGTCTCCAAAGTCAGTCAACTTAAGTCATGACAGTTCATGTTTAAAGGGAGCAGGGATTTGGAACTAAACATTAAATAAAACTGTCAAGACAACCACACAGCTCTATTAAGTTTTACCAGTACCTAGTATTCATTCCCATGTTAAACTTTAGTGACTAGATTTACAGAAAATATCGTATGTCAAAGTTTGTATAAAATTAAAAATTGGAGAAGTTAAAAAATATGGTCCAACATAAGGTACTTATAAACAGATACTTATTCAAGACAGTTTCTGCTATAATTTGCAAGGCACCCAGAAGCCTGGAGTATGGGGTTCTATGTAAATAGAAGCTACTTGTTATTCAGAGAAGAAGGTGGTGCGAAAAAAGACAGCTATTTTCTTTCTAAACACTCATTGGTGTTGAGGTAAACAAACAAACAAAAAGCACAGTGTAAGCACATCAGAGCAGAGCAACAGTCTCTAAGTGATAAAAGGTGGGGGAGAAAAAAATGTCTGTGTTCTAACATTTTAAATAGGGGGCTGGGGGTTTGAAATGAAATTGGTTCTCTGGCTTTTATACCAGATTCATCACTTCCACATTTTATCTGCTTTGTCTTGACTCCCACTTCACCATATTAGGAAGAGGAAAACATGTGCCCCCAAGATTCCTATGCCAAATAAAATTACTTTTGGAAGCACCATAGCTCACCAAATGAAGGAGAACATTGGAAAAACACTAAGTAACAAAAGGACTGAATTATCTCCACTACCGAGTGATAACTATAGGTGCACAGTAATGTAAGGAGCATGAAAAATACTGCAAACTCTAAATATAAAGTGTTGCAAAAATTTCAACTTTCACAAAAAAGCTGAAAGAAAAAAGAGAAATAAATGAAAACATTGCAAAGGAGGGGCACTGAGAAGGAAGTCCAGCTAGTCAGAAAAACATAGGTCAAAAGTGGGGGGGAGGGGGAGGTAGTGCAGTTCTTCTGATCATCCCCCTACCAGGAGGTGCTTCTAACAGCTTCAGTACAATCTCCAGGAGACAATTTCAGGCATCCTCAAGCAGACTGATTCAAGAAACAAGAAATGTGCTTTGAGACAGGAGTACTACAGAGATAATACTGAAATTTCTAACTTCAAAAAGACAGCCATGAAATCCCCAGACCTTAATTCCCAAGCTTCCTGTAGAAAAATATCAACCATCCTCAGACATAGAAGCCAGCACATTTGAAGTGACCCAGCAAAGTTTTCAGCTGGCCCTCACTGTCTCTTAAATCGTCCTTCCTCCACTTCCCTGCTGTTCTTTCCTGGCACACAAAATATAGGCCAATGAGCGGTGGATGGGTGAGGAGGATGTGAGAGAAAATTTGAGAAGAAAAAAGGGAATCAACTGAACAACGACATGAATGAGACGGAAGAGTCCAATAAAGGTAGGCAAACAACAATCACAATGGCTAAACAGAAAGGGCTTCCTTGGGCAGCAGTGAGCGCTCAGTATTTGCAGGGGTTTAGGCAGAGGCCAGGCTACCTACCACTTGTCAGAGAGGTTGTAGAGGGGACGGCCGCTTTGGGTGACCTCTAATGTCTCTTCCGATTCTGAAATGTCCAGATTCTTATTTCATAAAAGCGAAAGCAAAAGTCATAAAACCCACCGCCTTACAGTCCTTTTAAATAGGCAGCCCTGGCTGCTGCCTCCCAACCACCACTCCCACCTCTCCCTCCCACACGTGCCCACCCCGCCCCCTTTCCATTTTTCCACCTCCACGTGCGAAACGCCTCGCGGCAGTCGCCCCACAGCGGATAGGCGCCTTCCCCTGCAAAGCACCAAAACTCTGCCCCCTTGGGAGAGGCGAGGACTCCACTCCCCAACCCTGGGCGGCCAAAAAAGGAAGTCTTAAATCCAGCCTTTCCACCGCAGCCAGAGCTGGGGGTGTGGGGAGGGCAGGACGCAGAGAAAAACTTTCTTCTAAAATTTTTCTTTCAGAAAGCGGAGGGGCAGCGAGAATCCCGGTGAGTCGGGGACTGAGGAGGGTGGGAGGAGGAGAACTTCCAAATCGCTTAACGGTTGCCGGGGGGGTGATTCCGGAGATTGAGGGGGCGTGGGGTGGAGAAGCAGGCCTGGGAGCGGGGTCAGGGAGCTGCAGGGGTTCCTGGGGTCGGGGAGCTGCAGGCGCCACCCCGCCACCTGGCACACAAAGCAGCTGCCGCGCTCGGCTCTCGCCAGATACTTTGTGTTTTCCATCAGGGCCTCATGGGTAGGGGTTGTCCGTGCTCCCCGGGCCCGCGGCGCCCCCTCCCCGAGCTGGGGGCAGGCGCCTCGGGACTACGGCGATTACACGGGGGCCCCAGCTGGGCCCAGACCGGTGGCGGCTGCGGCAGCCCCGGATTTCCCCGCTTTAACTCGGGTGGCCCCAGGATATCAACAACATTAGCATAGCCCTCCCTCCCCAGCGCGCCTGCGCCGTGACCCGCGCCCCGATTGGCCCACTTCCCTACTTACCCTCCTATCTGTTTCCAGCGTGGGACCCTCTGCAGGCTCCGTACTCCAAGGGCCGTACCAAGACGAAGGGGGTGGAGAAAAGGCAACTGGGTCTCGTGTAAGTCGAGTGGTTAAGGGGTCAGGAAGAACCACCCGGAGTATTGGTCCTGCCGGAGGAACTCCCACACGGGGAGAGGCTCGTGAGGGGAGTGGGCATTACGCAGGGAGCGAGTGCCGGTATCCGGCTCATAGGCTGCGCAGGCTCCTTCCAGCCTCCTGCGGCCTCCTACGCGGTGGAAAGCCAGGGCTTCGGCGCACGCGCAGTGAGGTTCCACGTGAGCGCTTGCGTTCCTTCTCAAGCCGAGAGATGCCGCCGGATCGGAGGAGCCGAATGAGACTGGACCGACGAGCCAGAGCGAGACCAGCCCGGAAGACCCAAACGAAGCTGGACCGGAGAGCCGGAGTGGGGCCAGGCGGGCGGGCCCGAAAGTCTGCTCTTTCGTCCCAGCGGAAACCACCGGCCCCATGGCGGGCAGCGGCCGCTGCGATGGCAGTAGCGGCGGAGGAGGAGAGACGGCTCCGGCAGCGGAACCGCCTGACGCTGGAGGAGGACAAGCCGGCTGTGGAGCGGTGTCTGGAGGAGCTGGTCTTCGGCGACGTCGAGGAAGACGAGGACGCGCTGCTGCGGCGTCTGCAGGGCCCGCGGGTGAGGGAGGTCGCGGCGTGCGGACTGGGTGCCAGGTGGGCGGCGAGCCTCCGGGGCGGAGCCCGGGCGACCTGCGGCGCCCTGGAGCGCTCAGGTGGGAGAGAGCGGGGAACGGGGGAGTCGAGGGGTGCCAGGTCGAAAGTCTCCGGAGGGTGGAGGCCGCGCCTTTCTCCGCCCCCGAGGGAGCGGCTAAGCCTCGTATGCAGCAGGCGCTCAACATATTTATTTACCGAAATGTAGTTGTGAGCATCTTTTCGTGGCTCAGCCTCACAGTCTTCTCTCCAGGCTCAGTGTTTCTTCCCTTTTGGTCGTTCAGTTGCCTGCCTCAAAACCTTGCCGTGATTCAGGGGTTCTACTTGGTTTGTGGAATCAGAATTCGTGGGCACGGGCCTGGGAGTCTGTTTTAACAGTCTCTTAAAGTAGTTGACTGGCTAGCTTTTGAGAACGACTGTGTTCAACAAATATTTGTGAGCCTTCTTAGTGCCAGATTTCATTCCTGGCAATGAAATCCCTGCGTGATTGATTATAATTTTTTTGCTCCCTTTTTTCTTTCTTATACTTGGATTTTCTTCCACGATGGGGAATTCCAGGCATTGTTCTAGGCACTAGAGAAGAAACAGCAATGGATGAAAACTGAAAAAATCCCTGCCGTTTTGGAGGTTATGTTCTAATAGCAGAGGCAGAAGATAAAGTTCAAGTTTGTTAGTGAAGGGCTGAAGAGAAAAAAAAAAGGCATTTGAGAAAGGGAGATAAGTTTGTGTAGAGGTATGGCCTGTGAAATTTTTCGTAGGGTTGCCAAGCATAGCCTTACTGAGAATATTCAGTTTGGTAAGTGAATATTTACCGAAGTATCATTTGATTGCAAGACTACCTTTGGGTGCTTATGGGAGAGGTTGCAGAATTTAATTGGGAGAGAGAAATACGACTGGAAAAACGCTGAACTGTGTGACAAGTTTCCTAGTCAGGAAAAAAGCCAGTCTAAGTGAGGTGGGGTTTGTTGGGCTTATAGGCCAGTAGTGGAGCAAATAGAAATCATTTGGACATTTCTGTTGTATAGTTCTGGGAAAGGTTAAGTTGACTTCACTCAAGGTCCAGTTCTGTCAGGGGGTATTCTGTGGTCTGGATTCAGTTTTGATTGTGTAGTTTCTTAAGGAGGTAGGGGGTCAAGAACAGTTTAGAAAAGTGGAGAAGAGATATTTTAAGTATGTGAAATACGATTTAATTATGACAGTCATGTTATTTTGTATTTGATGCCAGTCTGTCTCTGGTCCCATGATTTCTGTAGTTCTGTGATTTTTCCTGTGGGCCCCCCCCCCCCCCCCCCGCGTCAGCTTACCTCTTGTTGTTCTTGTCTTACTTGGTCTTTTCTTTTCAGCAAGTTGACTTTCCCTCCTTGGCAGTTCCATCTTCCCTTCCCTGTCCAGCATGTAGTGCCGTTCTTTAATTTACTTTTCTTTTCCGTCTCCAGCATTTGCTGTGTTAGCATTGAATCCCATTGTTTCCTCAGAGGGCTATGAAAACAAAGCATGCTGCAAGCCGTATAATAACTACAAGGTGTGTGTCTGCCACCACGGGGTATGAGAAACTCAGTGCTTGTGGGCATTTTGTCTTCCCTAGGTTCAAGTACGGGAAGACTCAGGTGACTCAGAAGTGGAGAATGAAGCAAAAGATGATTTTCCACCTCAAAAGAAGCCAGTTTGGCTGGATGAAGAAGATGAAGACGAGGAGATGTAGGTTGCCTAAGTTTTTTCTTGGAATCTCTCCGGATACTTTAAAAGTGATTTTGTAGTTTTAAGAAAATTCTTTTTTTGAATATATGATTATGTGAAGATTTGAAGAATACTGGAAAAGTTATTCATAGTCCCAACCATTGTTGCCATGTTGGCATACATCTCTCTCTTACGCTGTATAGAAAAGCTGTGAGCACAGTGTCTGGGGTCAGACGTGAGTTTGCCACCTAATTTGGCTAGTTCCTACACCCTGGGCAAGTTTAGAACCTACCTTTTCTTGTTTGTAAGATGGAAATACAGTAGCTATATCAAGGATCTCAAGATGAAATGAAATAGTATATGTAGACCTCTTAACACAGTGTCTGAAATTGAGAAAAGGCTAAAAAAAAAAAGTTAGCCAGCCTGCACAGTGTGTACTTTAATAGAGGAGAATGTATTGTATTGCAAGCGTCTTATTTTTCTTTTTAGTAAATTGGTATTGAGGATCTTCATGCATAAACTTTTTCCCACTTTTTAAATTATTTAAGAAAGTTTCTTTGAGGTAGAGTTACTCAAAGAGCAATTTTAAGGTTCTTGGTAAAGACGGCCAGGCTGAACCTGAGGTTTTACCAGTTTACCTTCCCAAGGAAAGGTATCTGTTCACTTTATTTTGTTGTTTGCTCAAAATATGAAAGGCAACAAGTTTTATGTTGAATCTTTAAAAGTCATTTAAAGCATGCTGTTCTGTTTTTTATAGGATTGACATGATGAACAATCGTTTTCGGAAAGATATGATGAAAAATGCTACTGAAAGTAAACTTTCAAAAGACGAGCTACAAAAGAGACTTAAAGAAGAGTAAGTGTCCTTTTCCATTTGTTTTAACAAGAGGTATTTGTAACCAGTAGCTTATTTTGATTTGCTCAATCTTTGGCCGTAACAGCTTCTTGGGTAGTCAGGTTTCCACTGAAACATTAAGTGCATTTGGAAACATGATTACATTTTAGTATTGGGAAGGATGTATAAAAAATTTTTGGGAAAAAACTTGTAATCCCACCATCCAAATATAATCAATAACACTTTTTTACTTACTTGTTCATTGGCATTTGGTAAACCATCTCTATTCCACAACTTCTAGGCTCTTTTAGTTGAACAGAGCTGGGAAATACATATTTCAAAATAATGATTTTATATTGATACTTTTAATTCAGACTTACAAATCTTTAAAATTATTTTAAATTATTTTTATTTTTGTTTGTATTGAGAATATTTTTTATATTTCTTGCATTTTTAAAGAAGGTTCGTTGAGGTATAGTTTACATACAGTGAAATTCACCCTTTTGAAGTATCAGTCAGTGAGTTTTGTTCAGCACATACAGTCATGTAAGCACCAGGACAGTTAACACACGGGATCAAGACATAGAACATTGCCTTCACCCAAAATGTTTTCTTATACCCTGTGGTAGTCAGCCCTTCTCATCTTCTAACCCCTTTAGCCCCTGACAACAACTGATGTGTTTTCCGTTCTTACAGATTTGCCTTTTCCAGAATGCTATTTAAATACAATAATATAATATGTAGTCTTTTGAATCTGTTGAACCCATTTAGTGCACTTATTATTTCAGATATCTTCTAGCTTTAGGAAATCTTTCCAACTAGATCTTTTGTTTTGTTTAGTTCTTATTTTCCTTTTATTATTTCTTATGTTCGTACTTCCTTTGAGTATTTGTATTAGCTATTTTAAAGTCCTTGTGTGCTAATTCTGTAAGGTCTGTCACTTCTGTGTTTCTATTGGCTGCTTTTTCTTCTGGTTATGGCTCATGTTTTTCCACTTCTCTGCATATCTAGTAATTTTGATTGGATTCTGGGCAGCGTGAATGTTGTTCAGTGTTGATTTTGTTTTTTGCTTTTGGTGTTGAACTTTGTCTTGGCAGGCAGTTAATTGATTCAGAGATCAGTTTGATCTTTTCAAGATTTATTTTTAGCTTTCTTCTAGAGTAGCATTTATTTTAGGTTGGTTTAACCCCATTATTAGGGTATGACCTTTCTGGGATCTCTTCTGAATGCCCTGAGTGTTCAGTAAGGACCTTCCTTCTGACAGGTTGAACTCAAGTGTCTGAGGTTAGATTCTGTGCAACTTACAGCTCCCTAGTAGTTCTTCACTTGATCTCATGGAATTTCATCCCGTAAGAGTGCAGCTTAGTATTCTGCAGAAGTGTCCGTGGACCCCTATACAGATTTCTGGAGCTCTTTCTCTCTGCAGTTGACTGTCCCTCAAATTCCTGTTGTCTCACCCTCTTTCAAGTCTGATCTTTTTCTCCTTTGTTTCTGTCAGGGTCTTATAAAATTGCCTTGGGTTGGGGAGTGTTATAGCTCAGTGGTGGAGCACATGCTTACCGTGCACGAGGTCTTGGGTTCAATTCCCAGTACCTTGAGGGGTGCTTGGAACTCCTTGAGGGGAAAGTCCCAGTGATGGCAGGGCTCACCTTATTTCCTTTCTTTTATGAATCATAGTCCTGTGTTGCCTGTTGTCCAGTTTCTGAGAATAGTTTCGTATATTTTGTTCAGCTTTCTAGTTAGTTACAGCTAGTGGTCTTAGTTTGGTGGACTTGTCTGTATTTCTGTGTTAAACAGTGAAAATGACTGTTGGCGCTCTTCCATAGGCCAGCCCTGTGGAACCTAACTGTCATACTTCTCCTGAAGGTTACTTTTTCTGGGGTGAAATGCTCCCACATATTCAAAGGATATATGGTGAAGTTCTGTGTCTTTTACTCATCTAGTCATTTTCTTTCAGACATGTTGTAGTGTTCTGTTGTGTACTCTGTGTGCTATAGCACTGATGTATAATTACAAAGAGGTTTCTTTACAGTGCCAAGATCTGGTGTGTTGATATACACAAATAAGGCAGGTATATAACTAGATGTAAATAATTAACAACAAATATGTATGCAGGGCTAGTTTCAATGGTTAGAAGTTCATGACAGGGAATTTGGAACTACCTTGTGTGAGTAACTTTTCTGTTCTCAAAGATAATAACTTTTTTGAAAGAGATTCTGTACATACTTTTGAGGGTGATCTGTCCTGTACTCTTTAAATGTATCAAGCTCTCTGAAAATACAGTGGTTACTACAAAAAAAAAATTTTTTTTTAATGTCTTTGCTTAGATTCCAGCATGCCATGGGGGGTGTACCTGCCTGGGCAGAGACCAATAAACGGAAAACATCTTCAGATGGTGAGTGTTGACACTTTTAAGTTGGTAAATAGATCCTTATTCCTGTTCTGTTGTGAATTTGAGCTTTCTTACGAGGCTCATTGATACCTAGTGTTTGAAATATGTCTTTTTTTTTTTTTTAATGTCTGGTTTTATAGTCTACCATTCATTTGTGGGAAGCCCTTTCACAATACTGTAAGGCTTTTAATACCATATTATCCACTGTAAAGACAATAATGGATGAATTTTATGATTTTTTTTTCTTAACAGAACTATGTTGCATTATGGCATAGGATTAAGTAAAAATGAATAGTAGTAGTATTTCTTGATTCAGAGCCCCTTCTGAAGACATACATGGCAGCTAATGTAGCTGTCCTCTAGGAAATGGAATGTCTTTCAAAGGAGTATATGTCACGTCAGACCAAGATGATTACTCACTTTATAAAAACCTGTCTTTAAACTCTAGATTTTAAGTTTGTCTTATTCCAAAACTGTTTTCTGCTTTTTAGATCTTTGACTTTAGATATTTTAAATATGGATGATTTGGCCAAGATCTGATTTGAGTGCTTGGAGTTACAAATTTTAGACTTGGAATTGACCTTGAGATTCTTGAGGAACTCTAGAGTATATCTTCCCATGTAATGAAGGAGCTCCTTTCTTAGCACCGTTGATACCTGATGAACTTCTGTTTGATTTCCACCATTACCTCTCCCTCCTTTATCCCTACCACTGTCAGTCCTCATGGTGTTCAAGTACAGGAAGCCCTTACGAGGAGCCAGTTGTTTTATAGAATTCTGTTAGAAAACTCAATTTGTTATTAGGTAGAACTTTACTTTCTGGTTTCTAACCAGATACTTTTAGAGGTTGAGGGACTCTTCGTGCTGTGGCCTGACACTGCAAGAACCTCTTCTGCAACATCTGTCACATGATAATTTAGCTTCTGCGTAAATATTTCAAATAATATTGTACTCTTTATTGAAGTATCTCTTCCCCTTCTCCTCTTTACTTTAAGAACTAATTGTTCTAATTTTTTTTTTTACTGTTTTGAAATTTAATCTCCCTACATTCTGTAGTCCTACCTTTTGAAGAGGTATAATCTTACCTCTCTTTCATATAAACTGTTTGTTATTTGAGAAATGTCTTTCCAAGTTCATTTTTTAGTATATTAATAATTTCTTGTTTTTTAACCTGTTTTTACTTGACACAATTTTCAAACCTTGGTCACCAATTTGCTCTCCTAGATGAAATATAATTTTATTATTCATTTTAGAATACTGCATTCATAGAACAACAATATTTTAGATCTGTTTAATTAAAGATAGGTTTATGCTTGTTGTTGAAGCAGAAAACCTTAGATCCCAGGATAATTTTTTTTTTCTGTGAGTAACCATAAAATTGGAGTGGTGGGAGGATGATGCTCTGTGTCAGGGACCCAGGTTCACAAAGGTTCTGCCCTCTTCAGGCTGGGTTGTCCACAGTTGCCCGAGATGTGACTACAGGAGAAGACAGAGGGGCTCACCAAGGGAGGTCTTCACTGGCCTGTCCTGGTGGTGGTGCATGATAGTTTCACCTGCGTTTATTGGCCAGAACTCAGTCACGAGGCCACACTAACTGCATGGAATACCAAGAAATATAGTTTGTCTTTGTGCCCAGGAGAAAAAGGAAATGGATTAGGTCAACAGTGAGCCAGTCTGTTACTATCTGGGATATCAAGTCTAATACCTAATTTTATTTATTTTTAGGGGGAGGTAATTAGGTTTATTTCTTTTTAGAGGAGGGGCTGGGGGTTGAACCCAGGACCTTGTGCATGCTAAGCATGCACTCTGCGACTTGAGCTACACCCTTCCCCTCAAGTCTAATACCTTAATCGTACAGATGAGGGGAGTCAGGTTCAAAAAACTCGAAGCGACTTGTCCAGGGTGTACTTACAGCAGGGTGGTGACTACCACCCCGCTTCACAGTTAACTCCAACATGTTGGTATTTTTACCTATAAATACTACACTGAGTATCTTTAAAAAGAGAAGTACTTCCCCTTTAAACATAATTATAATGCTTTCGTCATACACTGTCAGAAATCAGTAGTAATTTCTTAATATTGTGGATTGTTTTAGTGTTGCTGTTTTGTTAATTTAATCCTCCCTCCAATCCCGCCTCAGTCTTTTTAGTTTGCATTGTATTCTGCTTGGTCTTTATCGTGCTCTTTGAAGTTTTGGAAATTCTTGTCCATTATGTCTTCAAATATTGTTTTTGTTTTTTCTTTCCTTCTGAGATACCAGTTACACATATGTTAAATTTAAAAAAATATGTATATCCTGTGTTCTTTTCTGTATTAGCTATCTTTTTGCTTTCTGTACTTCAGTCTGGATATTTTTTTTTTGGATCCTTTTTTCAGACCATTAATTTACACTTCAGGTAATTTTGATATCCTGTTAAAAACATCCAACTGGTGTTAAGCTTAATTACTGTATTTTCAGTTCTAAAGTATCCATTTGGTGCTTTTTTTAAATAGTCTAGTTCTCTGGCTCAGTTCTGAGTCTTGTCTCTAATTATCTTGAATATGTTAAACAAAAATTTTAAACATAAAATTATTTTTTATTATTTTTCCTTCCAAATTTATTAAGATATAATTGACATACAGCACTGTATTATAAGTTTAAGGTGTATAGCATGATGATGACTTATATATATCATGAAGTGATTCCCACAATAAGTTCTTTGAACATCTGTCATCTCACATACATACGAAATTAAAGAAATAGAAAAAAAAATTTTTCCTCGTGATGAGAAGTCTTAGGATTTACTGTCTTAACAACTTTCATATATAATGTACAGCAGTTATACTTACCATGTTGTACATTATATTCCTAGTAATTATTTATCCTATAACTGGAAGTTGTACCTTTTGACTGCCTTCATGCAGTTCCCCCTCACTTTACCCCCTAGCCTCTGGTAACCACAAGTCTGATCTCTTTTTCTATGAATTTTAAACATAATCTTTTTAAAGATCTTTGTGTCTGGTAATTCCATTATCTAGATCTTCTATGAAAATTGTGTATTTTCCCTTAAGTTTTAGGTCAGGTTATCTTACCCTGTCATTATTGACCTGGTTATATTTCATTGGAGAAAAATACTGCTGATTAATTAGAGGTCTAGGACAGTGATGTCTTTGGCCAGAGGATTTGTGTGTTTGTTTATGGGTAGGTGGCCAAGGAGCACTAGCAATCCCTGAGCATCTTATTCTAGTGAGGGAGTGTGAGGATTCATAGTTGGGTTTCAGCTGCTGGGAGATTTTCTCATAATTCTTTGATTTCACCTTTAATTTTATGTTACCCTTTTGTGGCAACAATCCAAAGCCTAGTGGTTTGCCAGACCCTTTACAGACCTTAGAGGGCTTTTGATGCTAGTTTTTGCCTCCTTAACACTACAGGTGTTTTAAAACCTCTGCTTAGCGTCTCAGCTTTCTTTATTGGAACCATCAGTCGTCTCCAGGGGAAAAGCAGCCCTGTTACCTCTCGTTGGAGTTCAGATACACGGTTTGCTGACTTTGAGCTCTCAGTCAGCTAGAAGTTCTAGTTCTTTTCCATGTGAATTGTTAAGCTAGATCTGCTGTTCACCCTGTTGCCAATTTTGCCACACTTTTAAATTAAATGCTTTTTAAATTAAATGCTGACTCTTATTACAACTTTATTTCGTTTCATGTTGTTTTAGTCACCATCTGTGAATGTGCATCTTTGGTTCCAGAGTTAGGCTTTGATTTTAACCATATATATTGAGGTCTTTGTCATCATTTCCTCTCCTTCAGATTTCTTTTGCTGTTTTACTTTTACCAATTGCAGATGAAATAAAATGATTAAGGTTGGGAGACTCGGAGGGGAGGTGAAGTTTTAGTTACAGATGTTTGGTGTAGGTAATGGCCATCTCATTGATTCTAAAGATCAGCCTGTGGATTTGTTTGACTTAGATGAAAGTGAAGAGGATGAAGATGATTTGTTGCAAAGGACTGGGAATTTCCTATCCACATCAGCCACTCTTCCTAAAGGCATCTTAAAGGTGAGAGTCAGTGAAATTGGACCTCTCTAGCTAACTAACTTTGAAATCCAATATGCTTCCCAGTTACAAATGTGTTGACTCCCTTTTTCTGGGGAATTAAATGTGCTTGCTGTCATTTTTGCCTTGGTAAATATTTATGTTAGGTTTTTTCCTTTTGCAGAAGTGATGGGTAAGGTTAAATTATGTCCTCAGGAATCTTGGGAATCTGATTTGATTTTTCCTTTTGCATTTCTTGTCCTTTCTGTTAGTACCAGCCTAGTTCCTACTGCTGTCATCTCTCACCCAGTGCACTGCAGCTGTGTGACTAAACTCTCCATTTCCAAACTGGTCTTTCTACAGTAACCTGAGGGGTCTTTGAAAAATAAAACATCATGTTGTGTCACTTTTCACTGCTCTTTGAAAATTTGTGAATTCTGTACTCTAGTCTACACTTCCTTTCACACGATCTGGCTTCTGCCTCATCCCTTTCCTCATTCCTTACTCAGGCCACACAGGCCTTCTTTCTGTTTCTTGTACATGCCGACCCCTTTTTCCCTCTGAACTTTTCCTCTTGCTCATTCTTCTGCTTGTCTGTTCTTCAAACACTGCCAGTGGCCAACTCATTCTTACCTTTCTGCTCAGATGACACCTGGAAACGTCTTTCCTGGCCATCCTATCTAAAGTGGCCTACTAGTTACTTTCTACTTCATCACTGTCTCTCTTGTTTATTGTGGTAACCAAGTGCCTACTCAGCACTTGCTTTGATATAATATCAATGACTAGATTTCTCTCTGACATAGGTATTTTTCCTCATTATAAAATGGTGGCATGTGTATTGGTGGAGATAGGACCCTATTATAGTAAACTGTTAGAGTTATTTTGCTCATCCTATGAAGATAACTCGCTTAATTCCATATAGGGTGAATTCACCCCTGTTAAAAATGCAGTCACCATTTGTAAATTGACTACATGTCAATAAAAAATAAGAATTAGAGTGAGCTAAAAAAGAAAATAATAATCACCATAAAATTTAACTTTGGTGGTTTCCAACAAAACACACATAAGTTTTTTTATATTAGTGAATTTTTAATGCAGAGGGGAAGACATGTAAAAACAGAAAAATAACTGAAAATAGTCCAAATGATGCATGAACTCATCACTACTTTAAACTGGCAACCATGTACCCTGAGAGAAGAACACAAGGAATTGCCAACCGTAGAACTGTGGGGATGCCTACCCAGTGCCTCTTACCTCTGTACCATGAATGCACAGATGCCAGAGTAGGAGTTTTAAATAAAATTTCTCTGGGCATAAAAGTCTCCTAACCCGAATGGATGTATGGTGGGGAAGTAACTATATTGTAACTATATTCTGGTGTTCTAAGGCCTTAATGATTTAATCCCTTTCTTTGAAAGATGGTCAAAATGGATTCTTTTATAGCAGAATGACTTGCTGGTTGGTAGCAGAGCTGTGGTCTTCTGGTTACCATTGCAGTGCACTTTGTTCTGCATTGCAAACTACTTTATAATGTTTTTTCTTCATGCTTTAAAGAAAATAATATTAACCCGTTTGAATTGATAAAATTCCAGTTTTATTTTTCTGTAGATGAAGAACTGCCAACACGCTAACGCTGAACGTCCTACCACTGCTCGGGTCTCGTCTGTGCAGTTCCATCCCTGTGCACAGGTTGTGATGGTCGCTGGACTAGATAACGCTGTATCACTCTTTCAGGTGGGCATTTTTAAATGAAGACTTGTAGTGAGAAGTGTTTAGTCAGCATACAGGGTTTATGGAAGTAACCAAAAGAAACATTTTGTACTTCCTTATAGGTTGATGGAAAAACAAATCCTAAAATTCAGAGCATCTATTTGGAAAAGTTTCCAATCTTTAAGGCTTGTTTCAGTGCTAATGGAGAAGAGGTTTTAGCCACGAGCACTCACAGCAAAGTTCTTTATGTCTATGATATGCTGGCTGGAAAGCTAATTCCTGTGCATCAAGTAAGAGGTAAGGTTTCTATTGAACACGTAGCTGAGTCCTCACCTGTCCCCACCCTCCAGCCCACAGCTGAGTTCATTTAACAGTACTTACAACCACTTTTTTTTCCCTCCCCATAGAATTCTTAAAAATAAGTTTCTTTGGTTGTAGTATTTGGAAAATATTCTGTTATTGATATAATATGGTTGAATGAAAACAGTGAACTGACTTTTTTTTTTAAACATTTATTTTGGTGGGGGTGATTAGGTTTATTTATTTACTCATTTTTATGGCGGTCCTGGGGATTGAACCCAGGACCTTGTAATTGTGCCTGCTAAGCACATACTCTACCACTGAGCTATATCCTTCCCCTTGAACTGACTTTTTATTAAGCTCTTAGGAGAAAACCATAATTTGAAGATAAATATTCTCCTAGACCAGAAAAGCAGTTGCAAATACTTGGCTGTAAATTAGCAAATTGCTACACCAGAAAGAGCATGAGCCTGGGAGTTAGAAGACCTGGGTTCTAATCATTTCACTTTTCTCATCTTCAGGAAATTTGGAAACCTCCAGTTCTATGTTTGTTCTAATAGAATTTTGGTTTACATTTAAAGGAAGTAAAGCACTGCTTTTGGAGGTTGTAACATGTTTTAAAGAATGAGCTACTTAAAAAAAACCTTTTTTTATCAGATGAAAATTTATCTTTCCCTTGTGTTCTCCTACCGCTTTTACCACAAAATATAGAGACACCTTCATGAATCCTTTGGGAAGCAGAGTCACTGTAATGAAGTTGGTTGGGTTAACATTATAAATCAGGGCGCTGGCGTCGGCATGGGCTGCGGCTCCCTGGCAGTGTCCCTGTTGAACTGCACATGTGTGGGGCGGTAAAGGACAGGACTTGCTCTGTACAGCCTTTGTTCTACTAGTGGTTTAAGTGAGTAAGGCCAAGTTTAGAAACATTTATGCTGTTTATTTTCAGTGTTTGTGGTCTTTTCTTTCCTGTGTTCCTGACACTTTTAGTGATCCTTTTGAAGTAGGTTCTTAATTTATCTATTTATGCTTTAAACTAGTGCTTTTCAAACATGAATGTGCATATAAATCACCTGGGGCTCTTGTTAAGGTGCAGGTTTTGATTCCGTTGTTCTGAGGGGGGCCTGATTCTGCGTTTCTAACAAGCTCTCGGATGGTGCTGATGCTGCTGAGCCACGGACCTCCCTTTGAGTTTACTACCTTAAACCATCTCATTTTGAAACAGAAGACAACATGTAGTAGTTATCATTCTTAAATATTATTCCACTAATCAAGAGGAATGGGCTTTGGTCCTTCCTGCATTGCATCTTCCTGGGAAAAGCAGACCAGAGATGGCTGAAATCTGGTAGTTACCGGTGTCCACTGTGGATTCACGAATGTGCAGGGGTGTGTATTTGACCACCAGCTTCTTCTAAGACATGGCAGTTATCTTTCCCTTCTAATATTTTTTCTTTTCTTCCCTCAATAAGCATAACTTGGTAATAATGATGATGATAATAATAGTAATGATAAATCAAATGTATTTCTTTTTTGGTGATACGTTATTGAATATAATCGCAGTTTCTTGTTATAAAACACTAATTCAAGAAATTAAGGACAGCAGAACAAGGGGGGAAAGTTGCTGACAAGTTAGGATATACAAGCCTTATATGTATGCAAACTCTTGGCTGTCATAAATGCAAATCTGAAAAATGAAGAGTATAGAGTTGATGCATTCTGAAGAATTGTAAACTGATGATTCGTTCCATTAACCTGTCAGAGTTCATAAAGTGGGGTTCATGGACTCTTTAAAATTCAAGGGTCTGTGAAGTTGGATAAGAAAAACATTACATCTTTGTTTTCACTAACCTCTAACTGAAATTTAGCATTTGCTTCAGTTATGAAAGTTTTAAACAACTGTTGGTTTGAGAACGGGATCAGAACACTTCACCAGACTGGTACCCAGAAAGGTTAAGGAGCACAAATTACCAGTTCAAACTCCAGAAGCGGTGTCTGTTCCCTCATTTAGAAAGACAGTTCTCAAGAGAGCTCTCTTGTTCTGGGTAAACATAAAGAATTTGATGGTTGGGGAATAAAGTTTTTGGTCAGGCAGCCATTATGATTTCTAGGCATTTTGGTATGGTCATCACTGAGCTTCAGCTTTCTTTCTGTAAAGTCGAGGGTCATAAATATTAAAAGAGAATTTTTGAGAGCTCCTAAGCTAAGCACCTGCCCCATGGTAAATATTCCACCATGGGTAACTACTGTCATTGTTAAGAACAGCGTATAATCTATCTGATGATAGTCAGTCCGCTTCCCATCCTGTGGAATTTGACTCTATTTTAATTAAATTGGCCATTCTTTTTCTTATCAGTTGCTCAGCTGTTGACCTAAAAATCTCATTTCCTAATCTATAAAAACATTTGTATCTGACATCTTTAAAATTCTGTCTCTTGTTTCTCAAGGCCATATTGTAAATTTTATCTTACTTCTATTTTGAAGGGTCCAGCATTTATAAAAAGCACTTATAATATTGATATTAGCATTTATTATCACTATTTTTTGTGAGGTTAAAAGCAAAATGCTATATACACATAACTAGTAAAATACACTGCAAGCTTTGGATGAAAATATGGGTATCTTTCTTATTTTTCCAATTAATTGCTAAAGCAACTACCTGTCCTTATTTGTTGGAAGTCTGGTATTTCCTTCTTGAAGACAACTCCCTCTCCTGAATTGCCCAAAAACAACGGGCTTACTCAGGCCAAAAGGACAAGGTCTTTCACTGAAGGCAGAGAGCAGTGGACTGTGTGATGAGTCCTCTGGCATTTTGCCTCTGTTGCTGCCACACTGGTTCTGTGTTCACACTGGTCCTGCACAATGTGAGGGATCTTTGTTTACTGTTGTCCTTACGGTATCTGTGCCGTCTGCAGTCCTCCAGGACCATGGTGGTGCCCAGCTGTAGGCTCCAAGGTGAACACTTAGTTCTGTCTCGTGTTCCCACTGCCTGGTGCTGTGCCATTAGGATTAGGTCTGGAGGGGTTTGCAGCTGTAACCTCGCACTGTGCTGGATGAGCCTCCTTTCCCTGCTTCATCATGCATGATCCTTTCCTTACAGTTGGAGTTGTTTCTGTATACTGCAGTCACTACGTAATATGTGCCCCAAATTTGGGATGAATATTTCCCTTAGTAGGAATAGAATCACTATGAAGAGGATTGGTCATCCTGCAGAAGTAACGCCAGTAATTGGAAATACATGTCTGGATTGATTCCAATCAAGAAACCTAGGGTGTAGGCTCTGGAGGGGGGGCTAGCATGGGAGGCCCAGTTTTGCAGTGCTGTGAACCATCTAAAGACTGTTAGAGGCACAGAGTATGTCTGTGGGACCTTTAACCATCACTTTCCTTTGGGGGAGGGGAACAAGTGTTCATCACTGAATTTTTCTAAATTTTCTTTTTTCTGATTAATATTTTAACTTAGAAACTTAAAATTTTTTAATCCATTATTTTTGACTGGGCCTTACATTCACATTGTATAAAGAACCCAGTGCGTACATGGGATAGTGAAAATTCTCTTCTGCTGTCACCTTGACTACCTACTTCCCTTCCCTGGAAGTGTAGCCACTTACAGCCTTTGTTTATGTATCCTTTCTATCAGGCAACTCTTTAATAAGTAAGTTGGCTCTATAAGCGTTAGAAGGAGTCTCCTGCATAGTCAGTATGAACCTTTTAGGCATAAAAAAAAAAAGTCCTTTCATAAGTAAGTAAATTGACTGTGGTCTACATACTTAGCTCGTGTGATTTGGTTACATGAGTCACGTTTTGAGAAGCTAATCAACTCTTGAATACACTGACACGTGGTTTTGTTTTGTTTTTTCTTTTTGGATCCACAGAATTAAGAATTAGAGTCCCATTCATCATGGGATGTTTAGTAGGTGGCCAGCAGCTAATTTCTGCATATTATCATGTTTTAGCTGTCTGTATTGGCAGTGTATTTCCCTTCTGGTAATGAATGTTGTGACAGAGAAGTATAATTTATCCTTTTAGTTAATTACAGGTATTACTGTTTACATTTGGAAAATTAGTCAATAAGTTTTCTGTTTGGAGAGCTGGATCTCTGGCCTGCAATTAAAATGGTGAATGTTAAGCAAGACGAAGAACAGAAGGTTGCTAAGCATTTTGTGGTGACCTTATGTTTGGGTCATACTTGATGATGCATGGGGTCAGATCTATTCAGAGTCTGAGCCTAGGTTTTATTTAATGTGAGGCTGTTAAGATGTTTTAAAAAAGTAAGAAACTCTCAATTGTGAGTGAAAAGTAGCTTTACTGCAAATCATATTAATCCTTATTAATTCATCTCTCTTCTTAGGTTTGAAGGAGAAGATAGTGAGGAGCTTTGAAGTCTCCCCAGATGGGTCCTTCTTGCTTATAAATGGTGTTGCTGGATATTTACATTTGTTGTCAATGAAGGTGAACCATTATTGGTTGTTGCTTGTTCTTTAGGATAAGACTTTAGTGTTGGGAGAGTCTTAAACCATCACTCATGGTGTCCTTAAGTCAGCATCTCCAGTAGAGGAACATAGGGGAACTTGGGGAGAAGTTGTGGCATTTGGGGGAGAATTTTAGAGTATAAGGAAAAACAAAGTTGAATACGTGCCACAAAATAGAGAACTAGATTGTATTTGACACATTGTGATTCTCCTGTGAACCTCCTAACAATTTGATAAGTAGTATTTATCATTCTTTCAGACTAAAGAACTAATTGGTAGCATGAAAATTAATGGAAGGATTGCAGCATCCACATTCTCTTCAGACAGTAAGAAAGTATATGCCTCTTCAGGTAAGTTAATGACAAGCTTCCAAGAAGCTTCAGATGTGTTTAACTGTCAGATTTCACCAAAACTGTTCTTGATTTTAGACTTTTTTTTTGCTAGTAAGAAAGTCATTTTTATTTTAGGAATTTATTTTTTGTTGCCGTTTGCCTTCTCACTTTCCAGCTAGTAATAGTGAAGGGTTAACCACTTAATGTGCGCTGTTTGGGGAAAAGATAGGAAGAAAATGCATATTTAGACGATGATTCATTCTATGACTTTCTTACTTTCTTTTTGAAAGTTGCTTAGAATCATCACCCCTTTTCATTTAGCCCCTTTTGACTTGAGTAATATTTGGAATTTTCTTCATTATTGCCTGAAAACAGTTCCGATCTCATCCTGACATTTCTGTAGTACTGTTGACCCTCTTTATTACCCCTGATGGTTTCTAATCTTGTGCTTTTCTGCTGGCCTTTCAGGCTGTCCCATGTCATCTAACCCTTTTCCTAAAGGGGCCATCACAAGCTCAGCATAGCTTTGTTTCCTTATGGATTAATCATTGCTGCTTTTGCTGTAAGTCATCATCAACTCATGACCATTTAATGTACTTACTTTAGGTGATATTCTGCCCTTGATCTATTCCCTTCCCACTTCAGTCTGTTGCTAGCTAGCTAATCTTTAAATACCTTCCTGTATTGAACCATTACCTGCAGACAGACATAAAGGTTTTAAATTTTGACCCTACTAAATTTTTTTCAAATTACATATTTCATTTTCAGCTAACCTAAACCCTTATGCCAGCTTTGGACATTTTATTTGTTCATGAAGTAGTTGAAACAGTGAGATTCATTGAATTCTCATTGGAAAGATAGTAGTCTAGAAGGGTATTGAAGGGTGAACCTTAGAGCAGTATCCACAGAAAAGAAAGATGAAGGAGATGAGTGAGGGAGCACCTTTGAGGTGGGTAAAGGAACATTGTACAGGTGATGGGTGTGAGAAGGAGGGTGATCATCAATATGGAGTCCAAAGGAGAGAAAAGAATAAGGACTACTTCTGGCAATTAAATGGCCGTTTCATGAAAATACTTGTGTTCTCTTCAGATTTAATATCCTTTATCTTTCATACATTCTCCCTTCTCTATACTGTTTGTGCTTATCACTCACATTTAGCATTTCTTATTATTTAAATGACTTGGTGATAGATAACTTGTGCACACCTTCCTAATTAAATTGTAAGTTCCTTATGGCCTTGATCAGTTCATTCTTTCACTTCCTTCTCCGTTATCACGTTCATCGTTAGTTTGGTATCTAAATCACCTAGTCTTACGTATAAGGTGCTCTAATACCTATTGATAGATATTGGCAGACCTGTGCTGGTGGGTAGTTTGGTTTTTGCTTTTTCAAGTTTTGTCCAGCAGTTTTTCTGAGTGAAATGTAGACACGTCTTTAAAAGCTCAACTCAAGCCAAGAGTTTGTGATTTTCACTTCTAAACCTAAAAATACTGTTTATTAATGACAAATGAGGATGCAGTTTTTCTGTATCTGGGAATGTACTCAAGAAGTATTTTTAGGCCAGTTTTCCAGACCTTGGACATTTATATGTAGGTCTTTATTTGTAGTCCCTTGTACTACTAAAGAGGGACTAAGAATGGTCAGTTCAGTTGCCGTTCAAGTTTAAAGCAAAATTAACCAGACCCTTTCTTGACTCTTTCATTCAGGGGATGGGGAAGTTTATGTTTGGGATGTGAACTCTAGGAAGTGCCTTAACAGATTTGTTGATGAAGGCAGTTTATATGGATTAAGCATTGCCACATCTAGGAATGGACAGTATGTGGCTTGTGGGTAAGTAAAAAGAGATTTCTGGTAAGCTTTAATTACCTTTTTTGCCAATGAGAAGATACTGAAGAATTGAGTATCCTATTTGGTGCTTGAGTAGTTCTGTTTATAAACTGTTCAGTAATATGAAATTGATAAACTGAGGTCTGTTACATTTTATCATCTTAATAATGTTTGTTAATATTTGTGTTTAATAATATTAATGGCAGTGTTTTAGTTCTTTAGCAAAGAAAATACCAGACTACCTTAGTACACGATTGTATTTTTTTCTTATGTTTGAAATGCTCATTTGATTACATCGAATGTTCCTGTTTACTATTTTACCTTGTCATTGATGAGGAAGTAGAATAAGTTAAACTTAGGGTTTAAGTCTTACAGATACTTAAAGCATTTTCCCTTCATCTAGCGAGGTGATAAAACCAAAAACATGTTCCTTGGGAATACTGTTAGTATTTTAGAGACTTTGAAAGTATTTTCTAGAACATGTTACTGTGTCATTGTTGAGAAAAATGTTTATTGCACTGGGAAAAAGATGGCTTTATTCTAAAGATGCAGAGTGGGAGGAGGAGGTATTGGATACAAACTATTTTACCTACCAGATCACTAATCAGCACCTATAATTTTAGAACTTCCAGAAGTGAATCTTTATGACTTTCTTAGGTTAAGCACAGTTGATCCATGAAGAGATTTCAGTCAAATTCTTGCTTGGTTGGAGGGTCCAGTGGGTCTTGCTGTCCAAAAGCATAACTCACCACTCTTTCTTCACTCCCTCCTTCAAAGATTAAAGTTGGGGAAACTGCTTATAAATATACCTGCCACCTTTGGAAATTGGTCAGCTGCTTCCTTGGGGCCTGGGAACCAGGCAGTGGCAATTGGAGGCCAGGCTAACATCATGTGGATCTGCTGTGGGCAGTGGGACAGCGTGAGCCCAGCATTTGCAGAGTAGTGTGCACATGGCAGCAATTCATGATGAGCAGATGTGAGAATAAAGCTCTTTTAAAATGAAGACTGGTATTTAAACTAATTATAAGTAATTTAAGCAGAACTGCTTTTGCCTTTATATGGGACAAGAACAACTGCACAAAAATAACCTTCACTTAAATTTGTGAGGTTGATCTTTTTCTGATCCTTGCCTCTCTTTTTTTGTATCACTTTTTGTTAATCCACTTTGAAGGGCTCAAAGAGGAAAGAATCTGATGTTAGTAGTTTAAACTCATTTGATTTTAATTGCCTTTCAGTGTAATTGAATTCTGATGTGCTTGGTCAAAGACCATTATTAGGTTTTTATTCTTAAACCTGTAAAGAAAGACCTTAACTCTTAGAGGAATTTCTCATGTTATCAGGCAGGTGGGGAAGAGTTACTGTGAAGTCAGGGCAGAGGTAGGAGAAACTGAACCCACTTAGCTGGTTGGCTGGCTGCTCCTTCCCTTCCTCCCTCCTCCCTCTCTTTCCCCTTTCCATGTGCTGGTGTGAAACCCCTCTGTCCTAGCCTCTGCTGCTGGGAATTAACTCCTCCTTTGATCTCAGGATTTGTCAGCTGGTATCAGTTAACTCTTCTCAGTGTCCTGGCATAAAGTGGATGCTTTCTGTTTACAGGTTTTCTCTGATAGGGAAATAGGGAAGCTAAGAATATTGTAAATGGTGAAGTCTTTTAGTTTGTAGTGTCTTTTTTTATGGCTTTGGTTAATCTAAGGATTGCTACATAATTTTAGAAGATTTTCATTTCAATTCGTACAATGATAGTATTAGGACGTACTTGGGAAATCATTCTGGAGTAACCCTTCCTTATAGATGGCGGCTGATGTGCCAGAGTTCTGTAAGACACAGTTGAAATCATTGGTCAGGTAGGGTCTTGAACTCGGTCTTACTTTTCCAGGTGCAGTGCCCTTCTCACTTTATTGGGTGGAATCTAGTTAAGTTGTACCTTTGCTGCATCTTCTGTAAATGCAGTAGTGGGTTTTGTTTTGTGATTTCTTAGCTGATCTGGAGGTCAGTCAGTTAAAAAAAAAACGTTGGAATGCAGGTTATGTACAAAGCACTGCTGAAGAATGGGGAAGAGCTGAGACATGGCGTATTCTCTCCTTTGCACGTGACAGCTCTTTGAATACATAGACCTCAGAAGGTAGCTCACCACATTCAGGTGGCCCCATAAGGTGGCTTAGAGAATCCCCTTTGTTTTGTTGCTGTTTCTTTATTTTCTCTGCTTAGTTAAGAATGTCTTGCTGTGCAGCCATGGAACAGGTCACTAGCTTGGGCTCCTGCCTTTACTGGGGATGTGCAAGCTATAAACCCCTTTGAGGTCTTTCCATTTTGAGAACTGTTGGTCAAAGCCATAAAACCCATTTTTGTATTTACTAATCAAAGTTCTATCAGGTAGTTAGATATTTGTTGACTTTTGTCTTCATTAGCTTCTTAAAAATATACAAATTGTCTTTTTACTAGTTTCCATCTAGTTTCAGACTGTGCTCTGAATAATAATTACAATGAAAAGATTTATAGTGTTAATAGCAAATTCTTTCAGCTTTTACTATGTGCCAAGCAACTGTTGTTTTTCATATATATCTATATATATGTATGTGTGTATATGTTAAATATGTATATATGTACTTATATAAACATGTATATAGATATTTTTCATATATAGTCTAACCTAATCCTCATATCCTACTCCATGATATTGGTACCCTGATCCCCACTTGACAGGTGGGGAA
Source organism: Camelus dromedarius (assembly GCF_036321535.1). Classification (NCBI taxonomy): domain Eukaryota; kingdom Metazoa; phylum Chordata; class Mammalia; order Artiodactyla; family Camelidae; genus Camelus; species Camelus dromedarius. The sequence goes on from NC_087451.1 coordinate 58,072,938, forward strand.
GCTGAGGCACTGTGATTTAAGTATGTTGGTTAGGGTTACATGGTAGATGGCAGAGCCAAGATTACAACCCAAATAGTCTGGCTCCAAAGCCTGAGCTTTAACCATTCTATTGCTTTTTTAAACTTTTTTATTTTTGTTTTTTATTTTATTGAAGTATAATTGATGTACAATATTATGTAAGTTACAGGTGTACAGTATAGTTATTCACAATTTTTAAAAATTATGTTCCATTTATAGTTATTATAAAATATTGGCCATATTCCCCATGTTGTACAATGTATCTCTTAGCTTATTTTCTACATAATAGTTTGTATCTCTTAATCCCCTCCCCTGGTATTGCCCCTCCTCCTTTCCCTCTCCCCACTGGTAACCTCTAATTTCTTCTCTGTATCTGTGAGTTTGCTTCTTTTTTGTTATATTCATTAACTGCTTTTTAGATTGCACATATAAGTGATGTCATACAGTATTTGTCTTCCTCTCTCTGACTTATTTCCCTTAGCATATTGCCTTCAAAGTCCATCCATGTTGCTGCAAAATGGCAAAATTTCGTTCTTTTTTATGACTGAGTTCTGCTGCCTTTTTAAAGGTACATCTCTGTGTATTTGTGCTTTTAGATAAGTACATGGTACAATTAGGAGGAGTTTTGCAAATTAAGGAGTCTTACACGAAGTAAAGAATGTTTAGTCCAGTTTCTCTTGAGTATGAATCCTTTTGTGCCATCCTGTATAATCCGTTTGGAAAATCAGCTTCAAACATTCTGTGCTTTAGTTTTTATGTAGCTTTATCTTCATTCTTTTTAAATCTCTAAATATACCTTGGATTGCTATTTGTTGCTAGTTAAATCTGGGTTTTATACCCTTAACATAAACTTTGCTTCAGGATTTTTGTGATTTCAGTAACCTATGTGGATTTGGAGAACATGGAAACTGGTCTTCTGTAACTTAGAAAGCTAACACACAACAAGTTTCTCTTTCATCTTTGTATGCAGGGTGTTTTCATTGTTAGTTTATTCTGATGATGATGTTCTCTCTCCACTTGTTTGTATTTGTTTTTTATTTTTTTCCTTTTTAAAAACAAATTTTATTGAAGTGTAGCTGATTTACAAGGTTAATTTCAGATATACAGGAAAGTGATTCATTTATGTATATATATATGTATACATATATATTTTTTCTTTTCAGGTTCTTTTCCATTATATGTTATTACAAGAAATTGAATATTACGTCTCTGTTTTTAATTTCTGGGTGGTCTCTTAGTCTAACCCTGCATGCCCATCACAGTAACTACCAGCTACATGTGCTATTTGAATTTAATTAAAAAAAAAAAAAAAAACACCTGTTTCTTGGTGACACTAGTCACACTTTAAGTGTTCAGTAGCCAGATGTGTCTAGTGACTGTCATATGGGGCAGCACAGATTTGGAGCATTTCCATAACCGCAGAGAGGTGTACTGTGTAGTACTAGTCTAATCCAATTATTTTATTGATAGGGAAACTGAGGTGTAAGAGTTAAGTAATGTAAGTGTTGTTTATTGGTTGTTACTCATCAAACCGGTTATTAGCAGAGTTGGATTTTGACCTCATATTGTGTGGTTTACAGTTCTGTATTCTTTCCACCCTGCCACCCCCCAAATATTTTGTTTTTATTTTAAAAGAATACTGAATAATTCAAGGTTAAAGAAAAGTATGAAATTCATTATGATTTGGGGCGTGGAATTGATAGTCCCTTAATTTTAGTGCTCTCATTGAACATATAAAGTGGGTTTCATTTTGCTTCATCTAGAGATTCTGCAGGACATACATGCTTTTAAAAAAATTATCTTTAGTTTTTATAAAATTATTTTCAATTTACAGTTACTACAGAATGTTGGCTGTATTCCCTGTATTGTGTAATACATCCTTCAGCTTATCCTACACCCAATAGTTTGTACCTCCCATTCCCCACACTTTTAATTGTCCCCCCGCACTGCCTCACCCCTCTACTGGTAACCACTATTTTGTTCTCTAGATCTGTGAGTCTGCTTCTTTTTTGTTATATTCACTAGTTTGTGGTATTGTTTAAATTCCACTCATAGGTGATGTTGTACAGTATCTTTCTCTGTCTGACTTATTTTACTTAGCATAATGCCCTCCAAATCCATCCATGTTGCTGCAAATGGCAGAATTTCTTTTTATGGCTGAATAGTATTCTATTGTATATATACACCGTGTTTTCTTTATCTATTCATCTGTTGATGGACACTTAGGTTAGTTTAGTGTCTTGGCGATTGTAAATAATTGTAAATTGTGGTGTGTGTGTTTTTTCAAATTAATGTTTTTGGGTTTTTTTGGATATATAACCAGGAGTGAAATTGCTGGGTCATATGGTTAGCTCTGTTTTTAGTGTTTTTAAGACACTTCTGTACTGTTTTCCACAGTGGCTGCACATGGCTGTATACGTTCCCACCAGCAGTGTACAAGATTTCTCTTTGATCCATATCCTTGCCAACATTTGTTATTTTTAGACTTTTTGATAGTAGCCATTCTGACAGGTGTGAGGTGATATCTCATTGTGCATTTCCCTGATGATTAGTGATTTTGAGTCTTTTTATGTACCTGTTGGCCATCTGCATTTCTACTTTGGGAAAATGTCTATTCAGTTCTTCACATTTTTTAATTGGGTTGTTTGTTTTTTTGATGCTCAATTGTATGAGCTCTTTATATATGTTGGATATTAACCCCTTACAGCCATATTATTTGCAAATATTTTCTTCCATTTAGTAGGTTGTCTTTTTATTCTGTTGATGGTTGCCTTTGGTGTGCAAAAGCTTTTAAATTTATTAGGTTCCCATTTGTTTATTTGCTTTTATTTCCTCTACTTTAGGAGATTGATCCAAAAAAATAGTGCTTTGATTTGTGGTAAAGAGTGTTCTTCCTGTTTTCCTCTAGGAGTTTTATAGTGCCCAGTCTTACATTTAAATCGTTAATCTATTTTGAGTTTATTTTGTATATGGTGTTAGAAAATGTTCTAATTTTATTCTTTTACATAAAGCTGTGCAGTTTTCCCAGCACCGCTTATTGAAGAGACTGTCTTATCTCCATTGTATATTCTTTCCTCCTTTGTTATAGATTAATTGACCATAAGTTCTTGGGTTTATTTCTAGGCTTTCTATCCCGTTCCATTGATTTATGTGTCTGTTTTTGTGCCAGTACCATACTGTTTTGATAACTGCAGCTTTGTAGTATAGTCTGAAGTCAGGGAGTATAATTCCTCCAGCTCTGTTCTTCCTCAAGATTGTTTTGGCTGTTTGGGATCTTTTGTGTTTCGTTACAAAATTTTAATTTGTTCTAGTTCTGTGAAAAATGCCATTGGTATTTTGGTAGGGATTGCATTAAATCTGTAGATCGCTTTGGGTAGTATGGTCATTTTAACAATATTGATTCTTCTAATCCAAGAACATAGTATATCTTTCCATCTGTGCCATCTTCAGTTTCTTTCAACAGTGTCTTATAGTTTTCAGAATACAGGTCTTTTTACCTTCTTAAGTAGGTTTATTCCTAGGTATTTTATTCTTTTTGATGGAATGGTAAATGGGATTGTTTCCTTAATTTCCTGAATTTCTCTTTCTGATATTTTGTTGTTTGTGTATAGAAATGGAACAGATTTCTGTATATTTATTTTGTAAGCTGCAGCTTTACCAAATTCATTGATGAGCTCTAGTAATTTTCTGGTGGTGCCTAGGAATTTCTATGTATAGTATCATGTTATCTGCAAACAGTGATAGTTTTATTTCCTCTTTTCCAATTTGGATTCCTTTTCCTTCTTCTCCTTGTCTGATTGCTGTGGCTAGGGCTTCCAAAACTGTGTTGAATAGAAGTGGCAAGAGTGGATATCCTTGTCTTGTTTCTCATCTTGGAGGGAATGCTTTCAGCTTTTCACCATTGAGTATCATGTTAGCTGTGGGTTTGTCATATAATGGCCCTTATTATGTAGAGATATGTCCCTCTGTGCCCACTTTCTGGAGAGTTCTTATCATAAGTAGATGGTGAATTTTATCAAAAGCCTTTTCTGCATCTGTTGAGGTGGTTTTTATTCTTCAGTTTGTTAGTGTGGTGTATCACTTTGATTGATTTGTGATATTGAAAAATCCTTGCATCCCTGGAATAAATCCTACTTGATCATGGTGTATGTGCTCCTTTTGATGTGTTGTTAGAGTCATTTTGCTAATATATTGTTGAGGATTTTTTCATCTGTGTTCATCAATGATACTGGCCTATAATTTTCTTTCTTTGTGTGATATCTTTGTTTGGTTTTGGTATCAGAATAATGGTGGCCTTATAGAATGAGTTTGGAAGTGTTCCTTCCTCTGCCATTTTTTTTTGAGATAGTTTGAGAAAAATAAGTGTTAATTCCTCTCTAATTGTTTGGTAGAATTCACGTGTGATGCCATCTGGTCCTGGACTTCTGTTTCTTGGCAGTTTTTAAATTACTGATTCAGTTTCAGTACTGATAATTGTTCTGTTCATCTTTTCTGTTTCTTCCTGGTTCAGTCTTGGGAGATTGTACTTTCTAAGAGTTTGTTCATTTCTTCTAGATTGTCCATTTTATTGGCATATAGTTGCTCAAGTAGTCTCTTAAGATCCTTTGTATTTCTGTGGTATAGATTGTAACTTTTTTCATTTCTGATTTTCTTGATGCGTCTGGCTAAAGGTTTATTTTTTTTGTTTATCTTTTCAAAGAACAAGCTTTTAGATCATTGATCTTTTCTATTGGGTTTTTTTTTTTTTTTTAGTCTGTTGTTTATTTCTGCTCTGATCTTTATGATTCCTTCCCTTCTACTGACTTTGGGTTTTGTTTGTTATTTTATTTCTAGTTCCTTTAGGTGTGAGGTTAGGTTGTTTATTTGTCACTTTCCTTTTTTCCTGAGGTAAGCTTGTATCACTATAAAATTCCGTTGTTTTTACTCTGTCCCGTAAGTTTTGCATTGTTGTGTTTTCATTTTCATTTGTCTGTTGGTTCTTTCTAATTTTTTCTTTGATTTCTTCAGTGATTCATGGGTTGTTTTGTAGCATATTGTTTAGCCTCAATGTGTTTGTTTTTTGAAGTTTTTTTCTCATAGATTTCAAGTCTCATAATGTTGTGGTTGGAAAAGATGCTTGATATGATTTCAGTTGTCTTAAATTTATTGAGGCTTGTTTTGTGGCCTAGCGTACGGTCCATCCTAGAGAATGTTCCATGTGCACTTGAAAACAATGTATATTCCACTGCTTTATGATGGAATGTTATTTATAAATCAGTTAAGTCCATCTGGTCTAATGTGTAATTTAAGGCCTGTTTTCTTATTGATTTTCTGTCTGGATGAGCCGTCCATTGATGTAAGAGGGGTGTTAAAGTCCTTCTACTATTATTGTGTTACTGTCAACTTCTCCTTTTATGTTTGTTAATATTTGCCTTATATATTGTGCTCCTGTTTTTGGTGCATATATATTTATGATGGTTATACCTTCTTGGATTGATCCCTTGATCATTGTATAGTGTCCTTCTTTGTCTCTTATAACAGTCTTCATTTCCAAGTCTGTTTTAAGGCTGATACAAGTCTGTCTGATACCAGTATTGTTACTCTGGCTTTCTTTTGATTTCTGTTTGCGTGGAATACCTTTTTCCATCCTCTCACTTTCACGCTGTATGTGTCTCAGATCAGAAGTGAGTCCATTGTAGGCAGCGTATATGGGCCTTGCTTTTGTATGCGTTCAGCCACTCTGTCTTTTGGTTGGAGCGTTTAATCCATTTACATTTAAGGTAATTATTGATATGTATGTTCTTACTGCCATTTTATTAGTTGTTTTGGATTTATCTTTTAGGTTTTTTTCCCACTTATTCTTTTTGTTCTCTTGTGATTTAGTGACTGTTATGTTTGAATTCCTTTTTCTCTTTTTGTGTGTTTCTCTGTTATAGATTTTTGGTTTGTGGTTACCATGAGATTTTAGTATAGCCGTATATTTGTGTGTGTGAGTGTGTGTGTGTGTGTGTGTGTGTGTGTGTGTGTGTGTGTGTGATTGCTTTAAGTTGCTGATCTCTTAATTTCAAATGCATTTTAAAAACCCTCCGTTTGTACTCTCCTACCTCACGATTACTCTTTTTGGTATCATATTTTACATTTAATTGTTTTGTGTATCCATTAACTGCTTATTGTGATGATTTTACTACTTTTGTCTTTTAACCTTCTTACTAGTTTGTGTGTGGATAATTTCCTACCTTTACGGAATGTTTGCCTTTGCTAGTGAGCTTTTCCATTTGTAGTTTTCTTGTTTCTAGTGGTGGCCTTTTCTTTTTTGTCTAGAGAAATTCCTTTAGGATTTGTTGTAAAGCTGGTTTGGTGGTGCTGATTTTTTTCGCTTTTGCTTGTCTGTAAAGCTTTTGCTTTCTCCATCAAATCTGAACAAGAGCCTTGCTGGGTAGAATATTCTTGGCTGTATGTTTTTCCCTTTCATCACTTCAAATATATCATGCCACCCCCTTCTGGCCTGAAGAATTTCTGCTGAAAAATCAGCTGATAGCCTTATGGGAATCCTTGTATGTTATTTCTTCTTTTCCCTTGTTGCTTTTAATATTCTCTTTATTTTTTATCATTTTAATTACAATGTTCCTAGTTGTGTTCCTCTTAGGTAGGGTTAATTATGTATAGGACTCTGCTTCCTGGGCCTGGGTGACTGTTTCTTTTCCCAGGTTAGGTAAGTTTTCAGCCTTCTAGTTCACTGATCCATTCTTCTGCCTCATTTAGTCTACTGTTTATTCCTTCTTGTGTATTTTTCATTTCAGTTAGTTTTCTTCAACTCTGTTTGGTTCTTTATATTTTAAGCTCCTTGTTAAAAACTTCTAACATCTCACTCTGTGCAAGTCTTCCCAAGTTCTTGGATCATCTTACGATGATCATTACTCTAAACTCTTTCTTGGGTAGATTGACTGTCTCTGCGTCATTTAGTTCTTCTGTGATTTTACTTTGTTGCTTTATCTGGAACATATTCTTCTACCTCCTCATTTTGTCTGAATTTCTATTTGTATTTTTATGTATGTGGTAGGTTGGTTATGTTTCTCGACCTTGGGAGAAGTGAGCCTCTGTAGGAGTTGTCCTGTGCATCTCAGTTCTCAGCAGTGCTCTCCCCTCTCATCACCCAAGGGCCAGAGGGAGCTGGGCCCAGGGTAGGGTCTAGCCTGTGTTTATGGACTCATTCCACAGGCTGCAGGATCATAGTTTTCTTGCTCCTGGTGTCTGCCCCATGGTAGGTGAGGGTGTCCTAGAGGCTTGTGCAGGCTTCTTGGTGGAAGGGTCTGGTGCCTGCCCACTGGTGTATAGAGCTGGGTTTTGGCCCTCTGGTGGGCAGGGCCATGTCTATAGACAGGGCTCAGAACTCTCACTCCTGTGGGAGAACCTCTGCAGTATAGTTACTCTCTAGTTTGTGGATCATGCAACTTGGAGCAGGGGACTATGCGATTTGATTATATCACGAGTGTTTCCCTGCTGCCTTCTCATGGTATTTTCTTTGTGTCTTTAGTTATGGAAGGACTTTTTTGGTAGCTTCCAATCTTTTTAATCAGTAGTTGTTCTGCAGATAATGATTTTGGTGTGTTTGAGAGAGGAGGTAAGCTCTAGCTCCTTCTAATCTGCCATCTTGGCTTCCGGCCAGTTACGGGGTTCTTAATGTATATGAAATGTATGTGAGAAAATGTATACATAGTTATTTTGAAGACTTAAAGCAGTAAATAATTTAGCATACTGTTTGTGTGTTGGCTATAATTTCAAGCTGTGGAATCTTGTGTGTGCACTGAATTTGTCTTGTTTTTATGCATTGTTCCTTGTTCATTGTAGGCAGTAAGTATTAAGTGAGTAAGTGAGAATGTTTGACTGGTAAGAGTGAGAGGACACTTAGTGGAATACATGTGTGTTACCCTTGTGAATTTGAGGCTTAATTTCTCACATCTTTCTGGTTTATACTGCATTTGCTAATTAAGTTTGAATTAAATATTTTGAATTACAAGGACCTTATTCCTGTTCCTTATAAATGATGCTTATAACATTAGGTGATCTGAACATTGAGGTCTAAGATGTTTACTGAAAGTTCTTGTCTGTGAATGTTTCTGTTAATTACAAGGTCAGTAAGATTTACTTTTTACAAGTATTGGGTGTAATTCATTGCTGGTAAATATTTCAGTAAACTTGGAGTGGACGATCATTTGCATAACTCTTGGCTTGTAGATATTCCTGATATAGCAAGAAACTTAGATATGTGCTGTTACAGCTGTTGTTCAGCACTGTTTTGAAAGTTCTGATAAATATAATACATAAAAAAAAGAAAGGAGGAGGTCTAAGTAGCTGAAGGGCAGCTCTCATTGACATATTAGAATGTTAGGTTGGCCATAAATGCCATGAAAGTGTCAGTCTTGTTGATCTTTGCAACCCAAGCACTTAAATAGTGCCTAGCATAGAGTTGAAATTCAATAAATAATTTATTGACGGAATGAATAATAAAGATTCTGTGCCTTCTTGGATTTTCTAGCTACTCTAGTAATTGAAAAGCTGCCGGAGTTAAGAAGAGCTGAGCAAGACTGAGGTTGAACTGATAGAATGTGTCTGGCTTTTGCCTTGGGATGAACTCTAACCCATGGTCCCTGTGTAACAGGTTATACTTCCTGTAAATACCAGTTTGTGGGATTAAATCTGTGTTCACTTAGGTTGTGAAAGCCCTTTTGCTTGCTTTTAATCTGTTACATGCCTGTTTCTCTTTGCAGTTCCAATTGCGGAGTGGTAAACATATACAGTCAAGATTCTTGTCTCCAAGAAACAAACCCAAAGCCGATAAAAGCTATAATGAACTTGGTTACAGGTGTTACGTCTCTGACCTTCAATCCTACTACAGAAATCTTGGCAATTGCTTCAGAAAAAATGAAAGAAGCAGTCAGATTGGTAATATTTTTTTACCCTTTCCTTTTAGCATTTTAAATTTTAAGTTGGAATTTTAAAATTTTAAGTTGAAAACACAGAAAGATAATAGAAAAGTGTTGGATTATTTTAAAAAGAGTAGCCTCTTTTGGTATAGAAATTGTTAGTATTGCAGCTTTTGGGTGTGATTGTAGAAATGATGCGCAGTGGCCACCATCTTTGTATTAATATCTGTTCTTTTTGGAAGGCTGTGTCTATTCCCAGCATTCCTTAAGTGGTGATCTTCATTTTCAGAGCTTTCAGCACATGTATGAAGGAATGTATTTAAAGCAAACACTTTATTCCTCTATAATTTTCTTTCATCTGCCTTTTTAAGGCCTTTTGTCAAAATGGAGTGGAGGCAGTTCTTAAATTTTGAAAATAAATTGTGTAAAAAGATTGCAATTTAAATAGCTGGATAGTACTTAGAAACGTAGCTCTGTGCCAGGGGTCCCCAGGATCTCCCCGAGCTTTGGTGAATACAACAATAAATAGGAAGACTGGAGGATGCAGTATATGGTCATACTCATGGCTCAGAATTATTGCAGGGAAAGGATACAAAGCAAAATCATCCAAAGGAAAAGGTGACTGGAGTGAAGCCTGGAAGAAGCCAGGCACAGGCTTCCAAGAGTCCTCTCCCTAGTGCAGTCACACGTATTTCATCAGCTTTAATAGTGTATAGTTTACAAAGATTTATAAAGAATTCTACAGTATATAATGGAATATCACTCAGCCATAAAAAAGAATGAAATAATGTCACTTGCAGCAACATGGATGGTCCCAGAGATTATCATACTCAGTGAAGTACGATAGAGAAAGACAAATATCTTACTTATATGTAGAAACTAAAAAAAATGATACAAGTGAACTTATTTACAAAACAGAAATCAACTCACGGTCATAGAAAACAAACTATGGTTACCAAAAGGGAAATGGTGGGGAGGGATAAATTGGAAATTTGAGATTAACAGATACACACTACTATATATAAAATAGACAACCAATAAGGACCTACTGTACAGCACAGGGAACTATATTCAACTTATAATAACCTATAATGGAAAAGAATCAGAAAAAAATAACATAATATTATCACTCGGCTATACCCCAGAAACATTATAAATCAACTATACTTGAATTTAAAAAAAATTCCCCCAAAATTCTTGAGTGAAATAATAGTCCTCAGAGGATCAGCTCACCCCAAGTTGTCAACAGCTGGTAAAGCGCAGTGAACTGTGATGCTTGATTCCATATTCTAGCATTTTAATGGTTTTCCAGCTAAGTTCCTTAGAGCCTTAGAATGTGTATAGGACTTCAGATGGCAAGTGGGACAAGTAAGAGGCTCAGCTCCTACCTGTATCATATAGAGCAACTTCACTGTTACTTGTGGTATATATTGGCATTCTGCAGAAGATTTTCTTTGAGGGAAGAACAGGTTCTGCTAGAAAAGGAGTTTGAAAAATACAGCATTGTGTTTTATTGCCTCTCATTGAATGAATCATTTGATAAATGAGAGGTTTCTAATTCAAGTCAGCTTCAAAATCCTCTCTCCTCCAATGGGAGTGGTGGACTAGTACATATTAACCTTTTATCATTTTAATGTTAGTAAATTGTGTTAGAAAACCATAGGGTCTCTCTCCGTTGACATAATGTATTCTGCAAGATGCCTGGTAGTTAGTTCTGCCTAGTTTGCTTCAGTGATCACAGCAGCATTTATGGTTTTTTATTTTGGCAAAATCACACAAGGAATTCATTAGTAACAGCCAAATCCCATTTTTTAAATGGTAGTCAACCATAATATCTAATGGAAAGAAGCCAAGCATAGCAGCTTCAGAATGCCTCCGTGAAGCAGTGTTAGTATCCTAAATGCAGTCTTTTATAGTGATCCAAACAGTTCTGTTATCCCAGCACAGAGCATTGAATAGAAATCTAAGCCATTGCTTGTGGAAGAGACCCAGAAGTTAAATTGTTGTTCCATTTACAACCTTGGATGTTGTAGAAAGTTGTGGAACTTCTTATTCATTAAATTAAGGATGAGAGAATTTTATTTGTTGAATTTTGATATCTGGTCCCTTAAATGTAATGACAGAAATTATGCTGGAGATAAAGGTAACTTTCTTAGTTAAAGAAGTTGGGTTTTTATGGTTTTTTTTCTTATTAGTTCAATTATAGCTTTTAATACAGGGGTCATAAAGAGAGGTTGGAGCACAGCTGAGTTCTGTCCAGGTGAGGGTCATTGGTCTAAGGGAGGACGTACTACCACAGTGAGAGGTTACACCGGGGAACTTGGCAGGTGCATCCAGTTGAGTCTTTTAGGAGGACATTGTAAACATGTGTTTTTGCCCCTGGTATCGAAGTCAGTAGGGGAGATTAAATTTAAAAATAAATTGTCGATAAGTTGGTGTTTATCCTCCATCAGAAAGGACACACCAGCTTGTTGTGTGAAGCCATGGCCATTCTGTATGGTTGTGTAGGTGTGTGGTGCACAAGGGCACCACATCTAAAGGGATACCATTTACATCATAAACTTTTGTGTTTGTATATATTGCAGTATTTATGGTAATTTGGGTAACAGAATTGTTCTGTTTATTTAGCTAGAAAAATACACAGCTACCTTTTGATAAAAGTGGGCTTTAAAAAATTGCTGTGTGTCTTGTGCCCCGGTTGTCAACTTCTTAGTTTTAATGGGTCAAGACCACTTCTCATTGGCACTAATACCTTTGCATTGATGCCATGCCATGCAAGCAGGGCCTGCTTCCTGGAGAAGTTGAGAATAATTGAAAATGGCTTAGAGATTTACTGTAAACTTTCCTTTCTTGACAAAATGGTCAATATGTATATATCAGGGGGAGTAGGGCCTAGTCACTGACTGAAACCTGTATAAAAGACAGATGTATCTAACTGCGGGTTTTGCCAGGTTCTTGTCTATGAAAATCACTTTGAGTGGTTTAAAGTCTCATCTAAAAATGTGAAGGATGGTAGACTACCAAGATAAATAGCAGGATGATAATTCTATATGTATTTGAGTGTGAGGTGCTGTATTTCTTGTGTGAGAATATGTGAAAATGAGCATTGTTAAAGTCCTAGTCTGCTTAAGGCAACTGCTTCTGTGCGTGGCTTTCATTCATCCACAAACCAGGTGAGGACTTGTCTTGCCTATCTTGGATTTAGGCACGTTTTCCTCGGAAGTAGACTTTCCTGGAGAGAGAGACCTGCCTCTTTCTCAGTCAGAACACAGTTTCACTGTGAACCAGGTTTTCATGATTTAGCCTTCCTTGAAGCGAGATTGCAAAAGGCGAAGAATATACCACATGGTTGAAAAAATTGAAAAGTGAAAAAAGGCAGTTATATGATACTGGAAGATTTGGTGTGACGCTGTCTTGGCTTCAGACTCTTCATAATGTTTAGAGTATCTTCGTTGTGATCAGATTCTAGTATTCTTTACCGTGTTACTAAGTTAGAGCATTAATGGGTACTGGTATTGATGGGTACTTTCCACTTTATTCATTCATTTATTCATTTGACTCTCCCAGGCACCATGCTAGGTACTGCATTAAAAGCATCAAGAAAACACTTTTATTCTCTTCCCTCCCTTCCTTCACAGTTAATAGCACACCGAAAATCAAATTTTAATTTTGGATCACTGTACTTCATGTGTGCTACAGTCAAAACGAACTTTCTGTTCTGGCAAAAAGAATGAAGACTAAATGTTAAGAAAGATGAGTTCCCAGTTGTTGCCATTTAAAGCTTTTAATTATTTCCTGCAGGTCCACCTTCCTTCCTGTACAGTATTTTCAAACTTCCCAGTTAAAAAGAAGAATATTTCTCTTGTTCATACCATGGATTTTTCTCCCAGAAGTGGATATTTTGCCTTGGGGAATGAAAAGGGCAAAGCCCTGATGTATAGGTAGGTAATATTTATGCTTAAAAGTCAGAAATACCTCTCAGCCTCTTTTGAAAATGTGAAGATACAGTTGCTACATTCCCAATTCTGCAGTTATGTATAATTTATTAAATCTGTAATTTATTAATTGTAATTATTAATTTATAAATTGTAGAGTGTTTATTCTGACTGTCATCTTCATATCTAACAAAATTGCATGTTTCTGCTGCAAAATGTCACTAGCAGTAAGTTTACCTGGGAATTTTTTTGTGTGGGAGGGTGTTAAGCTGTATTTTGAAAATGTCAAATTGAGGAAACATTGCTGCTTTAATAATACTGCTCCTTTCTTGGTGCCTTATGTTTAGATTAACCTCTGTTGATTCAACAGTGCTCTGTTTATTCCACTGGATTTAAGTGATTTTTAAAAGGTATTTCTTTTCCTACAGCTGTGAGCTGTAAATAAGGATGTTAACTACAAAGACATCCAAAAGTTATGCTCTGTCCAGCATCTTTTCTGCGCTCAACATACTTGGCTGTAAAGCAGGAACAAATAAAATCTAATGACAAGGTGGCTCTTCGGGGAGAACTTGTGACTTAAATCACAGCCCCCTTTCCTTGCTCCCAGTGTTGGCAGTGAATGTTACATAGAACCTGTGCTTATGTTTGTATGCTTCAGGGAAGGTCTGCTTTAAAAGAAACTGAAAACTGGGGTGAAGAAGAGGAGGAATATAAATTGGTTTTGAGGAGATAGTTGTGAAAAGAGAACATAGCAAACAACAACATGGTTTATAGTTTTACTTTGAAAGGAAAATGGGTGAAACCAGGAAAACTGGTAATTCGATCCTTTTCATTTCAGGTCATTTTTGGAGTGATTTTTTTCAGTTTAGATTTTATAAAAGGATGCAGATTCTTACTACACTTAGAAATTCTTTTCCATAGCTTTGATTTATTATAACAACAGAATTTTTTTCTTTTCCTGTAAGCCCCAAAGGCCATTAGAGTTTCCACCAGAGCATTGATCTCTAGTGAGACTGTCTAGCAAGTGGGTTGGACTGACATTACTGTTGGATGTGGTTGATCAGAGCCTGACTTAATGCTTTGGAACAAGCTGAAGACTTTTATCTAAAATCTGACTTATTAGCATTAGAATCCTTCAGAATGTCAGCTTGAAGAGTCTTATGAGAATGATTGTGATTACATTTCTATACCTACAGTCTTCCTAAGTGCCATTCTGTGATCTGATTGACGATACTCTGGGTAATCACAAAGTTTTGATGATTTGTCTTTTACTTTTTCAGGTTGCATCATTACTCAGACTTTTAAAGAGATTATTTGAAGTAAGAAAAATTTTTTTTTTAAATCGATTCTACAAAGTTGAATGGTTACACCCATCACTATCAACTGGCAGAGTGACCACACTGACTGATCTTTGTTTCTTTGCCTCTGGGTTGCTGCATCGTCAGTTAAGGGAGTGGGTTGGAAGTAGATCAGGAAGAGCCTATCTGGACTTGAACCTCCCTTGGGAATTTCTTATCGCAAATCATAACAATCTGGCTCTGTTCTTATGCTAATACTGTGTCCATAATGGTCATCAGAATTTTAATTACTGAATATTTAAGCCATAAAGGAGATTAGACTTAACTGAGAGAGTTAAGTATTTTTAGACATAATCATAGCTTCCATGAGCTCAAACCCTTTTATTTTGTATGTTTCTTGAGAGTTTATGAGTGACTTGCTTTGTAGCTCGTTAATGGTGGCTTGTCACAGAGCCAGTTAAATGTCTGGTCGTTAGTTTTGCTGCCATATATATATATGCATATACACACACACACACACACACACACACACACACACACACACACACACACACACCATATATATGTCTTTTTCTCCCAGTTTTATTGAGATATAATTGGCATACAGCACTATAAAGTGTACAGCATAATGACTTGACTTACATATATCATGAAATGATTGTCACAGTAAGTTTAGTGAACATCCCTCATCTCATGTAGATACAAAATTAAATCGAAAAAACCTTTTTTTCTTATGATGAGAACTCTTAGGACTCACTCTTGTAACAGCTTTCACATATAACATGCAACAGTGTTAGTTGTATGTATCATGTTGTGCATCACATCCCTTGTACTTATTTATCTTGTAACTTGAAGTTGTACCTTTTGACAGCCTTCAGCCAATTGCTGCCCAATATTTAAAACAGTAGGATGTGCTTCTCTTCCCACGGCTTGATTTTTTACCTGAGATGTGGTGGTGGTTCTGAGATTGAGCTTTGCAATTGGCCTGTTCATCACAGTTGGCTAATTTGGTCTTCTCTGAGATTCATAAATGTTGAGGAGAGACTCTGGGAGTGTATATAGATTTAATTAGGGAAAAACATCTTCGAAGGTAGCAGAATTTTGAGCAAAACATTAGCCAGGAGGGGAAAGCAGTCTAGCTGTCCAGCCTCCGAAAATGACACTGCCAGTACATGTTGTTTGTCAATGACCAGTGGCTGTAAATCAAGTATATAATTTCTTCTGTTCTTTCCTTAGATCGACTTGAGCCGCAAGAGAAGCTGGTCCTGATAAATCTTCTCAGAAACTTCCCTGAATGCGTGATAATATATGGATAATGATGTATTGAGCCAGCTATGCATATTTAAGTTAAGAGAAATGTTTTAATAAACCCGTAGCAACTTTTGTTTGAAACTAAGTGTATGTGGTTCTTCCCTCTCCACCTACACACATGCTAATTTGGGTGTATTTCTTTTAAGACTAAACATGAGAGATTGGAAGCACCTGTCCTAGCCAAAAACAATACAGGCAGATAGTCTTAAATTTCACAGTTAACCTTGATTACTATTTCCCCCTTTCCCAGTATAGATCTCTCCGTGTTGCTGTGTATCAGCTAACAGATGATGAGTTATGGAGGTCAGGCGACATTTATGAGAGTGATGAGAGCCAATGGAATGGATTTTGAACTTCTAGGTTCCCCTAGAAAGATAGTTGTGGAAACGAAAAGACTCCTGGGCTTAGTACTCTGAATGGTTGTCATCGTTGATTTGTGGGAAGGGGGGCATATGAACATGTGGTGCACTTGCCCTGCTAATTATTAGCCACTCCCCTTCCTGGAAATATTTATCACACCATCTTAAAAGTTTCGTCTGATTTAGGTTCCAAGTTTGAAATTGGTTCTGTAATTCTTTAATCATGGTATAATCTTGCTTTAGATTAGTCCCTACATGTCTTAGGAAAAACTGATTCTACGTTATGTGTTTTACCCCACCTCCTTACTAAAACATGGAAAAGAAAAGTCACGTTAGAAAAGGAAGTTTTTTCAGTGAACAAAATAGTTCTGGCTCTGCCCACAGAGGTAATAGACCCCACTTACTTGTACAAACAGGTCAGTGCAGGGAATCTTCAGTGTCTTCAAGGCCCTTCCAAGTCTACACACGATGACTTGAGCAGCCCCGTAGGTGTGGATTGTGGAAATACAACCTAGTGTCTTTCTAAAAGAACATTTTCTATTAAGACGGGCTATTGCTGTATGTTATGGAGACCCTTCCTATGTGCTTGCCTTTTTCTGCAGCAGCTTCCATAGTAAATAATAATAATGCTAAAAATTTCAGAGTCTTGAACCCAGTTGGTTTGTTAGTAGTATTTCTCTCTGGAGTTGCTAGAGGGCAGCAATGAATTATGTAAGTAATTGAAGGCGATGCTTTTGTAGTTTTTTATCATCACATTGTCTTTAGCTTCAGCGAAATGACTGAGAAGTGGACACCAAGCTGTATATGTGCTTATTTTGCATATGGTTTTCAGAGTGTGAAAGATTTATAGAATTTATCGTTCTAGAAAAAAATGATGGAAGCAAGAGTTTAAATTTTAACTGTACTTTGTTAACATTTCTGGATCATATTTATACTAGGGGCAGAATAAAGAATTCCTATTTCTAATCTCCAAGATAGATGTATGTGCTATTTGTTCTCCAGACAGAGAGGCTACTACCAATCCTGTGTCTTGTCTTTTAATTTTTTTATTTATGTCCCTTTGATGGGAAGTAAGGATTAGAGTCGGGCTCTCATTTCTTCTCTTTGTAACCAGTGCCAACCTAACTCTTCAAGGAGATGAAAGCCACAGTCATGAACTTACTCCCCCAGTTCTCTATTGACAGTTGCTAAGACAGTATGAATATAGCTTATATCTGTTTTAGGGGGGACTGTTCTGGGCTATGAGGCAATATTTTGCCATCAAGAGCTATAGAGGATTTATTTGGAGTGATAAATAGCCAAGTTGAAATCTTTAGTGTATCCTGCTCGTCTCTCTCCCTTTCCCTGCTTGTATTTCAATGAACTAAAGAATTACTAGTCTCTTGAAATTTCTTCAGTTGTTTGAACAAATTACAGGTGAGAAATCTCTTGCTTTACCTGTGCGCCTGTTAAATGTGGCTTGGTGTGTGTTTCTGGTGAGGGTATGTAACCTTTTCTAAGCCTGCACAGGATGAAGTGACCAGCTGCAGGGGTTGTGACCAGCACTTCTGCACTTCAGCTTGGAGATGGTATGGAAGCAAGCAGATGCCCATGAAACGAAGTGCTTGCACACGCCTGCAGTCAGCTTCTGAGCCACTTGGGATTCCACTTAAGTGTGTCTGGATTCACTGTACAAGAAACAAGAAATGTCTGTTCTGGTGTTCTAATCTGGAGGAAATGGAGGCTGGGCCAAGAGGTGTGGGGAGAAGGTAGAATGTGGGGTGGAAACAGCATTTCTGAGCCCCTGGCACTGCACTTGGCCTCATGCCTATATCTGTATGTGTCTCTCTCTGTATCTCTAGCTATATCTCTCTCTATAATCTATATCTCTGTACAGAAGCTCATGACATTCTCATTCCTCTATAAGGAAGGTAGTATTTTCTTTTAGCGTGGACGTAAACTGAGGTTCAGAGAAGTTGGACATCACAATCCTAAAACCATCACCTTTACATAGATCAGTGGTCCTCAAAGGGGAGAGTGTGCGTACTCTTAACAGTGTGAGGTAACAGCACATTAGATTGTGAGTAGGAAATACTAGAACTTACGTGCCAGAGTGTTTTTCGTTTCATGATGTATTTCTACTATAGATCATGTAGACAGTTTATAAACAAATGTTTAAATTGAAGGTATGTTCTCTGAAGGGGCCACTGACTCAGATGCCGAGCCTACTGCCACACCAAACGTGACACGTCCAAAACTGAACACATTTCCACACCCTTCCCGTCCCTGTTTCCCAAACCTGCTTTTGTATTCCCTATGTTAACAGTTCCTCTGTTAACTGAGTCACTTAAGCTAGTTCCCTAAAACTGACTTTAAACCTGAGAATTTTCTCGACTCCATCCCCTACCACAGACTAGTTACCAAGCAATTTTTTTCCTCTCAAAAAGTTCTTTTTTCTAAACTGCCACTTCACAAGCTCTCATCAGCTCTCACCTGTTAATACTTTAGCTTCACATTTTCATTTGGATCTCCACATTGCAGCCAGAGATTTTTTTAAAGAACATTTATTATGAAAACTTCAAACATATACAAAAGAAAAGAGATTAGTATTATACCTCTTATAATCACCACTCAGCTACAGCAAAGATCAGCTCCTGGGAATTTTTATATTCCCACCCACAAACTGGTTATTTTGAAGTAAGGCCAAGATGTCTCGTTTCATCTGTAAATATTTGAGTATCTATAGAGATGTGTTTTAAAAATATAAATCTGCTACTCTTGCTTAAAATCCTTCAACAGCTCATCTCTCCGAAACGCTTTGAGTATTTCCGTCTATGGAAAGGCCTTGCAAATTGACCTGCTTTGTAGGACTAGCTGTTAAGAGTCTGAACAGCACCTAGTCCGGAGCATACTCTCAGTGAATATTAGCTGCTGGCATTGTAATCATCTTGACCACAGTCAGGTTTGAGATGGCTTTCAAGCTCCCATGCTTGGGAGAAAGGCCCATTATTCCAGCCTCTTCCCATCTCTCCAGCTTTCTCACTTACCTTATGCTCCAGAAATCTTGAACTACTTGAGATATTTCCCTGAATAAGCCGAGCTGTTTTTCTCCCCCATGCCTTTGTTCCTGCCGATGCTTCCTCCATGTCTTTACTTTTTCTGCCTTTCACACTCTGCACATCTAACAAGGCTGAGGTGGACTTCTGTTACAGTTCCTATACCCCTTGTTGCTTTTGTTTTTTTACACAGTCTTTCAACGGAAGATTTGAAGTGGCTCTCCAAAATGCACAGTAAAGGGGGAAAATAGGAACCAGCGCCTGGGAAAATGAAGAAAAAGATGGGAGAAATCAGAATTTCAGTATGTAGGTTGTATGTGGTTACTAAATATGAACTGTTATTTTATTTTTTCAATTTTGACCTAAACAGTACTCATAAATTCGGAGGGAAAATATATTTCAAGAAAAAATGAAAGTCCTCTATTCCTTTCCTATCCAAGAAAACCTCTATTAACAGTTTGATAGAAAAAAAAATGTATATAAATTTTTTTCTTTTTTGGTCATTGAGTCAGTTTTGTGTTCAGATGCAAGAAACAAAATAGTGGCTTAAATCACAGGGACATATATTGTTTAAGTCTAGAAATTGCAGACTGGCTAAAGAATCCATTTGGTGGCTGAGCACATCTCTGGTCTGTGTGTCTGTGGTTTTCTCTGACCATTTCTCATGGCTGCAAAATGGCTGCTGTACCTCATTTCTTAACATCATCACACAGCCCAAGAGCATTCCAAGCTGGAAGGAAGGTGATAGGGAGAAAACGGCCTCTTCCCTGGCAGGGCTTTCCTCTTTTTTTTTTTTTTTTTTTTACAGTTTTATTCAGAAATAATTGACATACATCACTGTATAAGTTTAAGGCACATGGCCATGATGGTTTGACTTACATATATTGTGAAATGATTATCACGATAGGTTCAGCAAACATTCATCTTCCCATGTAGTACAGTAAAAAGAAAAGAAGGAAACAAACGAGAAATTGTGATGAGAACCCTTGGGATTTACTCTCTCTCCTATATACCATATAGCAGTGTTCACTCTACTTCTCGTGTTGCACATTACATCCCTAGTACATATTTATAACTAAGTTTGAACCTTTTGCCCACCTTCCTCCAATTCCCCCTCTCCACCCCTCACCCCCTACTCTGGTAACCACAGTCTGATCTCTTTCTGTGAGCTTGGTTATTTTATTTTTAGATTCCACATATAAGTGAGGTCATACAGTATTTGTTTTTCTCTGTCTTGACTTATTTGACTTAGCATAGTGCCTTCAAGGTCCATACATTTTATTGCAAATGGTAGGATTTCCTCACTTTTTTATGGTAGAGTAACATTCCCGTGTGTGTGTGTATATGTATATACACGTATATATATACAACTTCTTTATCCATTCATCCGTCAGTAGACACAGGTTGTTTCCATGTCTTGGCTTTTGTAAATAATGTAATGCACATGGAAGTGCAGATATCTTTCTGAGTTAGTGTTTTCTTACCTTGGCTATACTCCCAGAAGTGGATTTGCTGGATAACATACAGTAGTTCTACTTTTCGCTTTCTGAGGATCCTCCACAATGTTCTCCACAGTGGCTGCACCAATTTACATTCCCACCAACAGTGCACAAAGGTTCCCTTTTCTCCACATCCTTGCCAAGGGCTTTTCTTCTTGATCGAAGGAGAAAGGCTTTCCTAGAAGTGTCCCTGCAGACTTTCCCTCATGTTTCCTTGGCAGAACAGGGTCACAGGCCTGCCTCTAGAGCAACTGCTGTCAAAGAACTGGTTTTTCCATAAAACCAAGCACGCTTCATCCCAGGGGTTGGCAGTGGGGCCGGTGCCCCTGAGCACAGAGAGCATCTGCCTGTGGGTGCAAGGAGGAAGCGGGAGGAGGGAATGACTGTTGGGAGAAAATCAGCAGTGCTTGCCACAGGTACATGTGT
The DNA here is from genome assembly GCF_036321535.1 of Camelus dromedarius. NCBI lineage: Eukaryota > Metazoa > Chordata > Mammalia > Artiodactyla > Camelidae > Camelus > Camelus dromedarius. The sequence continues at coordinate 58,093,722 of NC_087451.1, forward strand.
GCATGTTTAAAAATTTTTTTTTAACATCACTGGACCCAAGTTTTAATTTCTCCAACTCACTATTTTCACTTAATTTCACTTAATTCAGCAGATGTAGCCATGCATATGGATTTACCTCCTCTCCAACTTCACTACACAGTGTCTCTGACTGAGGAACTTCGGAGTCGTTTCCTGTCCTTTACTACTGCGAACAGGGCTGCAATTAACTTTCCTATTCAGGTCTCTTTGTACACGTGTGTGTTTCTCCATGAGAGATACCTGCAGGTGGAACTGCTAGGTAGAGACATTTAAAATTTTGATTTGAAAGTTTGATAAACATTGTTTTCCAGAAAGACTATGGCAGCGACGTTCCTGCCAGTGTGGCTGAGCGTCCCTCCCTCCTCTGACAGCTGAGCAGGGAGGAGAGACACCACTAGGTACTACTGTTCATAATCAAATGAAGAAAAAAATGCTATTTTAGTTTGCTTATGCTGTGATTTTGATTCCATTAAAGACAATTCTATGATTCGCATTGTCCATAAGTAGTTAATACTAGCTTCCCGCAACTCATTCTTGACATGCATTTGTTAAAATATTTCTCTCCTGCTAGTACTTTATTAATCTTTGTATCCAGCATTTAGTTCAGTGCTTGTTCCATATATTAGACATATAATTTTATGAGTAAGAAAATCTGACTTGATTACAGAGAGAACAAAGGGTAAATATAAGGTAATAATGACTAAAAGCACATTTTCTGAATCCCAAATCAAGATGCATGGATTTACTGAGGACTAACGTGCCACTTTCAGATGTGAGAAGGCGTCTTGGGGATACAGTATGAATGTAGAAATGACGAAACTTCTGAGCTGTCTTGACGGTTTATACAGACAGCAGATCAGAATATCTGGAATTGGGACTATTTTGGAGGTTAAGTTGTGGAAAAGAGCTTACGAGAGAATGCTGAGGCATAGGAGAGATGAACTGTAGATAGCTAGAGGCGAAACGCAAGTCAGTTTTAAAAATAGGTAATGAGTTGAAAATAAACTGTGAAGCTTTGGATCAGCTGGCAGTTGGCAGATGCATTTTCTCCTTGACAGCTGAGTGGTGATAAAATTCCCTCATTGTAGGGCCTGCCTCCCTTCAGAAAGCATATATGGACGTGGCATAGTGAAAGGAAATCAAATTCTCGAAAGTAAGGTGAAATACTGTTATTTTTATATGCCTCTGTTCTACCTCAAACCCTTGCTTCCTCAACTGTAACATCTTCCGCCTTTTGCCCTCATCTGGATTTTTAGATCATTCATTCATCCTTCCCCCATCCATCCACCCACTGAACATTGGCTGAGCTCCTGTGGATGGATGTCAGGTACTGTGTTGTTCATGCTGGATTCCCAGTACTTGCGGACAGATACAGGCCTTCCCTCAAGGAGGGGAAGTCACACGTCAGACAGGTAATTGCAAGTTCAGCAAGTGTGTTTGAAGGGGACGGGCAGAGTGCTTTGGGACATGGAGCAGCAGGGAAACTTGACCTGGTCCAAAGGGTCCTGGAGGGCTCCCTGAGGAAGCCATGCTTAAGCTGAGTTAGGAAAAGTGAGTGGGAGTTAGCCTCGTCCCTCCCTGCCGCCTCACCCCATTTCTCCCCGAGGCCTGCCCTCCTCCATCTGTGGGATTCCCCATCCTGTAGGGAAGACTCCCTGTGCATTCTCTGACTGCTTCTTTTTGTTTGGAACCCTGGGTCCTCCCTGAAGGTCCTGGGTCTCCTGTGGACCTCTTTCTCCTCTTTGATGGCTCTGCCCATCCACCTCCTTCCCCTCTCAGTTTGGTGAAAGAAAATGCTAGTTTCTCTTTCTTCTTAGATAATGCTCTAATAAGGACATAGAGTAATCATTTTGTCTTATTTCCAAGTCTGGACAACTTTTCTTTCCGTAACATAAGGCACTTTAGTACTAGGTCCAGCATGAGTAAACTCTTGATATATGTTATAATGCTATTGTAATTTAAAACAGACTCTGACAGTGTAGTGCCCATAACAAGCACTTCATACGTGCTGAGCCCCCTCCTGCATCCAAGGGCCCCATGACCCAGGCCGGGCAGAGAAGGAATCGTGTTTGGTAGGGATTACCTTAGAGGTCATCTGGTCCTGACTGTGGAGTAGTTTATCCAAGGGCACACAGCTTGTTAATGTCAGCGCTAGACCTGGGATCCAGGTCTTGATACTCCAACCCAAGTGTCCTGACTTGCATTTTAATGCTCTTTCTACTACTGTACCCCATGCTCTCCTCTCTCCATGGGGATGCTCAGTGGGGCTTGCTGTCTCTTCGCTGGAAAGCCTTGAGTCTGTGCTCAGAAGGCTCCTCTTGTCTCCCCTGCACAAAGTGGACTGTCCTGTGCAACCCTGGAAACTCCCAGGAACTCTCCTCTGGCTGGCTCAGAGGGAGGGGTGGGGCAGGAGAGGATACATTGCCCCCTCCTGCTATTTCTGAGTCTGTCCTGTCTTGAGGGTTTTGAATGGCATATTCCCAAATTTCCCTACATTCCTCAGTTTTTGCTTGGAGGTGTCCTTGAAGCATCCCTTCTGCTTTGCTTGGGGAGGCATTACATTACAGGTGGCAGTTGGTACCTACTGTGTGTCTTCCTGTTGTACGGTTTTAAGGACACAGTGTCCCTTAGAGATGAACTCCAGGAGGCAGCACAGCATCACAGTTAAGAGCACAGAACCTGGAGTCAGTCTGCTTGCTTTAAATGTCAGCCCTAACTTGGGAAAATTATTTGTACTCTTTAAGTCTCAGTTTCTTCACCTGTAAAAGAAGGGCAATAATAGAGACCCCTCCAGAGGGTTGATGGGAAATTAAGAAGCACTGCAGCATATAAAGCACGTGGCCTGTTGCCTGGCATGTGGCAAGCATTCAATAAATGCCAGCTGTCATTATTGTCTCATCTGACCATGGGCAGTCTTGTGAGGTTGGCAGGGCAGTTGTTATTAACCCTTTTATACCCCTGGGAAGGCTGAGTTTCAGAAATGTTAAATGACTTGGTCTGAGGTCCCAAATCCAGCAAATAGCAGTCAGGACCTCAGGTGTCCTGCCTCTGAGTCCAGGGCTCCTTCCACTCTCAGAGTGGCCTCTGGAATGAGTGCTGTTTCCCTTGGGGACCTGCCTGACTCACGTTTGTAAATTCTCTCTCCTTCCAACTGCTCCTCCCTGTGCCAGAATTCTGCCTGGTGCAATTCTCTGGAAACCCATGGGCCAAACTTCTGTTGCTCAGAGGCACCGGCATGCAGGTCTCTCTCAGGAGGGACGAGGAAGGGCGTGCAGCGGCTGTGAAGCTGGTGGGTTCATCCGTGCAGGGGGTGCACTGAGCCTTCAGTGGGGTGTTCACTTAGATGTCTATTGAGTGGAATTACTTTGAGTCCCTCCAACTTGAAATAAGACCTATCATCTATTTATGCATTAGAAAACTGCAGAAGCACTTAATTCTTATCACAGGTATTGTAATATGATATTGCTGAAAAGATACCAGTGCGTTTTTACACCGTTGTGCTTTCTACAAAGGATAGTTTCTCATCCACCGCTTCTGGGCTTCTTCTTCTTTTTTTTTTTTTTTTTTGCACCAAACACATTTGCATTTATTTTCTTTTTTTAAGCAAATAACAAAGACCCAGTTTACCTTACCACCTTTACTTTTTTAAACCTAAGCTTAACATTACATATCTAAACAATTTTCAAAACTTACTAAGTTGCCAGCATTCATGCACAACTAGAAAACATCCTCAATTTATATTAAACCAGAAATGTGTTACCATTAACGCATGAATGTCTTTCACTACTGAAAATACTGAAGAAAACTGGAATTACTTTTGTTGAAGGTTCGTCCTGGCAATGTTAACTTCACAGCAGGCTGACACTACTTGGCTCACGCTGCAAGCACAATGGGAAGCAGACCCGTGCTAGTGTCAGTGTACGAAAGAGTCAAGGCCGCCTTAAGTTATGTTTAATAAAAAAGCAAAGTGCATACAGAGATTTACAACAATATTAAAGACAAAAAAAAGGTCCTATCATGTGGTCCCAACAATAAACTCAAAAGTCTATGACAAACAGGGCTCCGATGAGCTGTGTATAAATACGTTAGATCAGGTACAGTTATACGAAAAGGCGAGTTCGTCTGAAACCTACCAGGCCTCGGGGCGCCTGCTACATGGCACGTTCCTTGCCGCGCGGGCCGGGAGCTACTGGTTCTCCAAGCGCAGCAGCTGCTCGTTACCATTTATTGTCAAGGACTTTAACTGGCCGTTCTCTTCAACTTCCACTCTTTCCTGATCGTTCTCAACAATCCTCTTTGTAGTGATTTTTCTGCCGTTAACCATCTTAGCAGAAGTTGATACAGATTTGTAGTTGCCCATTCCACCGCCACTGAATGCCGTGGAAGAAAAGACATGATGCCTCCATGACCTAGTGAACCAAAGGGCATGAATCCTGTATCAAAAGAAGAAAACCCCCCTCCAAAGGCAGGAAATCCACTGAAAGCAGAGAAGAACGACCGTGTGCCTCGGTTCCGGCTCCCACAGGGGCCTCTTTGATTTCCGAATAAGTCCTCAAATGGGTCGAAGAAGTCGAATGCAAATGGGTCCCTTCCACCAAAAAATTCCCTGAAGACGTCATCTGGGTTTCGGAATGTGAAGCCAAACTCAAATGGACTGTCAAAGTGACTTCCACCTCCACCACCACCGTTTAACCCTTCTTTGCCATATCTGTCGTAGATGTCCCGTTTGTTAGCATCTGATAACACCTCATACGCCTCAGCCACTTGCTTGAATTTTCTCTCCGCTTCTTCTTTATTCTCAGGATTTTTATCTGGATGCCATTTCAGGGCCAGTTTCCGATATGCCTTTTTAATGTCCTCGGCTGGGGCATGTCTCTGCATGCCTAGAACTCGAGAGCCGGCGGCGGAAGCCGCGGCGGGGTGGCGGCCGGGTCTCCTCGGCTTCAGCGCAGTGGCGGTGGTGGTGGCGGCGGTGGCGACGTTCCTCGCCCTTTTCCTGGGCTTCTTGCTTTTGCATATCACCAAGAACATTCCATTTTGTTCAGTAAAAGCATTGGGTTCCTTTCTTTGTTGTTCACCCCGTTGTCAGGGTAGGTGCTGTTGCTTCTTTATTCTCTTACCTCTGGAATATGAATTTATGAAGTGAAAAAAGCTCTTTTACTTATTAGCCCAGTGACACTGGTAAGTTCCTGAACCTCTCTGAGACTTAGCTGCCACATCTGAAATGATGCTAATTATCTGACAGAGATGTGTAAAGGGTTCAATTGTACTTACAAAGGGCTTCATTAGCACTGTCTCTGACATTTATCGGGTGTTTGGTCAGCCTAAGTTTATCTTTACCTTGTGTTTCTATAGTCCTTCACACTTACTCATCCATAGTCAAATTCATTGTTTTGTTTTCTTCTGACCCTGTGAAGCACATGAGACCAATATTATCTTGAAATATAGATAGGTATGGCTAAATTTATCATTTTATACTTCAGCTGCCCCTATGTGAAAACCCCTGATTTATGTTTTTTTGTATTTTTATTTATTTATTATTATTATTTTTTAATGGAGGTACTGGGGATTGAACCCAGGACCTTGTGAATGCTAAGCACACACTCCACCACTGAGTTATACCCTCCCCTCCTAATTTATCGTCTTTACTTAAGCATATCACACATTTTTTAAAATTGAAAAATAAAGCACAGATACCAAAACTCACACATAACAGATGTACGTCTTACTGAATTATTATAAGGCAAACACCACCCAGGTCAAGAAATACAACTTTGCCATCTACTGCAGGAACCCCTCCACTTGTCCTGTCCCTGTCCAGTGCCCTCTGTTCCTATAAATAACCACTCTCCTGACTTTTATGGTAATCACTTCTTTGCTTTTTTAGTTTTATTATGCAAGTGTGTGTCCTGAAAAAGTATCATTTAGTCTTACCCATTTGAAAAAAGTGTGATATTTCTTTTTAGTCCCTTTTAATCTGTAAGTTCCTCCTCCAGCCTTTCTTTTTCTTTACAATTTCTCTGTTGAAGAATTCAAACCATTTGACTTGTAGTTTCCTGCAGTCTGGGTTTTGCTGACTGCAATCTCATGGTGCAGTTAGGCAAATTCCTCAGTCCTCTGCGTTTCACAAATTGGCAGATAGATCAGAAACAGGATCAGAAATCAAGGTCAATCCCTTTGGCAAAACCACAGATGGTCTTAGGCATGACTATAGATGCTGTGTAATGTCTGGTGGTCTTTTTATGCTGAAGTCCATCAGGGGTTGCAGAATGGTGGTATTCTAATTCTACCATTTCCTTTTCACTTATTAGTTGGAATACTTTTATAAAGAGATACCCTCATTTATTATTTGGTTACCCAGTGGTGAAATCATACAGGACAGGTGGGATAAATGCCAGATAATTTCTCTTTACTTACCAGCTTTTTAAAAAAATTGAAATATAGTTGATTTACAATATTGTGTGAGTTTCTGGTATACAGAATAGTGATTTAGTATTTTTGCAGATTATATTCCATTATAGGTTATTATAAATGAATGGCTATAATTCCCTGTGCTGTACAGTATATCCCTGTTGCTTATCTATTTTATGTATAGTTGTTTGTATCTGTTGATCTCATGACTTAATAGTTTTCAGGATGAGTTAGTTTCCTATCCTTTCTGAGGGTGACCAACCTTTTTTAAAAAAAAACATAGTCACAAATCTGTTGGAGGGGATGGGGTGGGTAGAGCCCAGGCTTAGCATGCACGAGGTCCTAGGTTAAATTCCCATTAGTACCTCCATTAGAATTTTTAAAAAACCTACAGGTTTAAATATATTTGATGGCTTTTAATCTGCTGCAGTTATTGTCATAGAAGTTCAAGTTGTCCTATCTTTGACCAGTGGAAACTTACTCAGATTTGTTCCTGAGTCCTTTGACATGACTCTAGTGGTTTTTATAGTTTCCTTACAATTCAGTATGGCAAAATGTTCCAGGCTCATCTTGCATATTTTCTCTCCCAGACCAGGAACGAGCCATTTCTCTGAGATCACTGTTTTCTTTGAATGAGAAATTGCATTTCAAGACCACACTTTCTGGTGATGATCACTGCTACTGAAGTTGCTTATTGTATCTAGACCTTTTCAGTAGACATAAGTGGAGCTGGCTTAGGAAATTTATTGCATGTTGATAACATTTGTCTATGTCTTTGAAGGAGGAGGTCATCAGGAGGACATGACCGCCAGTTGACCTGTGAGCGGGACTTGGGCAATAGGAGGCCCCTCACCCCTTCCTCGGGGACTTGCATTCCACCTACCTCCTCCGCGTTAGAAGCTGCCTCAAGGATGCAGCCTTGAGAGAGTAAGAGTTGCTGAAACCAACTAGACTGACTACGTGACTGAACTAGTTAAGGCGTCTATATAAACTTTAGGATTTTGGCAGGCAGGTGAGAGATCTGCTCATCTTACTTAAAAGACATGCCTTGTAGGTAAGTTCCCTGCTTATTAAAACTGCCACCTCCCAATCTGGAAGGTCTGTCTCTTTCTACCAACTCTCCTTGCTCTCCGTGAGTGGAGGTCGGTTTCAGATTTCACCTGGGGAACTCCTGAGATTGCAAACAACAGCCTTTTACACTGGAAGGTCGGTTTTCCTAGATGTAAAATCTTTGGCTCATACTTTCTTTCCTTGAGTATCTTAAATATGTTATTCTGTTTCCTTTTTAGCATAAAGTATTGCTGTTGAAAAGTCTGATAATAATTTGAATTTCTTTCCCTTATTAAGTCATATACTCATATTTTCAAGGATTTTTTCTTTTTCTTAGAAGTCTAGTAATTTTTCTAGAATGCCTTGGTGCTGGTCATTCTGGATCAGTATTCTTAGGTTTGGGGTCTACTCTTTGAATATAAAGTTTCAAATCGTTTTTTTTTTTTTAATTTCAGGAAAGTACTCTTGAATCACAGGTTTTTGTGCCTGTTCTAGTCCCTTGTGGTTTTCTTCCTTAGAGACTCTGTTATCATGATCTTCTTTGCCTATCTTCAGTATTTGTCAATTTCTCTTGATCTTTTTTTATCTGTTCTTCATTTTTTATTTAAAAATTTCCCCATTTTCACCTTCTATTCCTCTTAAGAAACATGTTGTGTTTATTTTGAATTTTTTTTCATTTTTCAGTTTTATTAGGTAGAATTGTTACAATTTGACTGCACATATACAACATATTGCTTGTAAATACATGTACACAATATACTGCACATATTTTAAAAATTTACATATATTTACTATTCATTATTTCTAAGAATGTTTAGAGCTTTAGCTTTTTAAACTTACATAGTTATCAAAGGAATAAAGCCAATCACAAAATAAGAATTAATTCAAAACGATACATACTCTCTGCTGTTAACAGCAACATTCTTTATAATTGCCAAGATATGGTAGCATCCTAAGGGCACATCAGTAGATGAATGGGTAAAAACATGCTGTGTTTATTTGATCTTGTGTTTTATCTAGTCCAAACTTTATTTCTGAAATGATTTTTTTCTTTTATTTTCAGTTCTTTCCTGAATTCTGTCACCTCACCTCTGAGTTTTTCTAATTCTGAATTAGAATGTCCTTTCAATTTCAAAAAATATGTTTGAGCTTTTTTTTTTTAAACAATACATTGATGTCTTTCTTTCTTTTTTTTTTTTGTGGTGAGGAGATAATTAGATTTAATTAATTAATTAATTTTTAATGGAGGGACTGGGGATTGAACCCAGAACCTTGTGAAATGCTAAGCACGTGCTCTGTCACTGAGCTATACCCTTCCCCCTGTTTGAGCTTGATTTGAACAGTCATAGTTTTATTTTGTTTTATGGACATGTCCTTTTTGGCGTGTACTTTCTCCTGTGTGTGGGGCCCAGTCCTAGCAGTAAGCCCTCAGTATTCACCACAGACCCTTTATCCTCATGCAGTATTGGAGACGGCCAACCCCTTCCCCATTTTGGCTGCTGTTTTCCAATTGGCCCTCCATGTTTCCTAGTGAATACCTGTGGGCTGTTCAGGGTTCTGCTGATCTCAGATGCTGCCCCGTTGCTTCTCTCTGCTTCCTCCTATATGGATGCTGCTAGTGCTCAGGTCTTGTGGCTGTTGGTGGTTTGTCCCCACTCATTTGTATTTTGGGGTTTATGAGTATACCTTGCCACATTTTGACCATTTCTGCCCATTTTTTGGTTTTGTTATCTCGTTGCTCTTTTTTTTTTTTTGATTTACAGATATGAGAAATTATCATCCCACTGCTGTCCATCTTCCTAGAATCCTCTCTATAACAATATTAAAATTGTTGTGCTATAGCATATGCTGAAATTAGGCCTAATATATAAATGTACATAATAGATATAAAATATGTCAATATTTATATACTATATAATAATAAAATATAATATATAATCATATAATAAATGTACATTTGTATACAAATATATAATCCACCACTACAACTAAATGTAACAAAGAGAGAGAAAACAATTACCCCAAACCCTCAACGCATTACCTGTTTTACATTCTTCCTTTGTCCATCAGATTTATTGTTTTGTATCATACTTCCCTTAGATTTAAAAATTTTTGTCAAAGCAATAATGTGCATGGTTAAGAAATCAAGTGGTATGAAAGGTCTACAGTGAAGAAACAGTCCCTGCCTCACTCTTCCTAGCCCTCAGTCCTACTTCTTAGAGGAATCCCTCTAGCCCTTTCTTCTGGTAATGGCTTCCATAGCTGTAAGTAATATCAGGCTACTATTCCGTGGTCTGTCCCCTTTAGACCTTTTCCTTTACTTCCTGCTGTAACGAATAAGGATCATGTCTGTTGCACCAGTCTCCCCTCCCCAACTCAATCCTCCCAATACAGTAATTTACTTATTTTCAGTTACATGGTGTTTCCATTATTATGGCTGAGTAGAAATTATGGACAAGAAAAAGCAGCAGTGTATTTTGATTGCATTTAAGTTATTGTATTGCCTTCCTTTATATCCATCTTCTCTACCCCCAGCCCAAGCTGTGCCATTAGATCAGGTGTCTGTTTCCTGGAACCTTTCTTGCTGCCCTGTCTGGACTCTGGGATTTGGCTTGACTGCTCTCTTGGTTGTTATCCTCTTTTCTGGTCCCTCATCTTCCATTTTCTTGGTTTAGTTCTTTGTTTTGCTCTGGCACATTCTCAAATAACTTCCTAAAATAAGGTGTATTGGAGACAAATTTCTTAAGAACTTGTATATAAGAAAATATCTACTTGAGTCCAAAAATTAATACCCTTAGAATTCAGAGGCATTGTTCTTCTGACATACAGTGTTACTGTTGAGAAATCTTTTTTTAAACATTTTTTATTGAGTTACAGTCATTTTGCAGTGTTGTCTGTTGAGAAATCTGATAATATTCTTTTAAAAATTTATTTGTTTATTTATTTTTATTGAAGTACAGTTAATTACAGTGTATCAATTTCTGCTATCCCAGTCTTGCATATACATACATATATTCATTTTCATTTTATTTTTCCATTAAAGGTTATTTCAAGATATTGAGCATAGTTCCTTGTGCTATACAAAAGAAACTTCAAAAAGAAAATCTATTTTTATATATAGTGGCTAACATTTGCAAATCTCAAACTCCCAAATTTATCCCTTCCCAACCCCTTTCCCTGGTAACCATAAGATTGTTTACTATGTCTGAGAGTCTGTTTCTGTTTTGTAGGTGAGTTCATCGTGTCCTTTTTTTCCCTTTTTCTTTTCTTTTTATTTTAGATTCCACATATAAGTGATATCATATGGTATTTTTCTTTCTCTTTCTGGCTTACTTCACTTAGAATGATGATCTCTAGGTCCATCCATGTTGCTGCAAATGGCATTACTTTATTGTTTTTTATGGCAGAGTAGTATTCCATTGTATAAATACACCACAGCTTCTTTATCCAGTTATTTGTCGATGGACATTTAGGTTACTTCCATGTCTTGGCTATTGTAAACAGTGCTGCTATGAACATTGGGGTGCATGTGTCTTTTCTCATTAGAATTCCCTCCGGATATATACCCAGAAGTGGAATTGCTAGATCACCTGGTAAATCTATTTTTAGTTTTTTGAGAAATCTCCATGCTGTTTTCCATTATGGTTGCACCAAACTACATTCCCAACAGCAGTGTAGTAGGGTTCCCTTTTCTTCACACCCTCTCCAGCATTTATTGTTTGTGGGCTTTTGAATGATGGCCATTCTGACTGGTGTGAGGTGATACCCCATTGTAGTTTTGATTTGCATTTCTCTGATAATTAGTGATACTGAGCATTTTTTCATATGTCTATTGACCATTTGTATGTCTTCATTGGAGAAATGCTTGTTTAGGTCTTCTCCCGATTTTTGGATTGGGTTCTTTGTTTTTTCCTTATTAAGTTGTATGAGCTGTTTATATATTCTGGAAATTAAGCCTCTGTCAGTCGCATCATTTGCAAATATTTTCTCCCATTCCATAGGTTGTCATTTTGTTTTGCTTATGGTTTCCTTTGCTGTGGAAAAGCTTATGAGTTTAATTAGGTCCCATTTGTTTATTTTTGCTCTTATTTACATTGCCTGGGTAGACTGTTCTAGGAGAATGTTGCTTAGATTTATGTCAGAGAATGTTTTGCCTATGTGTTATTCTAGGAGATTTATTCTGTCTTGTCTTATATTTAAGTCTTTAAGCCATTTTGAGTTTATTTTTGTGTATAGAATGAAGGAGTATTCTAACTTCATTGATTTACATGCTGCTATCCAGTTTTCCCAACACTACTTGCTGAAGAGACTGTCTTTTGTCTATTGTATATTCTTGCCTCCTTTGTCAAGATTAATTGACAATTGGTCTGTGGATTTATTTCTGGGCTCTCTATTCTGTTCCATTGATCCATATGTCTGTTTTTATGCCAATACCATGCTGTTTTGATTACTGTAGCTCTGTAATATTGTCTGAAGTCTGGGAGGGTTATTCCTGCAGCTTCATTCTTTTTCTTCAATAATGCTTTGGAAATTGTGGGTCTTTTGTGATTCCATATACATCTTAGGATCATTTGTTCCAGTTCTGTAAAAAATGTCCTGGGTAATTTGATAGGTATTGCATTAAATCTGTAGATTGCCTTGGGCAGTATGGTTATTTTAATGATATTTATTCTTCCAGTCCAGGAGCATGGGCTATCTTTCCATTTCTTTAAGTCTTCTTTAATTTCCTTAATCAGTGTTTTGTAGTTCTCCATGTATGTGTCTTACACCTCCTTGGTCAGATTTATTCCTAAGTATTTTATTGTTTATTTTAAAAGGGATTGTTTCCTTACTTTCTTTTCCTTTTGATTCATTATTAGTGTAAAGAAATGCAACTGATTTTTGCATGTTAATCTTGTACCTTGCTACCTTGCCAAAGTCTTTTATCAGCTCTAGTAGTTTTTGTGTGGCGCTTTCAGGGTTTTCCATATATAGTATCATGTCATCTGCATATAGTGACAATTTTACCTTTTCTTGTCTGATTTTGATCACTTTTATTTCTTTTTCCTGCCTGATTGCTGTGACTAGGACTTCCAAGTCTATGTTGAATAGGAGTGGTGAGTGAGCAACCTTGTCTTGTTCCAGATTTTAGTAGGAAGGCTTTCAGCTTTTCACCATTGAGCACTATGCGGGCTGTAGGTTTGTCATAAATAGCTGTTATTATGTTGAGATATGTTCCCTCTATACCCACTTTGGTGAGAGTTTTTTTTATCATAAATGGGTATTGAATTTTATCAAATGATTTTTCTGCATTTATTGAGATGATCATGTAGTTTTTGTCCTTTCTCTTGCTGATGTGGTGTATCACATTGATTGATTTGTGTATCCTGAACCATCCTTGTTGTCCTGGGGATGAACCCAACTTGATCATGGTGTATGATCTTTTTTATGTGCTGTAGGAGTCTGTTTCCTAATATTTTGTTGAGGATTTCTGCATCTATGTTCATCAGTGATATTGGTCTGTAATTTTCTTTTTTGGTAGTATCTTTGGTTTTGGTATTAGGGTGATGGTGGCTTCATAGAATGAGTTTGGGAGTACTCCGTCCTTTTCAATCTTTTGAAAGAGTTTGAGAAGGACCAGTATGAGTTCTTTGTATGTTTGGTAGAATTCTCCAGTGAAGGCATCTAGTCCTGGACTTTTGTTTGCAATGAAGTTTTTTATTGCTAATTCTATTTCATTTCTAGTGACCAGTCTGTTCAAGTGGTCTATTTCTTCTTGATTCAGTCTTGGTGGACTGTGTGTTTCCAGAAACTAGTCCATTTCTCCCAGGTTATCCATTTTGTTTCCATATAGTTGTTCATAGTATTCTCTTATGATATTTTGTATTTCTGTGGTATTGGTTGTAATTTCTCTATTTTCCTTTCTTACTTTGTTTATTTGTGTGCTCTGTCTTTTCTTCTTGCTGAGCCTGGCCAGAGGTCTGTCAATTTTGTTTACTCTTTCAAAAAGCTAGCTCTTGGTTTGATTGACTTTTTCTATTGTCTTTTTTTCCTCTCTATTTTATTTATTTCCTTCCTGATCTTTATTATTTCCTTCCTTCTGCTGACTTTTGGTTTTGTTTGCTCTTCTTTTTCTAATTCTTTTAGCTGGTAGGTTAGATTGTTTATTTGAGGTGGTTCTTTTTTGAGGAAGGCCTGTATCACTATGAACTTCCCCTCTTAGGACTGCTTTTGCTGCAACCCATAGATTTTGTGTGGTTGTGTTTTCATTGTTGTTTGTCTCAAAGTATTTTTTAATTTTTTCTTTGATTTCATCATTGATCCATTGGTTTTTTAGTAGCATATTGTTTAATCTCCATGCTGTTGTTTTTTTTCTCCTTTGTTTTTCTCTGGTTGATTTCTAGTTTCATGGCATTGTGTTCAGAAAAGATGCTTGAAATAATTTCTATCCTCTTAAATTTATTGAGGCTTCTTTGTTGCCCAAGTACATGATCTGTCCTAGAAAATGTTCCATGTGCACTTGAAAAGAATGTATGTTCTATCTTTTAGGGGGATGTATTGTTCTGAAATTATCAACCAAGTTCAATTGTTCTGTTGTGTCATTTAGTTCCTCTGTTGCCTTGTTAATTTTCTGTCTGGAAGATCTGTCCATTGATGTTAATGGTGTGTTAAAGTCTCCTACTATGATTGTGTTCCTATCAGTGAGAAATCTGATAATATTCTAATTCGACTTACTTTAAAAAATCTTTTCCTTTAGAAGCTTTTAGAATCAATTTTTTTTTCCTGGTAAAACAAGACTTTATTACAGTGATGTGCCTAGATATGTGGTTTTTTGTATCCCATGTTCTGGGTGCTTGGAACTTTCCATCTGGAAACATTAACTCTGGGAATTATCTTGAACTATTTCATTGATAATTTCATCCCCTCTTGTTTCTCTTCCCTCTTTATAAAACTCCCAACTCAGTGGTTAGACTTTGGGCTTCTTACACACTTGCTGGGTCCAGGGACCCTGTTAGTTGCTCAGGATGGTGAGGAATAGGAGGGATTTTCTGTCCTTAAGGGTCTCACTGAAGGTATAAACCTTTGGTGAGGAATTTATGATCAGAAGTATCTTCCTGGAAGAAATATTAATAGGAAAACCCAGCAACTCAGCAGATGGCTGTCTCATTGGTTATCTCATTTAATCACCACAGAAACATTAGAAATTATGATCTGCATCTTCCCTTTGCTTAGAGAGTCAAGTACTAAGAATCAGAGAGGTAAGTTCAGGATCCCAAGCCAGTAAGTGGCAGAGATTTGGAAAATGACTCTTTTTTTTTTTTTTTTTTTGAATAAGAAACAAAGGCTTTATTCTCATGGGTTCTCAACTTAATTTCGCCACCGGCCAGAAAGGAGGCTGGAAACAGGCTCGGGAAAATAAACATGGTAAAAGGACGAACGAAAAGGACACACGAGTTGCCAAAACTCGTTTTTCATTAAAGCGTTGTGAAGAGAGGCTCGATCATGGCTCCAGTCCAGAGAGGCCCGGGCCGGGCCGCGCACAGCTCAGCCTGTGATGCGCACGTCTGTGCGGCAGCTAAGCCGCCGGGCCCGCGCCGCCTCGGGTAGGATGGCGAGCAGCCGCTCCTGCACCAACATCCTCACGATCTGCTCTTCGTGCGGATGTCGGGCCTCAGCCACTGGCGGGAGAGCTCCCGCAGCTGCCGGAATGCCTCCCTCGGGCCTGCCGTGTCCTGGTAGCGGAACTGCTGGAATCGCTGGCGGAACGTCTCTGGGCCGGGCCAGGAGCCGCCAGGGCCTGGCGGAGAATGTAGAGCGGCTTCGGCAAGTGGCGCGGAGCCCAGCGGTGCGGGCCCGAGGGGCAGCTCCAGGGCCGCGGAGGCCGCCGCAGGAGGCGTAGGATTTGCTTCGGGGACCGCGGCCGTTGGGGCTGGAGGACTCAGGAACAGGTAGTGGGGCCTCAGGAGTCGACAAGGAGCCTGCAGAGTCACGCTCCGGGCCTGAGTTCGGGCCAGCCCTTTCCTCTTTCCCCAACGGTGGCTCTGGGCTCCCAATTGCCGCCAAGCCCGGCTCAGCCGCCTCGTGTCTCCGGGTCTGGACGTCACTTTTTGTCCGGCAGCTGTGGGCGAGGCACTCTGGACATTGACTCTTAATTCTGAAGCTGTATCATGCCTAGTACATTTCAGCTCTCTCTGATGACACCTGTTCAACTCTGGAATCTTCGCCAGTTGGAATAGATGTCTTTGGGGATTCTCAAGATCTCGTATGAAGCATTTGATATGGAAGGATTTCTGATCCCATTCCTCAAGAAGCAGTAAGTCTGAGAGTATCTCTTTAAAATAACTTCCAGATATTTTCATAGTTGGAAAGGATCAACTATTGATGATTCTGAAGATCCCACTGGGATTCCATTCTCTAGCTCTCAGGAAGATGATTTCTTCCCGGGGCTTATTGTTCACTTTTTGCATCTATGATGGGCAGGGATGCCTCCCCACATCCATCCAGCCTGTGAGACACACTGAACTTGAGGGAAGATGCTCTGACCTGTGATTTTTGTGATTGGTAACTGATTATTGCCAACTGTGGGGAGCCTGAGGGAGGTGGGTAGTGGGTGACAGCTCTGCTAAGAAAGATGAGATGCATATAATTCCCACTGACATTTGACACTGCTGTAAATCCTCTCAAAGAGACCCCACATCCCTGTGGGGATGCCTTCATGGGGAGATGGCATCCGACTTGATCAATCAGCTGTGGCTTCATTACCCTCTCCCTGATATTTAATGGTAGCTGATACCTGCCCTTCAGGGGCCAGTTCAGGCACCAACACCAAAAGGAAACGAGTCAGGCTGCAAGGGCCCAAGTCAACAGGGAGGAGGCTGATTTTCTTCCCATCAGGAGCAAATCTATTCTCACACTTCTGTACTGAATCTGTTGCTACAAGGAAAGATATATATTAAATATAAAGAAAAAGAAGTAAACAACAAACACAGGTCAAAAGACAACTGGCAAGTCAGGGAAAGAAAGAGAGCTGGCATTTAAGGAGCACTCAGATCCCTCCTGAACTCAACTATCTGGATTCTTCAGGAATTTCTGTCGAGACCGACCCGTCACCTCATTTAATCCTCACCAAGGCCCTTTGATTGTCTTCATTTTAGAGAGCAGAAACAGAGGCCCAGGAAGTTAAGGATCTCGCCCAGTGGCCTGGATCTAAGGACTGTGGAAAGGCAAAGTTTGTGTTCTTTGTTCTGTTCCCACATAGCCCAACCCATTATTCAAAATCAGAGGTGGGCAGACGATGGCACAGGCTGAATCCACCCCACTGCCTGTTTCTGTATGGCGACGATCTAAGAATAGGTTTTACATTTTTAAATGGTTTAAAGAAAATCAAAAGAAGAACAGTATTTTATGCCACTTAAAAATTACATGAAATTCAAAGTTTGGTGTCCATAAATAAAGTTTTGTTGGAACACAGACCTGCATTTGTTTACAGATTATTTGTAGCTGCTCTTTGCCTTCTGTGACAGAGCTGAGTAGTTGCAACAAAGACACCCTGGCCAGCAAAACCGAAAATATTTACTGTCTGGACTTCTACAGCGAGAGTTTGCCAACTCTGTTCATACAGATTCCTGGAGTCCTGAATGACAGAGAAAGAGACAAATTGGATTCAGACATGGATGCACACTTTATTGATAACTGACTTTGTTAGATATAATTAAGCACTCGCAATTTCAGAAACATCGCTCTTCCACTGCCAGCCAGCAATGGCCCCGTGAGGGTTTTAGGATTTATAAGCATCATTAAATATTGCAGTAGAGATTGTTCAGCCACTTCAGTGATTTGCCTTGAAGGTACTTAATATTTTCAAGTAAATGCCAGGGATAGGGCTCTGAATGTAACTTAAAGACTTTGCTAATTTCTTTGTCCTTTGATTATTGCGCATGTGTGATTTCTACAAAAATATTTACTTTCTCCAAAGTTGCTCGGCTCAGGCTTTGTGGCTGTCTAATTTATCAGTGTTGGTGGTATATGTCACATTTGTCCATTTCAGGTAAGAGGGGAAGCAAAGGAAGGAAAAAAAAAAAAAAAGACAACCCATTGTGGGTTCTTACCAGGTCACCAGTTTTGTTGCAACATGCTTTTAAAAGAACATGCAAGAGCGGGTTGTCTCACTCTGCAATCCAAGAATGTTTGATTCCTCTGTGGTGAAAAATTCCCTGGCCTGACAGGAAAACACCCAGAGAAGAGCAAGGGGAGAGAGGAAGGTTCTTTCTCTTTTTCTTTTCCAATGTGGCTTCTTTTGATTCAAGAAAGTCCTCCATCCTCAACATCTCTTTCCTGCTCATGGTCCCCAGGAAGATCACAGTTAGACTGCTTTTGCCCCCTGCCCTCTTTAAACTTCACCTCTCCTGTCAACCTCCTGGACTCCTGGTTAAATCTTCCTTCTCACTGTTGCCATTCTATCCTAACACCCTCCTGCCTTATCGTAAGGCACATGTCCTATCACAGGACATGTTCATCTTGCTAATTCCCCCCCGACCATGGGCTTCTTGGGAGCTGCTTTTTTATTTTTTTACTTCTGTACCCCAAGAACCCAAACAGTGGCGCAGTGACAAAGAGAGTGAGTGCCTCCATTTTTTTGTGTTGTCTTCTTTTGTTTTGGGTAGGGGGAACAGTAAATGTGTGAGAATGTGGTGATTATCTGCATGATTCAAGATTATGAGTCGGCAAGAATGGAAAGTGTTTAGGTTTTTCTCTGAAGTCACCACTATAGAGAGAGGTAGATCTCGAGAAGGAATATCTGTTCTTGCAGGTTTTAGAGAGAAGTCTAAGTTTGAGCTCCCACTTAGCTGATTAATTACATGTCAGACAGTTTAGACAATCTTTCTGAGTTTTTTTCCCCTGTAAAAGAGGAAAGAACACCCACCTGACGGGGTCATTACGAAGCCCAGGTGGGGCTGTGGCGACCATAAGGCACTGAATGCAAGTGCGTCTTGTTACTCCCAGTGGGTTTGCAGGCTTATTTTAAGCCTCTATCCTCACATTCACCTTTTTAGATGTTTCCTCTCTCCTCTGTTCAAAGGGGCACTGTGGTCAGCAGAAGACCTCCTCAGAGGCCTGATAAATACTGTCCCTTCTCTCTTATCCAGAGGAGAAAGAAGTGACGCTTTCCAGTCCCAGAATTTCAGCCCAGTGGCAAGGCCCACCCTACCCCCACCTTATCCGTTCATTCATCCTGTAAATATTTACTGTTCTCCCCCAAAACAAAACAAAATCCAAACCTGATGCTCTCGTGCTCTTTGCCACAGGACTTTTAAATATAAATTTAGTTTTAAATGTAATTTTAATAGTAAATTATACATTTAACAGTTCACAATTGTTTTAATTATAGAGGCCTGCCCTGCAGGGATGGTGGAAAGAACTAGGAGGGTAAAGAGCGTTCTGACTTCAGGGCGCAGAAAGATTAACGCCAGGAGAGCCAAATTCAGTCATCAGGTGCAGGCACTAGACAAGCAGCTGAGATGGGGGCAGTGCCTGAGAAGCTGCTGGGAACTGGGACAGAGTGGACATGGAAAGTGAGGTCACAACCCAGCCAGACCCTCCCACGTGGACCTGCAGGGCTGCTAGTGGGGCTGCGGGTCCGCGTTGGGGGGAAGGGTCGCCTCCGCACCAGCGCAGGAGCCTGCGCATGTCTCGTTTCTATGGAATCTAGAATTGGGCCTGGCACCTTCTTGGACAGAGAGGATGTGGCCAGGGTTCGGAGCACAGTCAGGGGAGCAGTTATAGGGTTCAAATTGCACCGAAAGACTTGGGTGGGGTTTCTGTGAGAGGTTGTGGAACCTGGCCTTTGTCTGGCAGGGACACGGGAAGTCCAGGACCACTGCTCCCTCTGGATCCCTAGGTACCATGCTGGGCGCACAATGGGTGCCAGGCTTAATGAATGGCGCCACCAGCCGTCCAGTTCCCCAGACCCCCAGTGTCTGTCTCGGCCCCTCCTCCTTCCACCCTCTGGCCAATGCTGGTGCTGTGAGAGCTCCTAACTGCCCATTGTTCTCCCCTGTGGCCTCGCCCTAGTCCGAGGTAACGTCACATTTCTCTGGAGTCCTGCTCTCTCTCATTCCCTGGGACCTGCGCCTTCTCCTACTGCCACCATTCCCAGCCTGTTCTCTACCCTGTAGCCAGGGACCCTCTCAAAATGCAAATCTGATCATGTCCTAGGGGCCCCTAGCCCCTCAACTTACGCCCCATTCTTTAGATCTCATCTCAAATGTCACTTTCTTCAATCAGGTGAGGTCCTTCTATTATTTGCTCTTAAAGCATCAGGTACTATTCCTTCCAAGCCCTTATCAGAGTTTTTAATTATATATTTTTTGGCATGTGATTAATTTCTTTCTCCTCCACTAGACTTTAAATTCCATACGGAGAAGGTCTGTGTCTATTTTTTGCTCATCTGTGATCGTGTTTCCCAAGCAACCAGCCCAGTCTATGACTTGGTGATTGTTAAATAAAGAAATAAATGTATAAATACATTTTAGTGAATGAGGGGATTAACAAACAAATGGGTGGATGATGTGACAGGGAGTCACGACTCAAGACAGCCTGCTGTGCAGGGATCAAATGGACAAAAGAACAAGACAGAACCACAGGCCGAGACCTCTTGCCTCCCACAAGAAGATACTCATTTTTGAAACACTTACTTAAAAACATGTTTCATTATTTTCAGATGCTTCCCTAAATGGATGTAGTGAACTAAAAGTGGGAATCACATAATGTAATCTGACACACAAAAATGAAGCAAATTGGTTCCTCGCCAGGCAAAAATAAACAGACTAGAAATTATGATGTTCATGGGTCTTTTAGCACTGAGAGTGTTAGAGCAGGCAGATAGCTAGATATGAGCAGAGAAATGGGGACACAGACCAAATGGCAGGAATTGGGCAGAAAGGAGGGGCACAGGCCAAATGCAGGAAACCACACATCATGTAAGCACCAGGGGTCCCTGGGCAGAGAAAGAAAAGCAGGAACCTTTGAGCTGATAAGGGAAAATGCCTTTTGGGGTGATGAGTGGCCTGGAGACAAAGAAAGGTGAGAAAAGGCAGGACTTTCCAGTGTCCAAATGTAACCTTTTGCTCATTATGCCCTCATTTCAGTAAAATTAGCCTTGCAGATCAGAAATACCCATCATGCACTGACCCCATGACAAACAATTCTAATCCAGACTAAATAAAAAATCCCTCCTCCTTTTGGGAAGGTGGAGTTAGGATGATAACCAGGGCATACGACCCCAAACCCTTCCCTCCCCAATGAATATTCTGCCCATTCATTTTTACACCCTATGTGACTAACTTGCTAAAAAAACTCAGGGCAGCCACTCACCTGAATCCTCACTACTTTTTCAACCACTACGTATTGTCTCCGAATTTTTTCTGGGATGGGACAAGAACGTGGTAATGCCAGTTGCATCTACCAGCAGCAAGAGGAGGGGCGAGTGGAGAAGGAAAGGCAAGAATATAAGATGAGCTTGTACCATCTGAGATGAATTTCCCTTAGCCACTTGGGGCTTGAATGATTTTGGCTTTGGACCTCTTGCCTCACTGAACCTTTCTCTCCAGAAACCACCTCTTCCTCTGCTTGTGCATCTGCAGGTTTAATTGCCTCCAGGGACAGCTGAATTGACCACACTTGAAAGATGGGACCACTGAAGCTAAGTGAGCACAATAACTAGGCCAGAGGCGACAAATACACGCTTTCTCTGTAGCCCAAACCCCTCCTTCATCGGGTGCATCCATGTCACTCCATGAGTGAAAATCCACTCTTAGCTGTGGCCTGGATCCATCATTTCTCACCATAGCTGGTGGAGACACTTACTCCCCAACTCCGCTCTGCGTGTTGGTGCCCAAAAGACCAGTCTAGCCCCCAGTCCCTGTTTCTAAGCTCCTCTGAGCCAGTGCTTCAGGAGCAGGGTGGGGAGGGGTGGGAGAGTGGAGGTGGAGGGCTGCAGGGAGGGGGGCAGAATGTGTCAGTGAGTACTGATGGTGTAGCGGGAAGATTCCAGGATTTGGCGTCAGACAGACCTAGGCCCAGATCACAGCCCATCTTGTAGCAATTTACTAAACCTTTCTGAGCTTTCACTTTCTTACCTGTGAAAAGCAATTAATAATATCCTCCTTGCAGGTCACTGTAAGCAATGAATGTGAAGGTGGCAGCGCAGACACTGTGCACACAGTTGGGACTCAGTAGGGTTTTCTGCCTTCCCTTTCGTTCCTTCCTGTGGGCAGTAGCATGGTGCAGAGGATGAGTGCGACTTTTGTAGTCAGACAGACCTGGCTGAAATCCTGGCTCGGCCATGGACTAGCTGCATGGTCCTGCACAGGTAACTTAACCTCCCAGAGCCTCCCTTTCCTCATCTGTAAACTGGGGGCAGCAGGTGGGGGAGGGCCCTCCTCACACGTTGAGGCTTTCATGAGATAATGCATGCACAGTGCCTGGAGCGGAGGTGGGGGGATTCACTACATGCAGATTTCCTCTGCCAGGTTCCCTTGTGGATTGATGGTTATCTGCCCATCGAGGAGGGACGGAGTCTTACAAGACTCATTCTCTCTCTCTGAAGGAAATGCGAGCCCAGGAGTAGCCCTACAGAAAATTAACTGTGCCGTCTGCTTTCACCGCCTGTCTGCACAAAGGGCTGTTTGTGGGTCTGCTGGCACTGGTATGCCAATCGTGTACCAAAATCATGCAGCTGTACAGGGCGAAACTTCTGCCATGGATGGACTCAGCTCTGTCTGAGCCCTGTGGAGTCCAAGATGTCTTGATGGCAAAACTCCCTTCTGCTATTGCAGGAAGTGCAGCTCCTTTCAGTTCGTGTATAAAATGGCCATTAAAAGGAAACCAAGCCCTCACATCCTAAGGCAGCTCTGAGAGCGGTTTTCTGTATTTGCCACAGGTGAGGTAAAATGTCCCCTTTCTAGAAGTGTTCTTAGCAGTGAAATTTTCTGGAAACAGAGCAAGGGGACTGCTAGTTCTCCAGAAGCTCCCAAGTCGTCAAGTTTTCATCACTTTTATGTGAAAAGCAGAGAGAAGGGACAGGGAAGGGACATTTCTACCAGATGTCTGCCTGCCCCAGACTGCATTTAAATGAAACCTGGGCTTTGGAGTCAGACCCACCTGCGTTTAGATCCTGGCTCTGCCATTGACTTACCTTGAGCAGGTGTCTTACTCTTTGTGAACCTCATCTTTCTCACCTGTAGAATGGGGGAGGGAGGAGAGTCAGCCCCTCCTAAAGTTGTTAGGAAGTTAAACGCTGTAATGTAGGTTCAGCGTCTCACGGGGAGCAATGTAGCCACATGGCGATGCTCCTCTCTCCTTCCCCTTATTTCCCTTGGAGTCTGTTCCAAAGGAGAGCTAAGTAGGTATGATAATACTAAGCTCCCTCAGACAGAGGATGACTTTAGATGACCACCTCACCTAAGACGACAGCAGGTCTCCAGCTCACTTCTGGGCAGCACTCTCAGGGCCACACTCGAGCGGGGCCTGTTTGACCAAACAAAGCAAGGGATGTAGGGAAGCAGTGATTGCCTGTCTGGACACAGGCCCCATGGCGCTCCCTCACCTGCTCACTTGGCTGCACCTTTCACCCAGCCTATCTCACCGCAGTCAGGTTGCAGTTGTGGCGACTGGGGACGAGACTGCCTTCTTTCCCACCATATGTAACATCGTTTGGGCACTGAGGGCTTCCGGGGTTGGGGCTGGCTGACTTCTGATTGGCTGAGGTGTAAGCAGTGCATAACAATCAGGCTACTTCATCTCCAGTGCCCCCTCCACCCAGGCCATTTTGTCTGCCCTTCCCTTTTCAAGTGGGTTAGTGGGAAAAACATGTCTTCGAGTCAGACCTCACATTCAGGCCCTGCACCTTCATGGGTGATTTTTGACATTATTTAACCTTTTTGAGTCTCCGTTTCCTCATCTGCAAAATAAGGGGATTATGCTTGTCTCAGCATTTTCCAAAAGTCTTCTTTGGAATCCTGGTTTGGGAGGATGCTACTGGTGTCACACAAAACAGAGAGTTATGTGATCAGATAAAGTGTGGGCAATGTTAAGTCAAGTGAAGATAAAGACTCTTTTTTACTTTAGGACTTCTCTTCATGTGAATCTTCAAGGGGTGGGAGTATGATTGTCAACATTTCCAAATGTATTTTACCACCTTTTTCTTGCAAACAGAATATCCCCTTAGACATGAAAGGTGATGTAGTGCAGTGGGTGGGGACACAGACTTGGGAGCCAGATTGCCGGAGTACAAGACCTTTGCCGCTTACTAGTTATATTAGTTATTTACTGCTGTGTAGCAAAACACCACAGACCTCGAGGCTGAAAACAGTGCACACTTAATTATCTCACAGTTCCTGTGGATCAGGAATCCAGGAAAGCTTAGCTGGGCCATTGCTTCAGTGTCTCTCACAAGGCTGCAATCAAGGTGTTGGACCAGGGTTGGGATCCCAGTTGAAGCGTCTGCTAGAGGAGGATGTGTTCCAAGCCCACGTGGTTGTCGGCAGGATTGAGTTTCCTGTGGGCTGTTGGCTGGAAGCTGCCCCCAGTTTCTTGCTGTGTGTGCCTCTCCAACATGGCAGCCTGCTTCCTCAGATCCAGCAAGGGATCAAATCCGCTAACAGGGTGGAAGTTACCACCTTACATAGCTGAATCACGGAAGTGACAGCCTGCCTGGCCCCTTTGCCATATTCTCTTGGTTGGAAGCAGCCACTTGTCCAGCCCACACTCAAGGGGAGAGACCTGCTAAGGCATGAGCACTAGGGGACAGGGGTAACGAGGGGGCCATTGGAGAGCCTGCCTGTTACACCTGTTGTGTGACTTTGGGCAATAAGTTAACTCTGTGCCTCAGTCTTATCATCTGTACCATTGAGCTGACAATGATAATATCTTCTTTATAAAGTTATGATTAAATGTGTTAACATGCAGAAAGAAGTATCTGGCAAATAGCAGTCACTGCTTCTATATATTTGCTTTTATCTCTACCAAGACCGGTGTCTGGCACCTAGAGAAAACACAGTAAACAGTGGCTGAATGAATGAATGAAGGAACAGACTCGAGTCACACGGAACGCACCCTTTGGGAAAGGCTGCCCTCCTTAGGAGCTCTGCACGGATGAGAGATGAGGAGCTGTGAGAAGCACGGTTCCTGGAACGTGCTGGGTCCCCGCGAGATGTCAGCTCTCCTTCCCACTTGCAGGTTTGTGTGTCCAGTCTGAGGTTTAAAGCTCCAGAGAGACTGGGTGCGGTTTCCCTCTTCCTCTCTCCCTCCTACACCCATAGTCATCTTCTTGGTACAATGACTGGTGTGTGCTTCACAGGGGCTCTGGATGAGGCTGGCAAAGATGATTAAGTATGCTCGAGGGGCCCGAGCAACAAGAGAAATGAGGTGAAAGAGGGGAACAGAGAATAAACGTCTGAAGAAGTGGAAAAAATGGGACAGAAAGGACCACTCTGAAGAGCGATGAATGCTATATTTTCTCAGTGTACCTAAGAATCTGAGCTGTTTTAATATTCACTCTTAAAATATTTTTTTCACTGAAGTATAGTTGATTTACAATATTATATTAGTTTCAGGTGTAAAACAGTGGTTCAAAATTTCATAGATTATACTCTATTTATAGTGATTATAAAATATTGGCTATATTCCCTGTGATGTACAATATATCCCTGTAGCTTATTTACTTTGCACACGTAGTTTGCACCTCTTAATCTCCTACCCCGATTTTGCCCCTCTCCCCTTCCTTCTCCCCACTAACAACCACTGTTCTGCTCTCTGTACTGTGAGTCTGTTTCTTTCCTGTTATATTCATTCGCTTGTGGTATTTTTTAGATCCCACATATAAGTGATAACACACAGTATTTGCCTTTCTCTAACTTATTTCACTACGTCTAATACCCTCCAAGTCCATTCATATTGTTGCAAATGGTGAAATTTAATTCTGTTTTGTGGCTGAGTAGTATTCTATTGTGTGCATGTTTGTATCTCAATCACATCTTTTTTATCTATTCATCTACTGATGGGCACTTAGGTTACTTTAATGTCTTGGCTATTTAAATAATGCTTCTATGAACAATGGGTGCATGTATCTTTTTGAATTAATGCTTTCATTTTCTTCGGATATATACTCAGAATTGGAATTGCTGGATCGTACGGTAAAGTTCTAGTTTTAGTTTTTTGAGGACGCTCCATACTGTGCTCTATAGGGGCTGCACCAATTTACATTCCCAACAACAGTGCACCAGGTTTCCTTTTCTCTGCATCCTCACCAACGCTTATTACGTGCGGTCATTTTTTTAACTGAAGTATAGTTGATGTACAATATTACATAAGTTACAGGTGTACAATATAGTGATTCACAATTTTTAAAGGTTATACTCCATTTATAGTTACTATAAAATATTGGCGATATTGTCTGTATTGCACAATATATCCTTGTAGCTTATTTTATATTTAATAGCACCACTTAATCCCCCACCCCTGAAAGTGCTCTTGGTCTAAAGTGTTGTTTAAGGCCTGTGTTTCCTTACTGACTTCCTGTCTGGGTGCTCTGTCTACTGATGTAAGTGGAGCGTTGAAGTCCCCTACTGTTACTGTGTCACTGCCGTTTTCTCCCTTCATGTCTGTTAATATCTGCTTTATGCATTTAGGTGGTCCTGTGTTGGGCCATATATATTTACAATTGTTATATCGTCTTCTGGGATTGGTCCCTTGACCATTATGTGATGTCCTTCTTTGTCTCTTGTAACAGTCTTTGTTTAAGTCTGTTTTGTCTTACGACTTCCGTTTGAAGGGAATACCTGTTTCCACCCCCTCACTAACAATCCACGTATGTCTTTGTATCTGAAGTGAGTCTTGTAGGCAGCATATGTATGGGTCTTGTTTCTGTATCCATTCATCCACTGTGTCTTTTGATTGAGGCACTTAGTCCATTTAAATTTCAAGTAGTCATGGATAGGTATGTATTTATTGCCACTTTGTTAATTGTTTTTGTAGTTCTTTTTCTTCCTTTCTTCTTTTGTTCTCTTCCCTTGTGATTTGATGACTATCTTTAGTGTTATGTTTGGATTCCTTTTCGTGTGCATCTATTACGGATTTTTGGTTACCATGAGGTTTATATGTAGTGTTTTATACATATATAAAAATGATTATTTTAAGTTCCTGATCTCTTAATTTCAAATGCATTTTAACCACCCTGCATTTTTACTCCCCTCCCTGCATGATTACTGCTTTTGATATTATATTTTACATCTGTTTTGTTTATCCCTTAACTGCTTATTGTAGATGTAGATGATTTTACTACTTTTGTCTTTTTAACCTTTGTCTTTTAGCTCTGTACGTGGTTGATTTACTACATATTTGCCTTTACTGATGAGAGTTTTCCTTTCATAATCTTCACGTTTCTAGATGTGGCCTTTTCTTTTTCACTTAGAGAAGTTCCTTTAACATTTATTGTAAAGCTGGTTTGATGGTGCTGAACTCTTTCAGATTTTGCTTTTCTATAAAACTTTTGATCTCTCCATCAAATCTGAATGAGATCCTTGCTGGGGAGAGTGTTCTTATTGAAGGTTTTCCCCCTTTATCATTTTAAACATATCATGCCATCTCCTTCTGGTCTTCAGCGTTTCTGCTGAGAAGTCAGGCTGTAGCCTTATGGGAGTTCCCTTGGAAGTAACTTGTTGCTTTTCCTCACCACTTTTAATAGTCTCTCTTTACCTTTAGTTTTTTGCCATTTTAATTACAGTATATTTTGGTGTGGTCCTCTTTGGGTTGATCCTCTTGGGACTTTCTGTGATGACTGGACTTGAATGTCTGTTTCCTTTCCTGGGTTAGGGAAGTTTTCAAGTTTCAAGTTCTCTGCCCCTTTCTCTTTTCCTCTCTTCTCTTCTCCCTGTAATGTGAATGTTATCCTAGAGGACTCCTAAACTGTCATTATAGATATATTTATCTTTTTTCTGTTCTGCATCAGTGCTTTCCATCACTCTGTCTTCCAGCTTGCTGATATGTTCCTCTGTATCATCTCATCTAGTGTTGATTCCTTCTAGTGTATTTTTCATTTTAGTTTTTGTATTCTTCATCTCTTTTTGGTTCTTATTTATTTATTTATTTGAAGTATAGTTGATTTTCAGTGTTAGTTTCTGGTGTACAGCACAGTGATTCAGTTACACACACACACACACACACACAAGTACATTTAGCTCTTTGTTAATAACTTCCAACTTCTTACTCTGTTCATCCAGTCTCCTCCTGAGCTCTTTGATCATCTAACCTTGAACTCTGTATCAGGTAGATTGCCTGTCTTCTCTTCACTTAGTTTTTCTTCTGGGCTTTTATCTTGTTCCTTTGGAACATGTTCCTCTGTCACCTCATTTTGCTTAATTTGCTGTTTCTATTGCTGTGTATCTGGTGGTTGGTTATATTTCCTGACCTTGGAGAAGTGGCCTTTTGTAGGAGATGTCCTATCTGTCCCAGCAGCACAAACCCCTCTGGTCACCAGAGTTATATGCTTTAGGGGTGCCCTGATTGTAGGCTGTGTGGGTCCTTCTCTTGTGGCAGGCAGACTGCTATGTGTGCTCTGGTAGGCATGGCTGCCCCCCTGGTCCAGTCGGTTTCCAGAGCCTGCCTTGCACAGAGGCTTCCAGCTGCTGATTGGTGATGGGCTGGATGATAAGCAACTGGCTGTGGAGCTTCGTGGTGTCCCGGGGCTAGTGGTGTTCTACTGATGGGCAGAGCTAGGTGGGTGGTTGCAGGGCCAGAGTTCTTGGGTCTAGTGTCAGCCTGCTGGTGGGTGGGTCCAGTTCCTCATATGACTGCCTGTGGGTTCTGGGGTGTTCCATACCTGCTGCTAGTCTGCTAGTGAGTGGGGCTGGATCCTAGGGCAACTGGCTGAGGGATCTGATTGTCTTGGAGCTAGTGTTGGCCTGTTGGTGAGTTGGGCTGGGTCTCCTGGGGTCCTGGGGTTGTTTAAGCCTGCTGGTGGGTAGGACTAAGGCCCAGCATGTCTTAGGGGAAGTGCTGGCTCACTGGTATGCAAAGCCTGGTCCTGGGGTCTTTGGCTGTAGGGCCCTTGGATCCTGAAGCTTGTGTTGGTCCACTGGTGTGTGGAATCAGATCCCAGGGTGGCTGACTAAGGGGCTTAAAGCATCTTAAAGCTGGTGTCTTCCCACTGGTGGGTGAGGCTGGTCCTGAGGCTAGAGCAGGCTTGCTGGTGGGTGGGACTGGGGCCCAGGGGATTCTGGGCCTGGTGCCTGCCTTCTTGTGGGTGGAGCTGGGTCCCAGGATCTCTAGCTGCAGGGCTCTTGCAGGTGCCATTCCTAGTGCCTGTGCACTGGTATGTGGGGTTGGGCCCTGGGCCCTCTAGTGGGCAGATCTCTGTCTAGGGTTAGCTGTGGGATCAAGGGACCTTCAAGCAGCCTGTCTGCTAGTGGGTGGGGCTGTGTCTCTGCCCAGTTAGTTGCTTGGCCTAAGGCTTCCCATTACTTGTGCTTTTAAACTGGTCTGAAGGGTAGGGCTGGGTCCCAAGGCTTAGCTCGAGGGAGGATCCCAGAATGACACTTGCCGGTGCCACTGGTGTCCACGTGATAGAGCAAGCTCTCCAAAATGGCTGCCACTCCGGGCTGTGCCCTAGGGTGAGCTGCAGTCACGTCTTGCCTCTCTGGGAGACTCTCGAAGATCAGCAAGTAGGTCTGACCCAGCATCCTTTCAAATGACTGCTTCTTCTCTGGGTCCTGGAGTGTGTGAGATATTGTGTGTGTCCTTTAAAAGTGGAGTCACTATTTCCCACAGCCTGCTGGGTCTCCCCAAAGTGAAGCCCACTGGCCTTCAAAGCCAGTTCTGGGGGCTCATCTTCATGGCAAAGGACCCCAGGGCTGCGGGACCCGATGTGGGGCTCAGAACCTTCACTCCTGGGGAGCAACCTGTGTAGTTGTAACTGATCTCCCATTTGTGGGTTGCCCGCTCTGGGATGCGGGTCTTGGCTGTGCTGTGACTCTGCCCCTCCTGCCTGCCTCACTGTGGTTCCCTCTTTCTATCTTTAGTTGTAGAAGATATTTTCTGGTAGGTCCAGGCCTTTTTCGTAAATAGCTGTTCTGTAAGTGTGATTTTGGTGTGCCCATGGGAGGAGGTGCGCTCAGGGTCTTCCTCCTCTGCCATCTTGGGAACTCTAAGCATTCACTCTTAAAATCTTAGGAACACTGTCCTACATTTTTCCTACCATCTTAGCTGCTCTTACTCACTATATTCAAAGTAGGCATTCCTTCCCCGTCTTCTCTGCAAATGTCTTCACAGCATCTACTTGTGAGTGAATTAAAATTGATTCGTGGGGGAGGGTGCAGCTCAAGTGGTAGAGCACATGCTTAGCATGCACGAGGTCCTGGGTTCAACCCTCAGCACCTCCATTAAAAATAAACCTAACAATCCCCACCTCCAAAAAAAAAAAAAAAAAAAAAAAAGAAAAGAAAAGAAAGAAAAGTTAAATTGATTTGCTTTAAAACTTTTGTGATACTTCTTAAGTTAGTAAAAACAACCTCATGCTCCAGGTTTGCAGTGTTCACACACATTTCCCATTTAAACCTTGAAACAAACCAGTGAGGTGGGTACTGGTATTTTCTTCGTTTATGGTGGAGAGAAAACCAGGGGCTACTGAAATGAAGAAGCCTTGAGCAGATGTCAGCGTCCGAACCTCTGCCACAGCATCCAACTCCAAGCCAAGGCATTCCTCCTGCTCTGTCGTGCACAGGCGGTGGCTATCAACAGGAGGTTATTAGCAAATTGTAGGAAGCCGGCTCAGGCCCCTGTATAGCAATGTCACCTGTTGGTTGCCATGGGAGGAACAATGAGCAGCTTTATTTTGAGGAAGAGTTCTTAAACTTTTTCTACTGGGCCTCCTTGAATCTTACAAGACATCTTTTTATTTTAAACCATCTGGAAGCCAGGGAGGGGAAAAGGAAGGGCTGCCTGGAATGGCTCCCTGGTTCATCAGGAAAGCTCTCTGACATCTGTTGGCTTCTATCCCCCATGCTGGCTTCTATCCCCTGTGCTGGCTGTCCTCTGCAGAGCAGGAGGGGCACATTGCTGTGGTGCCAGCCACTGGACGGCATGTCCAGGGAGTCAGGCCACTCCTACTCCCTCAGCATCCAGAAGAGGGCAACAGTGACCGTCTCCGAACACTTTGCTTTCTGGGAGAGGCCAGTCTTGAGCACAGTGTTCTCTTGGAGATGGGCTAATTCAGGGACCTGGTGGGACCCCTCCAACATCCATATTGCTTTAGTCTGGTGGTTCTCAATTAGCAGTGACTTTGCCCCCACTTCCTACACCCTGGGGACATTTGGCAAAGTCTGGAGACAGGGTTGCCACAACTTGGAGGAGGGGAACCATTGTTACTGGCCTCTAGTGGGTAGAGGTCAAGGATGCTGCTAAACCCCCTACTGTGCCCAGGACGCCCCCACAGCAAAGAATGAGCCACCTGAAGTGTCAGCAGTGCTAAGGTTCAGAGGTCCTTGTTCTTTTAGGAATGCCAGTGGTACCGGGGCTCCAGGTGGAAGGCAGATGTGCGGTTGTCTCTGTCACCCCCTCAGGTTATTCTTTTGGGATGAACTCAGACTGCTAAGTAGGTACTTGTCCCCAGGGCATCCCATCACTCCCCACTTATCTAGCCCTTTCTTGTCTGTTTCAATTCTGTTTGAAGACAGTGCTGTCTGACAGGGCAGAAATGCCCTCCGCATAGCTCCTATGCCTGGCCTGCTTTTGGCTCTGGCCTTGATGGCTCTGGTTGGGAATTCATGTGTTACTGTTTGGAGAGAGTCATATTTTTTACAGCAGCATAACCCATTTTACCTCTATCGTAAGTGTTCTGGAATAAGAAGTAATCATCCAGGACTGACCAACTTGCTCTACTAAGCGCTCCCTCTCACTCCTGGCAAATTGCTGTGAGATTGAACAAAGCCCGGCTCCGTCATGCAGTCTATCCATTCCAAAGGATGCTGAGGAAGTAAATCTCTGTTAAGCCAGCCCGCGTCATGCCTCTTCCTCCTTCTTCCCAGGGATCAAATGGTGCGCGTGTGCCTCATTCCAGGCCTGCTCATCTTGGGATGGGCTCCTTAAGCCTGGGGCTTGACCGGGACATTTGCAATGCTTGTGGGGCTACGTAGGGAACTTCTAACAATAGACTGTTCTATTAAAGAGCCTTTGGTCCTTGGGGCTGATGTCAGAGCTGGCACTTTCCACGTGGCTGTTTAAGTTAATTTATGGCCGTCTTTCCCTGATGCAGTTTCTGTGGATTGTTAAATAGGTATTGCATGAAAAAGTAGTCAGATGAGTTTGGAGAACCCATATTCTTTAACACAAGTCTTCTTGAGGTCTTAAATTGTTAACAAGCTGTGTGCATTGTCAAGAGGAGGACATAGCATGTGGTATTCCCCAAATTTATTTGGGCTCAGAACTCTCCTTTCATGGAGCATCTCTCATGATGAGTGACCTGCAGAACAGATTTTGGAATATTGGAAAGGGGAAGGAATAGATCTCTTCTCCTGTTCTTCCCCTCCCATCCCCTGCCCATCGTCTTCTCCTCTCCGCCCACCTCCCCCCCGCCTCCCCCCCCCCCAACACACACAACTGGAGGGGAGTATGCCTTTAGGAAGTGGAGTGAGTTTTTTTCTGGTCCTGAGCTCCCTTAGATGATCAAAGATCATTGTTCTGGAGAAATCCCCTTGCATCCATGTAAATGGGGTTTGCAGGGCGAAAGGTAGTATCATTAAGTTCGCTCACTTCAAAGACTTCAAAAGTGCTGGGTCCTCTCCCTGTAGCGAGTCACCTTCCCCTCCCCTCAGCCCTCTCCTGCTCACTCAGCTTTCAGGGCTCAGCTTGAACATCACATCCTCCGCAAAGCTCTAACTCCCTCTGCCCAGGGGGGATCTGGGACAGGTCACACGGGGCTTAGGTACTTACTGAGCTGTGTGAACTCGCTGGTTCAGTTGTCAAGATCGAGATGTATTAATGATCTTTATCTTTGTAATCATTTCACAATGTATATGTATATTGAATCATCAAATTTAAAATCTATATAATTATATTTGTCAATTGTTTATTTATTCCTCAATAAAGTTGGGAAATAAATTTTAAAATGAGAAAGAGCAAGAGATAGCCTATGTGTATTATTTTTGTATGTGCTTGGCATTTGTGTTTGAAATCCAAGAAGAGGGTGGTGATTCAGTGCTTGTAGGCAAGGAGTGGTTGACAAACCCAGTTCATAAGAAGCCATCTGACTGTGGGCCACAGCGGGGGTCCTCACAGAGCCCTGTGCTGGTGTGGCTCGGCCTCCGTGGCAGCCCCCTCCCCTGCCCCACGGTGCAGCGACAGAACTCTGGAGCAGAGCGGGGGTCAGGGGCCCAGGGTTCCAGGCTGAATTCCCAACACCTTCTCAAGGCCTAAGGTCAGCGACTATGCAATTGATTGAGCTGTAGCACACTGATCTCCTGAGTGAGTTTCCCCACAAACAACTGTTTCAGAGACTGCTGCCACCTTGGCCGTTAATTAGTGATTGGGAGTCAAAATAAACAGGTACAGCACAAGCTAATATCCCTGCAGAACCACAAGGCGCATGAATCAAGTCTCAGAGCAGCCCTGTGAGCCCACTGTCTCAGGACGGTGCTCAAGCCACAGTCCTATTCATTCTGTTGTTCCTTTAATGGATACTGATGGAGTCTGACCCTGAGCCAGACCCCATCCCTGCTGGGTTCAGTGAATTCACAAATGAATGAGACAGGGTCCTTACCCCCAAGGGCATTATCTTCCATTTTTCTGAGCCAGAAACTCCAACCTCTCCCCTACTGCACCTGCAGCCTGCACCAGGTACAACCACACCTCCTGTGTCCATCACTTCCCATAACTGCTGACGTGACTCCAGTTCATCCACTCAGTGGTCCAGCCCTTTCCTTTACAGGAGAAGAAATTTAAGGGGTTCTTCCTCCTTCTCTCCCCAGGCGCTCACCTTGGCCTGTAGAGGAGGGAACTTTTGCTATTACAGCTCTCTGCTCAGGGAAATGCTGCAGGGTAAGCTTACTCCTCTCCGCCTTCTTGTTTCAATCCTCTGCTTCCTTTAAACCAGAGGAATGGTTTAAGTCATGTCTTACTGGCAGGCATGGTTCCTGGTGTCTCCACTCTGTCTTTTTGACCTGTTTGCCCCTGGATTGAAAGAGCTCTGTTCCGCACCAAGGACGTCTTCATGGTCCTGGGGGTTCGAAGGTCTAATTTTGGGGCTTCAGTCCAATTTGTGTTTGGCCTTCTAGCTTTGCCAGAGGGATCTTCCTTCCGGGGGATATTGGGTGCAAAGCTGGACACGAATAAAAATGATAACTCTGATTATTTTGGTGGCTGGTCAGCTGGAGGGGAAGAGACACAAGTGTCAGCGTTCTCACTGCCCCCCTACCCAGACCTCTAAACTTAGAGGCAAAGGGCTTGCTCAAGGTCATGGGGGCTCTTGGCAGATGTGGGACTTGAACTGTGGTCTCCTCACCTGACCCAGTACTGTTTCCTCCACGTCTCTCTCTCCTCAAAGAGCAGAGGTCACCAGTGGTTGTTGAAAAGAGAGTGCTTGTTGAAAAGAATGCAGTGAGAAAAAATGGGCTCTGGACCCAGAGAGACCTGAGTGTCTGGATTTATAATCTCCCTCTGTGTCTCATTTCCCTCATCGGAACACAGGGTTAATGGTGGAGCCTTCCTCATAGTGTTGTGATGAGTGTGCAATGAGATGATCCATGTAAAGTGCACAGCACCGTGCCCCACACAGGGTAACCGCTCAGTAAATGTTCCCTGTTTTTATTTCATACCAACTGAAAGAATAAAAAGACTTTCTGAGATAGAAAAATCTCTGCCAAGAAAAAGGAAAAACAGAGTCCAGCTGATGTCAGGAACCAGCAGAGGTGTTTTCCTGATGAACAGTGAGTGTATCAACCAGTTGCTAGGAGCAGTGATTCCCATCTGGAATTCACTTGGGTGTTGTAAATGTTCCCTGCTGGCTGTGCAGCCCAGGCTGAATGCTCTCAGTGCAGTCGGCTCACTGTATCTGTTCAACCAACGGCAGATCAAAAATATTTGAAAAAAAATTCCAGAAAGT
Source organism: Camelus dromedarius (assembly GCF_036321535.1). Lineage (NCBI taxonomy): Eukaryota > Metazoa > Chordata > Mammalia > Artiodactyla > Camelidae > Camelus > Camelus dromedarius. The sequence goes on from NC_087451.1 coordinate 58,128,331, forward strand.
TCCAAAAATCAAACTTGAATTTTCCGCCCCCTAGTAACCATCTATATAACATTTACCTTGCATTTACAACTATCACATAGCACCCACCTTGCATTAGGTATTAAAAGTAATCTAGAAACAGTTTAAAGTATACGGGAGGATGTGAGTAGGTTATATGCAAATACTGTGCTGTTTTTTGTGAGGGACTGGAGCAGCCGAGGATTTTGGTATCTGCAGGGAAGGGCGGGGGTGCAGGTGGACCCTGGAACTAATCCCCTGCGGGCACTAAAGGACGACTGTACACACATCTAGAACACCACAGGCACTAATATCTGTAAATAGGGAGGAAGCGTAAATGAGAGCTCATTAGGTTCTTACTGACTGCTGAAAAGTAAATTAGAAAAAATAAACAGAGCTGAACATTTGTGTAAACCTCAGTCTTTTTGATGTTTTTCAATTAGCAGAGCCATTTTTCATGTGAAAAATTAAAAGCTGTCATGTGCCACCTGGCTACAGAATTGAGTGACAAATTTGTTTTAATGACCGCTGTCACATCTCTGGATTTAGCTAGGCATGACTGGTAGCAGACCATCTGGATGCGAGGAGGCAAAAGGGAGGGAGCTGGTCTTTCGGGAACAATCCTTTTGTGCCAGATACTGTGCTAGGCTCAGGACGCACACCATCCCTCGCATCCCTTGAATTTCCTCCATGGTCTGGTGAAGTTGTTATTATCCTCATTCTACAGAAGAGGTTCAGAGAGGTGAAGGAACTTGCCCAAGATCACACAGCAGATGTGCAGGGAGGTCTGATGCTGCAGAGGGAGAAAGATGTGGCAGGCAGGCAGGAGGTGTCTGGCGAGCTCTGGCAGGCAGCCTGAAGCTGGGGTGGGCCTGGAATGAAGTGATGGGGGCTGAAGTGGGCAGAAGTCACCTGCAGGAACCCTGATGTAGGAAACAGAGCAGACCTTGGAGATATTGCACCAAAGTAAAGGGAACATCACAACCAAGTGAGGCGTATACATTTTTTTGTTTCTCAGTGCGTGTAAAAGCTATGTTTACACTATACTGTAGTCTATTAAATGTGCAGTACCAGTATGTCTAAAGAAACAATGTAGATATATCTTAACTAAAAATACTTTATGGCTAAAAATTCTAATCATCATACAACTCAGGGTTGCCACAAACCTTTAATTCGTAAAAAACGTACAATCTGTGAAGCACAAGAAAGCGAAGGTCAGTAAAACGAGGTGTGCCTGAACTTAGGATTCTGTTGGCTTGGGCGTCTCTTTCTGAAAAACACAGCCTCTGCCACCAAACCGGGGTTCCTGTCCCTGGGAAAGAGCCCGTGAGAGCAAGGCGGCAGCCAGGCAGGACGTCTGTTGGAGGAGGGACCTGAGCTAGCAGGTGTTCAGTACACATTCAGCAAAGACTATGGAGCCATTTTTGAGAACAAGGCATTAGAGGCAGATACCAGGGCCAAGGCCCACCTCTAATGCTGGGGCAACCCCATGAGGGTGGGACAGCGCAAGGCAGGCTTGGTTTCCAGTTTCCATCTGGAGCTGCCTTTGCTCTGGGGGTGAGAGGGGCTCAGAGCCTGCACATGGGGTCAGAGGCCCCAGCCTGGGCCAGGCTGAGCAGGGCTGCAGGGCTGGACATCCGTGACGACAGCGTTCACTGATCGCAGGACAGGCCCCTTTACACAGAATCTGTAACCGTGAAACAGCATCAGGAGAAAGGCACTCTTCATAAGTGAGGAAGCAGAGGTTCAGAGAAAGGAGGCAACTTGCTTACCGGCACAGGTGCCAGCTGGCAGAGATGCAAACCCAAAGGCCTGTGTGTGTTCCCCTCCCCTTCTCTGTACTGCTTCCCTGCCATCCCTACTCAAAACAGATGACCTCTTTCTCCATCCTCCCTCCTCCCCGGCGATGTGCAGCAGTGACCTTGGCTCTGGTTTCTTCCCTGGGCTCTGATTTCCTAAACTACAGAGGACATCTTGGCTGCAGGGACAAATCTGCTATTTGCAGATTTCTTGCAGCCACAAGAAGAGCCCATGGCTTCTCTCAGGAGTTTTGCTGATTGGTTTGAACCTGACTTTGAACCTGGTTGTAGACAGAGTTTAAGTTTTTTCATTGGTCTCTCTTTCCATTTGATTTCCTCTTCTATTTCTAATGACTGAAGTTCATAATTATTTCATTTTCTCTTTTGTAGTTCAGTGACAATGATTTTTTGTTGTTGCTTTTTCTGGCCATTTGAATATTGTTCAATGTACACCCAGGCAGCCTCCTGGAAGTCACACTCTTTTTCCTGACATTTCTAAAGAGACAGTTCCAGCTCTGGCCTTACTGGCTGTCTGTTAGTAGTTTATTCTCTCTGTCTCTGCCTCTGTTCCACTCTCCTTACAGCATTTCCTGTCTACCAGTTCATCCATCCGTTAATTAAGCCACTTATCCATCTAACTATCACCTATTCCTCTGGGTGTGCCGTGGCTCTGAGTTAGGAAAGGTTCAGATACTTGGCTAAGGGATGTAGACTACTCATGCTTTCCCAGTCATGGAAACCAAAGAGGGTGATAGCAAAAAGGGAGAATTCAGTTAATCTCAAACCTGGTCTGAATTTATAGCTTCTCTTTTTTTCTCATAAAATGTTTTCTTCTTGTCAGTGTCGGATTCAGAGAAGAAGAAAAGCAGACTTATGTTGACTGGGGTTTTGACTCCACATCTAGCCCTCCAATCTAGAGGGCAGATTTATAAGGTTGAAGAAAGGAGGGTGGCCACCCAAGGATCCCGAGATGAGACAGGGTCAGGAGTCGCCGTGGTGGCCGCTGCTCACGATCCCTCCTGAGGGCCCACAGGCAGGCCTCTGGGTCTTGCGCCTTAGACCCCAGGTGAGGGCTTGGGGACCATTGCTCATCCTTGATCAGCTCATCTCTGGTCTTCCACGTTGTTACTGGATATACGTTCCTGACTCCAATCAGCAGGCTTGGAGTAGGGAGGTCCTGGAACCCTGTCCATGCACTGATCTGCCTCTCTTTGTGGCCCAGCAAGAAGAAGGCAAGACAAGCTGCTTGTGCCCTGGGATCTGCAGTTTCTCTGCTTCCCTGCGTGCTCCCAGGATACTCTGGGGTGAATGGGTTACCTCCCCCTGCCAAAAATGGTTAATTAAAATAGAAAATCAGGGATCTGAACTCCACCTGGAAAACAACAATATTCTGAGTTTCAGGGCCCCTGGGAAAACTCATCAGCCTTCACCTTGACGTCCATTTCCAACAACATGTGAAACTGAATTTTATACAATGGCTATTTAAAAAATTCTTAAATATTTGAACTCTACTTCAGGCAGTCCTGCTGAATTTAAAGCCTCACACTGATGGGTTTCTTTGATAGTGTAATATCAAAAAATGAAATTTTATGTTATAATTTTTGGCAGTAAAAAGAAGTATATCTTGGGGGTTGAGGTATAGCTCAGTGGTAGAGGGCATGCCTAGCATGCACAAGGTCCTGGGTTCAACCCCCAGTACCTCCATTAAATAAATAAATAAACCTAATTCCCTCACCTCTAAAACAAAACAACAACAACAAAAAACAAGGATCATCTTAGAACTGGGAGTTTATATCCTTTGACCAACATCTCCCCATATCCCCAGCCCCTGGCCCCTGGCCCCTGGTATCCACCATTCTAGTCTCTGTTTCTCTGAGTTTGGCTTTTTTAGATTCTACATGTAAATGAGATCATGCAGTATTTGTCTGTCTCTGTCTGGTTTATTTCACTTAACATAATGCCCTCAGGTCCATCCATGTTGTTGCAAATGGCAGGATTTCCTTCTTTCTTGTGGCTGAATGATATTTCACTGTGTGTATACACACACACACACACACACACACACACACACACACACACTGTATCTTATTTGTCCATTCATTTCTTGACAGACACATTGTTTCCTATCTTGGCTATGGTGAATGGTGCTGCAGTGAACATGGGGTGCAGACAGGGAGGTGGTTGTGTCCCCTTTGATGAGGATGCCTTATAGTTCTTCACTCCCTGTTAAGAGCAACTGTTTTCATATCCAAACAGCCCGGCCCTCGCATCTCTTTTTTACCCGCTTCCAGTTGGCATCACTCAAAGATCCTTTTAAGATTTTATGACTTTTCTGAAATTGTTTTCCAAGGCTGACTTGCTCTTTGATCCAGCCTTTGTGTTTGTCTTTGGCAGTGTGGGTGGGAGGGGAGCAGACTTCCTTCTGGGCCGCTGACGGTTGCTGTGGCCACACTGGGGTAATCACTGTCGCCGCTCTTTCTGCGGAGGCAGAGTTAGGTTTTGATCATATGTGTCTGGTTTGAGAGCTGTTGTCAGGCTGTTCATGGGACAAGGGCTCTGAGTTTCTTCATGTATCACCCTGCAGAGAATTTTCCTTGCCACTTCACGCTGGATCCTAAAGTCCTTGAAGGGATGGACAGCTATAAGGCTGTTGTGTTTGAGTGCTGACAAGGGACTGGACGATCAGAAACCGGAGAATAGGAGGTGGGAACATCCTATTTGTAGGAACTCTCACATTAGAGCCTTAATCCTTCAGCCTACTTTGTATTCGTTTCCTAGGAATGCTAACAAAGCACCTCAAACTGGGTGGCTTAAAAGAACAGATATCAGTGTATCACAGGGCCATACGCTCTGAAACCTGTTGGGGAGAATCCCCCTTTGCCTCTTCCTAGCTTCTGGTGGTTGCTGGCACTCCTTTGTCTTCCTTGGTCTGCAGCTGCATCACTTCAATCTCTGCTTCTGTCATTATATGGCATTCCCCCTCGTTTGTCTTCCAGTTTTATTGAGATATAACTGACATACAGCACTGCGTAAATTTAATGCACAATGACTTGACTTGCAAATTATCAATAAGTTTAGTGAACATCCATCATTCATATAGATACAGTTAAAGAAAGAAAAAATATCTTTTTATTTGTGCTGAGAACTCTTAACAACTTTCGCATAAAACATATAGCAGTGTTAATTATATTTATAATGTTGCAGTTACATCCCTACCGCTTATTTATCTTGTCATTGGAAGTCTGTTTCTGCATTTTTAACAAGCTCCCAGGCGATGCTGATGCTGCGGGTCCCTGGACCTTTCTTGGTGGGGGGTCTAACAGAGGCAGTTTTAGGTGAGACACAGTGGACGATGAACCAAGTATGGGTTCTCCATTTTGGCTGCACATTCAGACCCTTGGTGAATTTTTCATACCAGTCTCCAGATCCCATCCCTAGAGGATACTGATATTTTGTAAAAGCTCCTCAGGTAGTTCCATTGTGTGGCCGCTATTTTAAAGCTGCCGAGGGGCATGAGACCGCACGTGCAGAAGCGGAGTCAGCTTTTTTATTGCCCTGCACTTCTTCCTTTGGAAAGTCTCCGTCTCACACCACTGACTTGCCACTGCTCATCTTGAGTCCAAAGTCAGAGCTGGTTCACCTGGTTGGAAGGGGTGGGGTGAGGGGCTGTTTCTGTGCCCTGCTGGTGTTTACACAAGACCGCAAGGAGCAAGCTGAGTTTTCCCAGGGGCCCTGAAACTCAGAACATTGTTATTTTCCAGGCGGAGTTCAGATCCCTGATTTTCTATTTTTATTAACCATTTTTGGCTGGGGGAGGTAATTAGGTTTATTTATTTCTTAATTTTTAGAGGAAGTACTGGGGATTGAACCCAGGACCTGATGCATGCCAAGCATGGGTTCTACCACTTGAGCTATACCCTCCCCCCTGATTTTCTCTTTTAAAGTATCGCCTGCCCTGCCCACCATCCGTCTGCTCTCACATTTACCAGCTCACTTCTGACTCCGCCTTTGGGCGGCTTCTCTGATGAGCCCCCTAGACCCAAGCAGTTGCTCTGTAGAGTCAGCTCCCATGTGCAGTACATGAATTGTGTTTATTGAACCCTTCTCCCTAACATCCCCCCACTTTTTAATCTGGATTTGACCCCAAAGCCTCTGATCTCAACCATCATGTTATACTAAAGCTGTTTATGGGACCCTGTAGTGGGAAATAGTTTAGAGCAGCAGTTAAGTGCTTTGGCCTCAGACCAGTCTTGGTTTCTGGCATAGCTCTGCCTCTTTCTATCTAGCTTGTGGTCTTGGGGGATTTTAAGCCTGTGTTTTGGTTTCCTCATCTGTAAAATGGAGCTAGTGGTAGTATCTATCTCACAGGGACAGTGAGGATTGAATAGGGTGACTTACGGAAAATATCTTAGGACATTGTTTGCATATGTAAACATGGAAGTGCTTTCAATGCACTAGCCTGCCGAACCTGGGTGGGCCTGACCTTAAGGGGCATCTCAGCATGTCACACCATTTTGGCCCCAGTGGCTCTGGGCACCCTGAGTCAGAGGCAAAGGATGGCCCTGAAGCCTGCAGTCATTCAGTGAAGGTAGACCCAGCATCCTGGGCTCTGCCTCTGTCTCCCCGGGCTTTAGCTCCCTTGCCTGTAAACTGTGGGGATTGCCCAGATGGTCTCTGAGTCTCCCCTGAACTTCTGTGGGTCTTCTTGCTTATATCTTTCTTATATGAAGTCAAGATGAAGATCAGGAATCTCCTTCCTCAGTCACGGTGCGGGCACATCTTGGGTGGACAGGGTGAAGTGCTAACACAGCCAGTCAGTCATTCATTTGCTACATCCGGGGAAGAGCTAAGCTGAGCAGGAACCTCGCATGTAACTCCCCCTCCTCTCCTTTCCCCCACTTTGGCACCGCCGAGGGCTGTAGAGTCAGAACTGCAAGAGACCACAGAGGTTCACCTTCTCTTTCCCTTAGTTCACTTCCTCTTGTTCCTGAGCAAACTGAGGCCCAGAGATGGGAAGTGCCTTACACAGGGTCATGTGGCTAGTAAGTGCCTGGATTTAGACTTGAACCCAGGTTTACAGACTCCAAATCCAATGTATACTTACAAAGTCAAACTTGTACAGCAGGAGATCTCGGGGCCCTCTCAGGACTACCCAAATGGGACAACTCTGTGGGATCCTGGGACACATTTCTGGGAATGCTGTGTTCCCCTTTCCCAGTGCCTCACATGTAGGTGGCCTTCCACTCACTGGAGGAGGGGAGGCAAGGAAGGAAGGGAATAGTGGCCCCAGGGTGTGTGCCCCTACCCTGCCCTCAGCCCCCTGGGGCTCTGACCGTTATTGGGAGCACATTTCCAGCCTGTCAGCCTTTTTTCCCCACATGGCTTCTTGGCTCCCAGGGGAAATTGGGCATAGACTTCATGCCCTGTTCCTAGGAGGCCAATCCCAGAGATAAGGGAGAACAACTCCACTAGGAGCTTTCCTTCCATCCTTGTGACTGTTCTCAGCGTCTCCCTTCCATGCGTTGGAAGCTCTATGTATATTTCTCAATTTCTGGATGGGGAAGCTAGGGAGCTGGAAAGCATGCCGGCCCCGACTTTCAGCTCTGCCCCGCTTGGTGTCTCACCCCCAGATCAGAGTGGGAAATGGGTCCAACTGCCTGCCTCTGGGTTCTGGGGTGGTTAGAGCCAGGGCAAGTTCATGTTCTGCTCTGGACTGGGAGGAGGTCTGCAATGCATCAAGCACTGGGTGGTGGATGGGGGCGCTGAGGAGGTGTGGTACATGAGACGCCTTTTACAAGGACAGGAATCACCCTTGATTTCTTTCCTCCTCCTCACCGGCTTTGAAGCCCCTGGATGGAGCAAGGCATGGGCAGTGGTAGACTTTGCACCAGAGCATGATTCCATAAAGGCTCGTCTCCCATCATGTCGGTTACTCTGTATCTGCTCTGCACAGGTGTTTGCTGAGCACCTACTGAGCACCCATGAAGGCGACCCAAGCAATGCCAGTGGTTTGAGCTGAACCCAAGGACAGTGTTACTCATTTTGTCTGAGGGATATTAAAGAGAGCTTTCCAGAGGCAATGATTTCATTTCCTTTTTCTTTGGGCTTTGGTGTTTCTCAAGGAATTCTTGACATAAAAAAATGGAAAAGAATGTCTAGGTAGAGGGAACAGCTCTCATAAGGGCTTATTCAGAGGAGGGCGTGCAGAGCGGGGTGGCTAAGGCCAGATGGTACTGGCCCCTGTACGTCATGCAAGGGGGTCTCAGGCTTTTTCTTTAGTGATGGGGAGCAGGCAAGGGTTGTAAGTGAGAGAGCAAGCAAGGTGCAGTTTTTGAGAGAATTCTGTCATTTTGGGGCCTTCTGTAGGCTGAATGTTTGTGTCCTGCCCAAAATTCATATGCTGAAGACAAATCTCCAGTGCGGTGGTGTTTGGAAGTGGGGCCTTTGGTGGGTGGTGATCAGGTAATTTCATGAAGGGATTAGTGTCCTTATAAAAGAGATCCCAGAGAGTTCCCTGCGCCTTCAGCCGTGTGAGGACACAGTGAGAAGACGGCCGTCTATGAAAGAGGGGGCGAGCTCTCATCAGGACATCCCGATCTCAGACTTTGAGCCTCCAGAACTGTTGGGAGTAAACTTCTGCTGTTTACAAGCCACCCGGTCTGCAGCACTTTGTTACAGCAGCCTGAGCTGACTGACAGCGGCCGTGTTGGTAATAGATCGCAGAGAAGAGACCCGAGGGAGAGGATCACCCCTGCATTCATCACAGTTTTCTGGATGATCTGTGATGACTCTTTTTCGGTATGACTCTGAAGAAGTTAGACTTATGTCTTCGGAATGAGCCAACCAACCAACCTCCCCTCCCCCGCCCCACCCCAATTTCATAGGGATTCTAGACGGCCAAGATTTTACTCCACCTGGTGCTTGTTAAAGGGCTCAGGATTAAACAGCAAGCTTCTAATCACCTCTGGGGTTCCTTGGCTAGACTAAATATGAGTTGTGGCCAGATGTGGAAACTTCCTGAAGTTCTTTGGAAGTAACAGGAAAACGGGTTGATTATTGTTTCCCTTTACGATAACAGGACCAGCTGAAAGTGTTGGGGTCCGACATCGTGGATCCCGAATTTAAATCCCAGCTCAGCTACTTACCAGTAACAAGCCCCTAGAGAGATTTCTTTATCTTCCTGACTCTCGGTTTACCTAACTGAAAAATGGAGATAATAATATCTAATCCAGAGGATGAGGTGAAGGTGTGTCTAAGGTACTTGCAGGGGGCGTTGGGTGGGAGCTCTCCATCACGGACCACGTCTGTGGATGGGGAGCAGGGATTCTGCCACAATGACTTCTCAGTGTGCGGCATCTCCTGGGAGTGGTTCTAGGCCCAGCCTTCCAGGCCCACCTGTCAGCCCCTCATTCCTTCAGTGCATGTGACTGAGCATCCTTGGCCAGCCAGGTGTGGAAGGGGAAGCGGGGCCCACCCAGTGTGTGAGAGGCAGCATCCACCCTCAGGGAACTCACAGATTTGTGCCAGCAGAGGACAGCTTTTCTCTCCTAATTCTGTTTCTCCCTGGTTGATTGTTAGCACTTTTTGCTCCTCCTGAGTGGAGACTGCTTAAGGGGGAGCCGCTCCTGCTCGCAGCAGCTTCCCTGGGGCATGCTGGCAGCAGGGGATTAAGAACCAGTCAGGAGAGGCACGTTGATCGCCTGTGGACCTCGGGGGATTCAGTTACTCAGTTCCTAGTCTATCCAATTATAGATTCCCTATGCCTGTTCTTATCACAGTCCAAACTTTTAAAAACTGAGGCATAATTTGCATATAGCATTGTATTAGTTTCCGGTACACCACATAATGATTCGATATTTGTATATACTGCGAAGTGGTCACAAAAAGTCTAGTTAACTTCTGTTACCATAAGTAAATGTTTTATTTTGTGTGTCATGAGAACTTTTAAGATCTACTCTGAGCAACTTTCAAATATGCAATATAGTATTATCAACTATAGTCACCCTTCCCCATGACTTACTATTTATTTTATAACTGGAAATTTGGACCTTTTGAACAACTTCACCCATTTCACCCACCCCGTGCCTCTGGCAACCACCAGTCTATTCTCTGTACCTATCAGCTTGGTTTTGCTACTTATTAAAAAAAAATTTTTAAGGGGGGAGGGTATAGCTTAAGTGGTAGAGTGCATGCTTAGCATGCATGAAGTCCTGGGTTCAATCCCCAGTACCTCCGCTACAAATAAATAAATGAATAAACCTAATTACCTCTCCCTTCAAAAAAATTAAAAACAATTAAAAAAATTTTTTTTAGATTCCACATGTAAGTGAGATCATATTGTATTTGTCTTTGTCTAACTTATTTAACTTAACATAATGCCCTCAAGATCCATCCATATTGTGGCAAATGGAAAGATTTCCTTTTTTTTTTTTTTTATGGCTGAATAACACTACATTGTATATTTCTACCACATTTTCTTTGTTCGTCTATTGACAGACACTTAGGTTGTTTCCATATCTTGACTATTGTGTATAATGCTGCTGTGGACGTGGGGGTGCATGTATCTTTTTGTTTTCTTTGGATAAATACTCAGAACTGAAATTGCTACTTTGGTAATTCTGCTTTTTTTTTTAATGTAAAGAGTAACACGCATAGTTAAATATTCTCCTAAGTGTGTATCTTACTGTCTGCCTGTTCATCTGTCCTTTACAATAAAGGCCAACATGTGAAGGTTTTCCCTGTGCCAGGCACTGTGCTGAATAGCTCAGAGTTAAGTCCTCACAGTAATACTGTGAGGGAGACGCCACTCTCATCCCTGTTTTTAAGATGAGAAATGAGCTATATTAAGTAACTCGCCCAGAGCCAGCCAGAAGCCCCTGCAGCCTGGTGCCAGAGCCCAAGCCCTGAACCCCTAGAAGCCACACCGCTTCTCTGCTTGTAGGTGGCACAGAGAGATAGATGCCCACAGCGACTTGCCCCACTTGCTATCACTGGCTGATTATGAGGGGTTTGATTTAGGGTCATTTGTGACTGTCTAAAGTCTTCAGTAGTGTCTTAATTTTTAAATGATCTGTGTGTATAATTTTTCATAATAATGCAATATACCATAAGAGCTAGTTGGAGATAATCCCTGAACCATACAATTTGCAGGAGGCTTTTTTGGGTCAGACAAAGGAAAGGGCTTTGAGAGGCAGTGTGAGGAAGTAACTTTGGTCCTGAGCATCATCTTCTGGTGTTCTTTGGAGGCTGATTATCGTCAGATGGGTCTTGATGCCAACCTTGGGACACTTCCCTGCCTTGCCCTCTCTTGGCCACAAGATGGCAATCTTGGCACATGAAAGACCAACCTGCATCCTCTGCAAAGAAACACTGGAGCATCTGTCTCCCAACTACAGATGCTTCCCCAGTGTACAGTGGGAGGAAGGGGCTGTCAGAGGAGGGCTGCAAAGCCGGTGCCCCTGTTGACCCAAACCCTAGGCAGCCGGGCAGTCGTATTCGGATGCTTCCGTTTGTAGTAACCCACCACTCTCCCCAGAACGGAACTGCATTATCCATTTTATTTTCTGATGAAAGAAACAGAGACAAAATGAGATAGAGGTTTCTGGGCGTGGAATGAGCATTGGCAAGCCTGGAGAATGGGTTATTTGTAAGCTGTTACTTGAATGGGTTGTTTATCCTGTGACTCGTGTGGACTCTTTTTGCTCCATGGAGTGAGATTTGTGTTAGCCTTCTGGGTGCAGAGGCTACAAGGCAAGTCCCAGGACAGGAAACTGGCAGCCTTCCCTGAGGTCTTTCCTGGTAAGTGGCTGGGACAATAGCTGCAGCTGAGGCCCAGATTTTGGTCCAATTCCCAGGGAGGAAGATTGCCAAGAAAAAGATGGACTCTGGTCCCTGTGGTGGAATTGGGGAAGTGCCCAGGTGACCAGGGAGGGAAACTTGGAGTGGGACCGCTGCATGTCCTCCACTTGAGATACCCAGTAGGGACTGCATTCCGGTGTGGGAAACTGGGGTAGGACTCAGTTAACACTAGCTGCTGTAACAGACGCCACTTCAAATTTCAGTGACTTTAGTGCAACAGAAGTTCATTTTCTCATCATGTAATGTTGAAAATGGGTGACACTGACCAGCAAGCAGGCAGCTCTTCTCCAAGTGGTGATTCAGTGGCCAGGCTCCTTCTATCTTGTGGTTCTACCATTTTCAACATGTGGCTTCTGAGGACTCTTAGAAGAAGGGGAAAGAACACAGAAGAGCATGCATGGGAGGATTTATGGGCTGGGCTCACCATAGGTGGAAACATTGCTCCCAGCTCTATCCCAATGGCCAGAAATGCATCTCACAGACACGCCTGACTACAAAGGAGCCTGGGAGATGTGGTTAGTGTGTGCTCAGGAGAAAGGGGTTTTGTGTGTGACTAGCCAGTTTCTGCACCAAGGCTTATTACTGAAATAGACTATAGAGTTTATCCCAGAGAAAGAATTTGCACACACAGATATTCATGCACAAAGATGTTCATTGCTCTCATATTATCAAAGTAAATATTTAGATCAATTAAAATATTTAGCAAAAAGGGATTAAGGAATTTATGACCTATTCACACAAAGGAAATCTATGCTGCCACTAAAAGTTGTGCTGTCGAAGGATGTGTTTTGGCCCCACAATCATGAGAGTGCTTTCTTCAGGAGTAATCCTAGGGAGCCCCAGGACTCATGTGAGCCAAGAATAAAATGCAATCAGGCATTAGGTGTTTCCTTTAAATGTTCTGCGCCTTAAAGTCATATACAAAATATTTAGATATAACTCTTTAAAATATTTTCTCTGTATTTTTAGGAACATATTTCTTCAAAAGCAAAAGGTACAATTGGATTTTACTGCAAACTTTGTAGGAGATTTTCATTCTCTCTTTTTACCCGGGTTCAATGTCTCACCCTTCCCTGGCTCCTGGAGCTGTAAGCCTCACAGGGCAGAGACTGTGGTAGGTCTGTTTACTGCTCTATACCCAGTGCCGGCCGATAGTAGGCTTTGGTAAATCTTTATTGACAAAGTTGAATTGAATGTTGTGACATTAAAGGATAAAACAACTTGACTGAAACAAGCAAGTAAAACCCCAAACATTTAGTATGATGCCCGCTATGTAAAAAGAAGTTCATGGAGGCGTATAAAAAGACTGCAAGAGAACATATCAGCACAATAGCACTGGGTCATGTCCTTTTATTTAGAATCTTCTCTGTTTTCCATTTTTACAGCAACTCATTTGCATAACCATTCACATCTATCATTTGCATAATCAAGACTAAAAGAAACAGTTGTTCTTAAAAAAGGCTGCTGTAGGGACCAGAACTGGATCTCTGAGTCTGTCCCCAGTACTTCCCGGCAATGATGGGTGAGGTGCGGGGAGCTACTTAAATCATTTATGCTCAGACCCTTCGTTTGGGAGCTGAGGCAGAGCCCAGCCCCCGTGTGAGGAGCTGGGGAGCATGGAGGCAGGGGACTGGCGGGGAGCTGGCACCTGTCTCCTGGGTATTTACTCATCCTGAGACCTTCCTGACGAGCCCTCTTGCAGTGTGAGCAGGTCCCTCATCTGTGCCTCTGGGGAGAGGGATGGCATTGGGGGAGATGCCATTCCAGGCTGGGCAGCTGGTTCTGCATTCCTTCTGGGCGCTTCCTCACTGCACCAGGGTGGCCAGATGAAATACAGGATGTCAGTTAAATTTGAATTTCCAATAAACAAGTTATTGTTTAGTGTAAATATGTCCCAAATATTACACCTTTCAATATAACTCTGCCAAGCTCAAGAGCCTTGTTTTGGTGGAGTGGGCTGCTTTGTAAGAAGTGAGGGAGTTGTATAAGACCCATCGCGGTCAGACCCCCAAGCCCTGACTCCCTTTGCCCACCTCCTTTCCCTCTTCCCAGCCTCTGCCTTCCTCTTCCAGGACTGCCCGCAGTGGTGTCCAAGCCCAGGGCTGTGTAGCAGCCTCCGGTGTGTTACTGCAGGGTGCTTTGCCTGGAAAAGCCCTCCTGGGGTGAGTGAGACTCTGCCGACTCCTCTGGGTGCCTTTTCTGGGCTTGCCCCCTTTGGCAGCCCCTTTCTGGCCCCAGGTCTCTCTTCCTCCAGGTTCTCAGCAAGGCTGTAAGACCCCCAGCTTCTCCCTGAGCCTCTTCTCCCTGAAAGCAGCGCACTGCATTTTAAAGCTTTTCTCGTCTGCCCACTTATTTAGGGGAACAGACCTGAATAAAAATGATGAGCGTTTTCATTGTAATATCTTTCCTAGATTTTTAAACACTTGCAAAGGCTGTCTTGTGTTGTGCTGGCACTGAGTGGGGCCTTGCAAGGGAATGAGTGAGGGGAGAGGGTCTGTGGGGAGGGATAGAAGCAAGAGAAAGCACTTCCAGTCAGAGAAGCGAGGGGTGGAGCTGCAGGCTGGGCCGAAGTCTTGGAAGCCTTCAGGCTCAGAAGAATAGAAAGTGTTTGAATCCATGGTGAGGAGACAGAAGCAGAGAACAGGATAATCTCGCCAGCAAATGAGGCAGACGAGGGTTCAGAGCAGAACACAGGAGGGGCTGACTTGACTCAGCAGACGATGCCTATGAAAGGGCCAGCTGTGAGCCGTCCTGCAGGTCCTGGGTGCACATGGGAGCACGGCCGCCCTCTCCCAGGCCCCTGTCTCTAACACTTGTCAAATACAGACCAAATAGTTCTTTTGGGTTGTCTGTTGGTTTTCAAAAGCAAATCTTCAAAAGAGGGTGTGAACAAATCATCTATGAATATGGAATTTTCCATTTTTCAAAACATTAGGTCAAACCAAGTGTAATTCCCAACACTTCTCTGCTTTGGATCTACAAAAACAGCAAGTTGCAGGTCATAATCGTAAAACTACACACATACACAGATGCACGTGAACGGGTACTGCTGGGTACAGACAGGCTTTCATTACCAGGGGTTGGCAAACAGGCTCTGAAAAGCCAGGCCTGCCACAGATAACTGCTGTCACTGACACTGTGACAGGGCATCTGGAGTTTTTCTCAGAATTTTAAATTGAACTGAACAAGTTTGCCCAATCTCCTTGGCTTACTCTGTGCCTTCTTCTGGAGAAACTGTGTTGCTTCTGATTTCTCCAAAAAATGCCCCCACCCTTGGTGGAATGGGCCCCCCAGGCCTGTCTCAGGGATCCAGTAATTTTGCTGGGGTCAAGTTCTCTTTGCTGTAAAGCTCACGGTAGTTTTGGAGATGAAAGCCACACTTTGAATTATTTTGTGAATTGCTATAGTCAACTTACATGTTGGCTGTAACTGTCTGGGGGGCACCCAAAACCTGGTTGTCAAAAGTTCACCTGGATTTGGTGCTTTTCAATCATTGTCCTGTGCCCGCTGACCCTGTGACATCCTGAGATGTCAGTGAGCGAGAAGGAAAACAGTAAGAGGCTAGATGTCCCTGAGAATGTGGCAGAGTGTGAAAACCCCACCCAGGCTGGAAGAGTAGGTTCAGGGCCCTTGTCAGTAAAACAGCAGGAGGCATAAAGTTTCAATGAGGCTGATGATAGAAAGACCTGGAAAAGTCCAGAAGTCCTGGGTAGAAGAGTGTTTGGTTTATGAGTATTCATGTGGAATGCAATCTGTTGTGATGGGGTGATGCCTTCTTTAACTATCTTAACATATCTTACCTTCATTTGCTAGCTGTGTGACCTTAGGCAAGTTACTCAGCCTCTCTGAGCCTCAGTTTCCTTATCTGTAAAACTCCTACATCATGGGGTGGCAGTGAGCATCTGATGGAGAAAGGTAAGTGGAAACGTGCTATAACCGTTAAAGCTGTATGTGGCTGCCATGTGTGATGAACAGTGACAGTTCTCTCCCTGGAGGCCAGTTAAGGGAGAGAAGAGGTAGTTCCTCTGAGACTTTGAGAATCAGACCATCAGGGAGTGATTCCAGTAGCCTACGGAAGAAGAATGGACTGCAATTCTGGGTGGATGGACAGGAAGGGAGCAGGGTTGCTAGGGAACCAGCCTCAGTCCTGCTGGGATGAAGGATGTGATGCAGGATGCCAAATATTCATGATCAATTCAGGCTCTTCTGAGCTGCCAGCGACTGAGAGTTCCCTGTGCACCGCCAGGACCACTTCAGCCTGCTCTTCTCTCGGTGCTCTGGAAACACAGAGACCCCAGAAGGATCTCCCTTACAGACAATTTTCCAAGAGCTTAGAGATAGTATGTTGTGGTATAGTGTTTCCCAAGCATCGATGACCACAAAACATTTTAGAAATCATCATGTAGCAATATACAGCAACAGCAATTTGAACACAAATGTTCAATAGCCAACTCTGAAATCTAGAATATGCAGGTAAATTAACCTGTGACGGTCCTGCTATGAGCGTCTGTGGTACCAGGTCCAAGCATTTCCCCTCTTAAAGCATTTATCTTCCGTGCAAAAAAATTTTTTAAACAATTAAAAAATTTTTTTTATTTAAGTATAGTTGACTTACAATATTATATTAGTTTCAGGCATACAACACAGTGCTTTGATATTTTTTACAGATTATACTCCATATAAAGCTATTATAAAATATTGGTTGTGTTCCCTGTGCTGTACATTGTATCCTTGTAAACTTGTTTATTTTATATCTTGTAGTTTGTACCTCTTAATGCCCTTCCCCTCTTTTGCGCCTCCCTTCACCTTTCTCCCCACTGGTAAACACTAATTTAATTTGTTCTTTGCATCTGCGAGTCTGTTTCTGTTTTGTTACATTCATTTCTTTATGTTTTAGATTTCACATGTAAGTGAAAACATACAGTATTTGTCTTTCTCTTATTTTATTAAGCATAATATCTTCCAGGTCCATCTATATTGCTGCAAATGGCAAAATATAACTCTTTTTTTTATAGCTGAGTAATAGTCCATCGTATGTGCCTGTATATCTATATCTATATATCTGTATCACATCTTCTGTATCCATTCATCTATTGATGGACACTTAGACTGCTTCCATATCTTGGCTGTTGTAAACAATGCTGCTATGAACAGAGAGGTGCATGTATCTTTTTGAATTAGTGTTTTTGTTTTCTTCAGATATATACTCAAGAGTGGAATTGCTGGGTCATATGGTAGTTCTATTTTTAATTTTTGGAATAATTAAACTCATTTCTGCCTTTTCCCTTTATTTTTAGTAAGAAATTCAAATTAAGTGCTCATAGTTATACTTACTTCATCTTTTCTTGGCTGATTTCAACGTGTTGGCTTTATTTATTTTTATTGCAGTATACTTGATTTACAATGTTGTGTTACTTTCTGACGTACAGCAGAGTGATTCAGTTATACATATATAGACATATTCTTTTTCATGTTCTTTGCCATCATAGTTTATTACAGGATATTGAATATAGTTTCCTGTGCTATACAACAGGACCTTGTTATCTAGTCTGTATATAGTAGTTTGTATCTGCTAATCCCGAATTCCCAATTTATCCCTCCCCCTACCTTTCCTCTTGGTAACTATAAGTTTGTTTTCTACGTGAGTGTGAGTCTCTGTTTTGTAAATAAGTTCACTTGTATCATTTTTTTAGATTCCATGTAAGTGATATCATGTTATTTGTCTTCTCTGTCTGAGTTAGTTCACTTAGTATAATAATCTCTAGGTCCATCCATGGTGATGCAAATGGAATTATTTCATTCTTTTTTTATGTTTGAATGGTATTCCATTATGTGTGTATGTATATGTATATCTATCTATCTATCTATCTATCTATCTATCTATCTATCTATCTATCTATCTATGTGTGTGTGTTTTAAAAATAAAAGAGACTCAGTGGATATGCATAGTCCTTGCTCTTAATAAGCTAAAGAAAATCAGGTAGAGGATGACACAGTATAGTTAAAATATAGGAGGGAAAACCATGAATCAGGATGAGAAGGTAAATCAAAAGAATAAAGAAATGAAAAGATCGTTTTGTACGTATAAAGCCACTTTTAAAAAGAACAATGTGGCCAGAAGAGAATAACAGTGAAACATGAAGTGGGACAACATCGTGTTTCTTAATGAAAACAACTAAACAAATTTGTGGGGTATTTAAAAAATATTTACCAAACAAACTGAAGGGAAAATATTATTTCTAATATTTGGTTGCAAACAGCATAAACCAGCTTGAGGCAATTTAACTGAGAAAAGGGGATTACAGATCCACCTGAGTTCCTTCTGGAAGTCAAGCCCAGTCAGAGGGTCTGGTGCCAGGGTCGGAAGGCTTGCCAAAATTTGTCTTTTCTTTCAACTTCTTTCTACTCATCAATGGCTTCTTTATCTGCTCAGGTGGGTTTTCTCTGCTTCTCAGAGCATGTGTCAGAAGATGGCCTCTCTCCAAATGCCAGGTGAATATCCCTTCGGTTCTCTCCACATTCAGAGGCTCTGGATCCACTCCCCAATTTCTGGGAGGGGGAATCAATTGGTCCAGCTTGGACAAGGTGTCCCCATGGCCCCATCAGCTACTGGGGGTCTCAGGGCAGGGCCATCTGGTGGGCTGATGAAATTGCTCTATGGAGGGCGGAAGGTGACATGGATCCAAGCCCGCAGTGGTGGGACCAGCAGCTACCCAAAGGCTGGGGCTTCTCCTCTGGAGACCTGCCTGTTGCTTATAAGCCAAAGGGCTGCTCTGGCCTCCCTGAGCATGGCTGTAATCGATTTCGCTTTAGAGAATTTCATGACCCTTCTTGAGATAATAAAAAGGACTAACATAAAATTCTCCCAAACAAAATCAGTTGCTTTTCTTTTCGACCAGCATACAGAGGCAGTGTGCTGTTCCTCTGAGTAAGCAGACCCCTGGAGCGTGGAGCCCAGGGCCCAGGGGAGGCAGGCAGGAGGGCGTTCGTGCCAGTGTGGGGCAGGTTTCAGGTGGCATTCTGAATCATGGGGGTCTGACTTGCATGACTCTCCTAAGCATTTGCTCTATTTCTTGGTCCAGCAGGTTTTCTACTTTTTCTGATGGAAGTCTTTGACGTTGGCTGGCTTCCTAGTGCTAAAGGAGGAAAGGCTGTGCACCTGGGGTTCAGGCTTGGTGGTGACAAGTAAAGGTGGGGTCTCTCAGCTCCTCCATTCATAAAAGGCACACTGTGGGCAGTGGTCAGGAGAATGGCTCCCAGATCTTCAGGTCGGCAGTGAACATCTGGCTGCTGCAGGTGCCACTGACAGCTAAGCAGAAAGACTTTGCTGCAAGAGCAAGGACCAGGTGCCCAGCAGCCTACCTGGAACTGTGTGTCCAAAATCCAGGTGAGCTCCAGCCTCCAGCCCAACCCAACTGGGTGTCCCTATCGACTCCCCAGGTGGAGGATGGAGAATGAGCACCCACCCTGGAGCCAGGCAAAACTCTGTTTGCGTTCCAGTTCTGATTCTTGCTAGTTGTGTGACCTTGGACAACTCAGTCTCAGCTCCCTTGTCTACAAAATGAGGCTAATAATGTATATTTTTTGTTCTATTGCTGTAAGAATCATGAGGCACAGAGCTTAGCTGGGTGGAACGAAGGAGTTATGTTTACCCTAAAGAAACAAAGACATCACACAGTCAGTTAGGAGCAACACCCATGCTTTGGTTTATTCACTGTCTCTCTTTATCTGTGTCCTAGTTCATACCTAAAATTGCTGATTGTTTCTGGGCAAGAGGTTACAACTCTTTTGGCCTCAGTTTCCTGACCTGTAGAATGGGTTGTAAGATAAGATCATCTCTAAGGTCCCTCCTCACACACCCCTTCTGACAATTTTACAGGGAGAGAGAGAGCACAGGGCTGTCTCCAGAAGCTGAAGCTCAGAAAGCTGGAACAACTGGCCCCAAATGACACAGGAAAGAAAAAGAAAAAGTTATAGGCTAAGATCATTTCCAAGGTCCCTCCTGGCAGGGAGGACAGGTACATGGGGTCCTCTGGGTAAAGGGCAAGAGTCCCCCAAAGCCTCGTCAAGGCTGACCACTTACAAGACTGCTAGAAACAGAGGGTGCCCCCCTCTGAAGCCAGTAGTGTGGAAAGACCCAAGCAGCGAGGAGGATTTTTCTCACTGTGTATGAAGCAAAGAGGCTGCCCTGCCATTTGACTTTCCATATCTTGGGCTTTCCTATTATAGCCTGAAGTTGCCAGTCCAGGAAGACTTGTGAACTACAAATAGTTTCTCAATACCAAGTGCTCTTGAATATGATTTCAAAGATGACTTGTTCATCTGGCAATTTACAACTAGCGCAGAGAATTATCCTTTTATAATGGCTTCTATGTAGTTTTTCAACAGAAAATCCAGTATTATGGAAGATAGTTGACCAGAGGAGCCAGAGCATCAGTATCACCATAAGATGGCTATTTCTATGGACATCCACGAACCCTTGCTTGTAAATCTCAAGAAAGGGGTTTGGGTATTATACAAGAGCCAATTTATTTTTTCATTGCTTATAAAGTTCAGCCCAGGGTAGTCATGTGACAATGATCAGACATTTTTCTTGGGCCCACAGGCTGACTGCAGGCCTCTTGGAGTGGTCTGTGCATGGGGATGGACCCACGTGTGTGTGCTGAATGATGAGTGCCTTTAGAGCCTGCACTGTGTAGGGGAGAGAACACTGGAGCTGGAGACAGAAACCCGCAGGCTCAGTCCTGGCATGTCTCTTTCTCTTCTGTGCGGTTTGGGGCCAGATGTTTCATCTCTCTGAGCTCCAGTTTCTTGGTCTGTAACATAGGGACACAGCCCTGTGCTCCCTCCCTGTAAAATTATCAGAAGGGGTGTGTGAGATAACATATGCTAAAAATGCTTTGCGCTCTGTAAAGCACCTTGGACAACAATATATGAGAGATATTCTGCTTATTGCAACCACTGTTGCTAATTGATTATTATAGGTACTTGTCAATGAGAATCAGCCTTTGGGGTGAAAGACACGATTCAGAGAGGACTTAGGGGACTCTAGGGGAAACCTGTTTACTTTGTTACACCATTTATACATGGTCACCCCGCTAGGAAGTGGTGGGGTCAGGCTTTGACCTTGCCTATACTCATGCAAACTCAGATTCCCCAGTGGTTTTTGAACAACGCTCTGTAGAACCTTAGATTGCTTGTAGAGATTTCAGAGATTCTGCAAATGTCTGATTGTCACTGTTGCAGATGCTGAGGAGGTAGCAGTGGGATTATTACTTAGTGTCCCAGTGACAGATCTTGTATCAACAGGTGGAATTTGAATCCATATCCACACCTGGCTCAGTGTATCCTTGGTTACTTTGGTTATCCCCAAATACGAACATCCAGAAATGTCCATAAACATCACGCATCATAACGTCTGGGCCTCTCTAATGGCACAGGGTTCCCCTCCTCCCTTTCCTGGGGTTTGGTGGTCTGCGGAAGAGCATTGTTCAAAGTGTTGATCTAAGTTCCTTAGCCATGTGACATGGGGACATGGTGGAACTCTGGCAGGATGCTTGTCCTTGCAAAGTGCAGGAGTAAGTAACGTGGTGAGAGGAGGCGGGGGAGCAATTTGGATTTCATCCCTTGGCAGCCTTGCCTCTTGAGAATACCTTGTGGTTTGGGAAATGATCCTTTAGGCTCACTGTAGCATTTTTCTTTGAATAAATGACAAACATTCATCATGTAATATATCTCTTGCAACATTTCGGCCTGTCACTAATGACCTTATTGGAAAGAACATTTAAGATTTAAACCCCTTATGACAACCTCTAAGCTTGGATACATACATTTGAAATTAAATTAATATGGTCTTAGCCTGCGGCCAAGTAGTAAATCCAAGAGTTTTCTAGATTTGAGAATCAGCAATTTTCTCCCCCCACCTTCAAATCTTTAAAACAAATGTGCTTAAATCAACTGCTACTGGGTCCTGAAAATACAGTTAGATGACTTCATCCGTTTTCTGACCAACTGATA
The DNA here is from genome assembly GCF_036321535.1 of Camelus dromedarius. Lineage (NCBI taxonomy): Eukaryota > Metazoa > Chordata > Mammalia > Artiodactyla > Camelidae > Camelus > Camelus dromedarius. The sequence goes on from NC_087451.1 coordinate 58,150,002, forward strand.
GTATAATCTCTGAGGTGTCAAAAGAGTTATTATCTAATTTTAGGAGTCAAGGTTGGAGCAGCAAGTGTCTGTTATTCTCTCTGATAGCTGTACATCAGATTCTAAACTGATGGTCCCTGTGGCTGTGGAAATGATTTAAGTCTGGAGACAAGACGATGAATATTGTAGTGTCATCTGATGGCTTCTGTAAAGTCGAAGTGATGTTGTAGCTTTTATTAGAACTTTTGCTTTAATATACATTCATCTGCAACTCCTTAGTCCAAAGATTTTAACCTGTGACGGGAGAGATGTGCCTGACTTTGGCATCCTTTCCTTAGGATGTTCAAGTGTGTGCACCATTTGTTCCCTGGCTAGGCCAGTCTATGGTGCTGGCACACTAATGCAGGATTTCTATGCTTTTAGGAAACTGCAGCATCTTCTGAGTTTCTACCAGCTTCTTGAGGAGGGCTAGGGCTCTGGCACTGGAGGGCAGTGGGTGTTGAGATGTCTTCCCTGAGGAAGAAACTGGGTCCTTTATTGAAACGGGGAAAGTATGTGCACTTGCACCATGACATACCAGGTTCTGTGCCAGGCACTGTGGCAGAGGCTGGGCATAAACAGTAAGCAAGACAGATGTGGTCCCTGAGCTCATGGTAGGAGAAAAGAGGTCAGTCAACAGGCAGTTGCTAGAAAGTTGATAAACACTGAGAGAGGGGAGCATAGGGCCTCACGGGGATGTATGGCAGGAGAAACTTAACTAGTCTGGAGTGCTGGGAGGCCTTCCTGGAAGAGGTGCCATTTATGCAGAGACTTGTATGTATCACCTGGAAGCATGGAGCAGGCTATGGTGGGGCTGGCTTCTGCTCACACCACCTTGTAGAGGCTGTCGTGGTTGCTTTTATCCAGCCAACTTGTCTTCCCAGGGCTGTGGCCAGAATCATGCCCACCCACAGGAACCTTTCTAAAAAATGTATAGACTGCCTTTCCTCTCCTCTTCCCTTAGATTCCTCTCCCAGGAGGCCCCTGCTTCCTCTCTGTACAAGGATCACTGCTGGGGGGTGGTCTTACTGGCTTCAGATCTCCCAGACAAGCCTAAATTCTAGGGGCCCCTCACCTTAGACCCTCATCCCAGATGGAGGAAGGCTATGTACGAGAGCTCAGACTGTTTTAAGAGTTAGCTTATAGGACATAAAAAGGACCAACACAAGCTCATCAGGGGCGTAGGCTGGCCCTGAGCAAAGCCTTGCATGTGCTTGGGGTCATGACCAGGACTGTGGACTGGCTGGACCTGAGAGAGATGGTCAGAGCCACAAGACCCTAGAGTCCCAGCAGGCTGAGCCTGGTCAGGGTGCAGATGCTGTGTCCAGGTGGTCTCTAAATTAGGAAGCCCACCAAAGAGTGGGTCCTCGCTGCTGGCTGTGAAAGGACTCACAGCAGTGGCAGAGGGACAGAGTGAAAAGCTGCTTTATTGCTCAGCAAAGGAAAAGGAAAGAAAGTGGTGGAGCTGGGAAAAGGAAAGTGCCCAAGCCAGGAGCCCTCAGCCAAGATGGCTGGTGGAGATGGCTCCAACTCTGGGTGGGGCTACATGGACTTTCATGGGAGGCCTCTGCTATCATGTCTTCCTTCTGGGTATGACAGAGCCAATCACCTTGTCTTCTGTCCTTGTATGGGCTTTTCCAGCTGTTGTCATGGCAATTGTCTACTGTCATGACGCTAGTGGATATGTCATTTTGATACATTACAATGAGCATATAACAAGGCTCAAGGACCACTAGAAGTCAAATCCTTCCCTATCTTGGGCTTGGTTAGTTCTACCAGTTCTTGTTTCCTCTCTTTGTAGCTGCCTCCTGAGACTTAGGTAAGAGTAATTGATTTCTGTTTGAGGGAGGGGCAGGGGTATGATCCCGGGGCCAACAGCCTGGGTAACAGTTTGCAAGATTACTGAAGGTGAGGCTGGGGAAGAGATCTGGTCATCATGCAGGTATCTTTAAAAAAGCTCAGGAACATGCATCAGACAGTGAGTCTGTGACGTCACTGTCCCAATCATTAACTGCTTAAGCCTACTCTTTTATGACTCGGGGAGGTGATAAAATTTTCACATATTCAGATGTAGAAAAGTTATTCTGGCTTATACACGAGTTCACTTGAATTTCATGTTAACAAAAATAGCCTGTTTGTGGCCTATCAAACATACATTTCACATCTGCTTTAATTATTAAAGAAAAGGGCACATTGACCAGAGGAAAGAGTGTCCATGTTAAAAATAAAGATTAAATGCCTCTCTTCCCAGGAAGACAATGCTAGTCCCCCCTCGATGATAAGACTCCCTTCCCAGGGGCCAGGGCCATACTGACTCACTGTGTACATGCTGATCTGTTCTTTTTTTTTTTTAAACCTTGAAGAAATGTATCCCTGACTTGTTAATGCTGCTGTGTTCTGAAAACATATAAAACTGTGCGGGAAGCCATGCTTCTCCGGAGCAGCGCCTCAGAGTAATCTGGGAAGAGGGCTTCGGGGCTAGTCCTCAGTTTGGCTCAAATAAAACTCTTTTCTATTTTTATTATTGATTGTTTATTGATTACATTTGTTGACAGATGCCTGAGAGACTTCAGCTTTTCTGTAAACAAGAAGCAGGGGTTGGCACCCCCCCCCCCCAAGAATCCTGCTTCAAGGGTCCTGCTTGGTATCACTTGGTGATGAGGTTTTTGCCAAGTACGGTGCCTGAGAAGAACGGGCCCAGCATTTCAGAGTTAACCAGGAAACGCTGGCTGAATCACCTCAGGACTCCTTTGCAGGCAGGCAGGCCACAGAAGGCCCCCTGGCTTTGCATCTCACTGCCTGTGGGGGTGTCTGTCCAACGACCCCCTCCCAAAGGGGCTCCCTGCCTTGGTGCCTCCCCTCACCTTCCATTCTGCCTGGGCTCTGTTCCTCCTCCCTGACCCTGTTGATCTGGCTCTTCCCTGGATTTCCAGTCGTGCTTTTGTCCTGGAAGCGGACTCGAGGCCCCTGATTCTGAATCCAGCCTGCTCCCGTGCCCAGACCCTCATGCTGAGCACCCCCAACCCCCTCCGCCCTGAACATGGGGTCCTTGCTCTGGAAAGCTTGGGACAGGCTCCTCGGGACCCCTCCTACCCTCTCAGCACAGGCATGGGGCCCTGAGAGACACCAATAGGCGGCAAGAACCCCTAGTGAAATATGGAAGTGCTGTGAGAACCCAGCCTGGGGCAGGAGGCGGGAGTGTGGGAGCGGGAGCGGGAGGGAGCTGGGCGGCAGAGCGTGTGGTTGAGGAGGACTCAGCCTCCCGGGATGCTCAGGCCGCGCCTCGGGGAGGCTCCCGCGCCGCCTCCCCCGGCCCTCCCGGACTGGGTGGCGGCCGGCACATTGGAGACCGTTAACACCCGCCGAGGAGGCCCCCGGAAGGGTCAGCTGCTGACCTCTCCCCTCTCGCCGGCTCCGGACCCGCTCGGGCTCCACACCCGCTCGGGCTCCGCAGGGACCACGCCCGCCGGCGCGTGCCGGGGCTGGGCGTCTCCTTGACCCGCTCCCGCACCCCTCCCTCACCTAACCCTCCTCTCCATGGGCTTTTCCTCCAAAACGCGCAGGACCTGCTGGCCGTCCACTCCAGCTGCCGCCCGCTTGGTCGAGTCACTGTCACTGCAACCTCTCCCGAGACCCCCCGCCGGGGACAGCCCCGTGCAAGTCTCCCGCTCGCCATGCTCTGCCACAGCTGCTGCGCGGTCTTTTACAAGTGGAAATGTGCTCCTGCCGCTTCCATTGAAAGCTTTCCCCCTCATTCACGTAGAATAAAATTTGAGACCCCAACTCCGCCCGTGAGTCGCTTACAATGCGGTCTTTGCTCACATCTCCAGGCTCAATTCAGCTCTGCGCTGCAGACGCCCTGGCTTTCAGTCAGATTTTTATTCCTGCCTTTTTTTTTTCTTTCCAGAGAGGCCACTTCAATCTAAGTTAGGGGCCACAGTTACACTCTCTTCTGCTACTCCATCCTTTTCCTTCAATGCACTTACCATGATTTGCGGTAACATACTAACTGGATGATGACTGTTCACCGACTTGCCTGCACACTGTGAGGAAAGGGACAAGGGCTGTTTTGTTGAATGACAGACTGACAAAGAAGGACACCCTACCCTGCCGTCCAGTACGATAGCCACTGGCTGGCCACGTGTGGCTATTTAAAATTAAATTAAATTAAATTAAATTAAATTAAATTAAATTAAATTAAAAACTCCATTCCTCAGGCACACCAGTCAGAGTTCAAGTGCTCGGTAGCCATGTGTGGGTAATGGCGGCTGTGCTGGACAGTGCATAACGTGTCCACCACTGTGGAAAGTTCTCCTGGGCTGTGCTGTTGGTTCATTCACTTTAGTGGTTAAGAAATGTCATTTCACTTTTCCATGACTGAATTTACTTTCTATTTCAAGGCCCTATTCTGCTGGGTCTATTTGGGGTCCTTCTCCCTTTTCCTGGGGCGGGACACATGCTAGGAGTCTTGTGTAATGCCAAGGTCTCAGGTGGGGACTTAGTGCCAGACACCCTGTTATTCCCAAGACTTCCTCCTCCTCATCCAGGCATCAGCCCATGAAGGACAACAGTGCTGACAGTCTCATAATGAAAAGGTGTAACTCCGGCCTCCCTCTCCGCCTCCCCGACTCCCTTTCATTCCCCAGAGGGACCCCTTTCCATTTTAAAAAGCTGTTTCTCCAGGTTCATAAATAATGTGTGTCTATGTCTCTCTTTTGGTTTGTCTACTTTAAACATTCTCTACTTCCTTCCTGTTCTGGCAGATGAGATTTAAAAAATTTTTGTTTGCCCCCTTCAACTCTTTTATCCTTTCAAATCAGTTATATTATAGTTTTTTGGCAATAGAAAATATTTTATTATTATAACTATACTATTATTGTTCACTGTTGAATGCACTATGATCCTAGGTCCTTTCTTGAACAACTCTTAAAAAGTTAGTGATTGTGACATATTGTTTCCTGTTTTCTTTGCATTTCTCCTCACATCCTCCAAAGAGTCAGTGTAACAGTTTTTGGTACAAATTTTCATGTCTCCCCTCTGGAGACACTCCTCTTGGAGTCCTCCTGCTCCAGCTCCCTAGGCTTCTGAGTGGCCATCATCCCGCTTTCCATTTTGGAAGCAGAAGTCTTTCCAGGGAATCTCCAGCTAGTCAGTGCAGCTTTGCTCTTCTTCATGTATCTCCTGTGCTCTCAGTCCACTCAGGTCTTAACGACTTTCAGTTCAAGAACCAAGAACTGACTCACTTATCTTCCGTATTTTGTTATGTGATCCCTTCCCTAAGATGGCTAGCGTGGAAAGACTGCTCAGACTGGTGGACCGAGAAGGACAAAGGATAGAGGAAATGTATGCAGGTGAGACACCCTGATAACTTATCAAAATGTTATTCTGCTACAATAGATAAAAACCAGAAAAATTAAAGATCAGGAACACCGGAAGCATGAGAGAGGAGTTGGGTGCTGGGCCATGACGTGTGCTTTCAAGTTGAAAGTGGCAACCACAAGGAAACTCCAGCCTGAGGGCTGGAAACCAAGAAGAGGCAACCTTGGCAGGTTAAGTAGATGAACTCCAAGAAACCCAGGCACACCAGCATCTGATGACACGGGCAAAATCTAGCTAACGAGGTCATGTAGGCAGCCCACTTTACAGATGGGGAAACTGAGGTCAGAGGAGGAACGGGGCTTGACCAAAGTCACTAAGCCAGTTAAGAGCAGAGATGGAGCCCAAACTTCGGTTTTAACTTTGGTGCTTTTATCATTGTACCACGACGCCTTCTACATTCTTATGACAGCCCTCCTTTTTTTGTTTTTTTATAATTTGGATAATGTTTTTAACAATAATCAATCCACCTCTTTATTTCTGAAGAACAAGAACATGATTTTTTCCAGACGGATTTTCTCTGTGAACAGCCTTGATAATGGCACTTCTGTGAAGGGACTAAGTACAGAAGTTCGGGGAGCCCAGCTTAAAGGCAAACGGTCGTCATTATAACAGGACTTCACAGAGCCTTTACTTCATTAGCCTGCATTGTAGCTCTTCAGGGAGACGTGTGGTCAGTGTGTTAGTTTGCTAAGGCTGCCATAGCAAAAAACACCACAAGGTGGCTTCAACAGCAGAAATTTATTTTCTTGTAGCTCTGGAGGCTGGAAGTCTGAGGTTAGTTTTTGGCAGGGGTGATTCCTTCTGAGGCCTTGCCTTTCAGAGGGCTGCCTTCTTGCTGTACCTTTCTTCACACGGCCTTTTCTTCATGTGAGTGCCTCCCTGGTGTCTCTCTGTGTATCCAATTTCCTTTTCTTATAAGGACACCAGTCAGATTAGATTAGGGCACAATCTAAAGGCTTCACTTACATGCCTGAAAAGCTCTGTCTCCAAATACAGTCATACAGAGGGACTGGGGGTTAGGGCATCCACATGGGAATTTTTTTTTTGGGTGGGGGAAGACACAATTCCGCCCATAATAGTCAGTGTTTCCCCATCTTAGTAGGAAATGGTGCTTTTGAGAAGCAAAATAAACAGGCCACAGCTGAGAAGACGGATGACCCTGTACCATGTCTACAGTTTGATGTGGCTGATAACGATGAAAATCAGGAGCATGTGGTGGCGGGTGTCTAGGGGAGGAGGTGGAGCTGGGTAAAAAGAACAGTTGTTTGCTTTTGTTTTTCAAAGAATACAGGGTGGCTCGTGCACACAGAATGAGAGGAAGGGCGCTGGGAGCTGAGTCCCTGTGTGTTTGTCTCTGTCTGTCTCGTGGTGTCTGTCTCATCTCTAACTCTCTCTGCTTGGTTTCATTTAATTTCATTTCATTTTCCATGACCCCCAAAGCAAGAGTATGTATCTTGTCATCTCCAGTGTAAAAAGACCCTCATTGCCCCAGCTCAGGTCACATTTGTTGAAGGATATGTGATTCTTTTTTGGCTGCAGATTAGATATAATCCAGGAGTAGGGAATGAAGGAGTGTGGGGAAAATACAGATAACAGCCAGTGCAGAGAAGGCAGAGCCTTATCATGTTGCAGTGATAGTGAAGGCAGGACACAGTGGTCCAGCCTCAGGGGGTGCAGAACTGTTGGGGGAAAGCAATGTCTTCCGGCATCTATGTTGTATGCGTCAGGGCTTGCTCTGTGTTCTTTTAGGTGACGATCCATCAGGTGCAACCACTAGAGGAGGAGACACTCAGAGGCTCAGGAAAACACAGTTTGTTATCCTCACAGGTCCTAGAAACAGGATGCACGGCATTCCATGCAGGGTCACACGGGGAAGCACCAGCATCTATCAGGAGGCAGAAGGGCTGGAACAAGGGGAGAGCCTCAGTCACAGTCTTTATTAGTTTCCCTTGGTTTCCGCTGAGACTACCCTCCTGGCTCAGAAGAATGCCCTCCTGGCCATCCCCTGGGAGGACACCTGCTATTCTGGCTTTCCCAATTACTTCGCAGAGTTAAGTCTCTTATTAGTCTTGTTTCTAGAAATTTTGTCCTTGCAGGCAACAGAGAAAGAAATCAATGAACTGAAGGGTCCATTTAGCATTGAGGCCAATTTAAAGTGAGAAACTACAAGGATAAATGTCTATGCAAATTGGGGATCTTTTCTTCAATTGTGTTTGCATGAATGACTCATGGCCAAAGACTTCCCTCTAGAGAAGGTTGAGTTTCTTTTTTTTTCCTTTACTTATCCCAGAGGCAGTATAATTGACATGAAATTTATTGGTTCACTTAATAGTTTAGCCCATTTCCCAAAGCAGATCCTAAATTTAAAAAACAACAACAGCAACGCAGTTTCACAGTTTTTGAGTTGTACAGTGGTTGATCACCCATAATTTCAGAGATACTATGTGGTAGGCAAGAGAGGCCTTTGATCAGATTTAAACAGACATCTTGAATAGAGTCTGAAATGGGAAAAGAGAGCAGTGCTGCTCTCTGATTCTGCAAAAATAAAACTAATTTGCCTTGAAAAAACTTATCTCAACTTCTTTCTCCTTTCATATTTTCAAGTTAAATAGGATTAAATCCTAATCAGCCATTCATTATACACTTGCCAAATATGTAGACTTAGACTTGGCTGAGAGTCAGATAGCCTCATGGCCAAATTGAGTGTCAGGTGCTTTGATTTACAGGGAACTTTGGGAGCTGCTTGTGGTATCATTTTTTCCTGCTCAGAAAAATGTGTCTTTTTTCCCCCTCTCATAATTTAGAACGCCATCTCTCATGTCTAAAGACAGCATATAACTTTTGAGAATGCAGAGCATGGCCAGAGATATTGGAATGCATAGCATAAGGCCACATAAAAGGAATACATAAATTCAAAATATCTAAAATCAATGGTGACTCACAAAGTTCTACTGATTTATTTTCTGATATTTATTTTAACTTCCATTTCAAAATTTGAGAACCCATAGAACAAATATTTGGTTTCTTTTTGCCACCGTGGAGATATTTTAAAAACTAAGAAACTGCTTTCCAAGTGGCCAAGCTCCAGTGGTAAACAAAGTCCTTTCCTAACTGGGTGACCTGGGGACTGAGATGTCAGAGTAGGTAACGGAGAGAGAAATGAGATTTCGTCAGCTACCCTGTTACCTCCAGAGCATGGTCAGATGGTTTTTATTGGATGGAAATAAAAATGTCTGTCTATCTGTCTGTCTGTCTGTCTATCTATCTATCTATCTATCTATCTATCTATCTATCTATCTATATATCTATCTATCCATCTATCTATCTAGGCACAAGAATTTTGGCTAAAATAAGACCAGGAGGACCTTTATGCTGAGGTCTTGGTAAAGGGAAGCACAAGGGATGAATGTAGGTACATAGCTGGCTCACTCTACCCAGAATACAGAACAAGTTCTGTATTCATAACCTATGACTGCCCTAAAGGGACAGATTAAAATTCAAGGCATACAGATCCTTGGCTGTTTGATTTCGGACACAGAAATTGGAAACTGGCTGATAAACACATGCAGCATGCATCCTACTCCCATTGCTTCTGTGTTCTGTTAAGCTGGGCTCGGCAGAGAGGCAGAACCCTGTCAACTCTGGCCTGGAAGGATCCCCTCTTTCCTCCCTGATGGGCAGGAGTCTCATTGTCTCTATCAAGGGTCAATAAAAAACATATATCCAAAAAAAAAAAAAAAAAAAGAAACTTCTAAACTATCCCCGTTTCTCCACTGTGTTTGAAACAAATGAGGTCTAGAGGGGGCCAGATGGGAGCAAGCTCACGCTTATTTTGCTGCCTTTCCAGGGACTGGGAGAACGCGGGGGAGGCTTGCCTACACACTGATGTCACTTTCAGGAGCAGCTATGTGGTCACAAGGCCCCCAGGCTCTGAGTGAGAAATGACAACATTTATATCCCCAGGGCATGGTGACTCCATCCCCCACAGTTCTGAGGTCTTTCATTGATCAGAATCTCTCTCTTTCTCTGCCTGCATTTTAATCCTTGGCTTTTTGAGGTCAAGACTCAGTTCCATATTTCCTTAAATGGGAACACTTTGCATTAATTATTGAAATGCCAGACAGCAGGACTTAGGTTACTTTTCTTGCCAGACAGTGAGTATCTTAGGTCTGAGGGCATAAAAGGACATTCCTAAAGTCCTAAGCATAGGTGCTCTTGTCCATGTTCTGAGCTTCCTGGACCCTTAGAGGAAATGGACAGCTTTGCTTAGAGTCTGGGCCCTGTAGGCGTCTTTACTATATGCAGCCGGCAGCTGTAGGTCAAGGAAGTGGGATTTGTGATTAGCAGTTGATATAGTTCTCATTCTTAATGATTAGGCAGTTTATTATTCATGATTCTTGAGTACCTTAAGCACTAATAAAACTAATCATTACTTTTGAATTTTAGCAGAGCTCTGTATCCCTTTTAGAGATGTGTGGTTATCAAGTGCATGTGTTTCAGAGTGAGTGTCCAGCCCATGCCCAAGCATGTTTTGGTAAATGTGCTTTCCCCCCAGGTGTGGACCCCTAAAAGCCTATGTCTGTGCTGCATGCTCTTAGCCCCTTAACCACACACAGCTGAATGAGCCAAGGCTGGACACCCGACTCAGGGAGGCTGTTGTGAACCAAGTGTTTGTGTTCCCCCGTGCTTCGTATGTTGAAACCCTAATGTGATGGCACCAGGAGGCAGGGCCTCTGGGAGGTAGTTAGGATGAGGTGAGGTCATGAGCATGGAGCCCTAGTGAGTGGGACTAGTGCCCATGTAAGAGTTGCAAGGGGCTTTGCTTCCTCTTTCTCTTCCCACCTTGTGAGGAGACAATGAGTAGCCAGCAGTCTACGGCCCAGAAGAGGGTTCTCACCAGAACCCAACCATGCTGGCACCTTGATCTTGCACTTCCAGCTTCCAGAACTGTGAGAAATAATTTTGTGTTGTTATACGCCACGCAGTCTGTGGCACTTTGCTGCAGCAGCCCTGACTGACTAACACAGGGATCTACGACGCATGAAGCCAATTGATGGTTTCTGCTGGTAAACTGAATAAAAGGCTGTAGAAAGTGGCTGGATGAGATGATACTGGACAAGGAAAGGTCACACAACGTTGGGGCCAGAGATTGTGCCAAGGCCAGCCAGCCCTGTGGGCAAGTTGAAGGGACTCTGGAGCCTTGCCTAGAAGCTGGTTTTGGAAGAACACGAGTGGAGAGAAGCAGAGGTTTGGGGGTGCATGGTCCAGAGAGGGGCTGCGGGAGTATCCTCAGTCCACTGTCGCCCAGTTTCCTGGGTGCACAGCTGCTCACCTCCATCTAGTTTGAGTGGGTTTCTCCTCCTTGCGAACAAACAATCCCTGACCAGAAGAATGGCCTCTGGTGGCTGGAGGTGACCACAGGTCACAGGGCTAGGAATAGTCAGAGTGTCAGTGTGAAGATTTGCAGGTTCCATGTGGGCCAGAAGAGTCGGCCTGGGAGCCAGAGTGTGCCGTTTATACCAGGCAGGGCTGCTGTGCAGCGGTCTCTCTGGGCACAGGTGTCCTGGCAAAAGCGGGTAAGAGAAAACAATGGAAGGCTGAAGACCCAGTGGCTTCCAGGCACTGGTTAGGTGCTGTAAACGCATGTCTTCTTTTGTCCTTTGGAAGCTGTAGTAGGTAGAATAATGGACTCCCAAATGTGTCTACCTCCTAATTCCCAGAACTTCTGAATGGAATTTTATATGGCAAAAGGGACTTTGCAAATGTGGCTGAGCTAAAAATCTTGAGATGAAGACTCTTCTGGATTATCCAGGTGCATCTGATGTAATTACAAGGGTCCTCATAAGAGAGAGACACGAGGGTCAGAGGCAGAGGAGAAGGCAATGTGATGAAGTGGAGATTGGAATGACGCACTTTGAAAGTGGTGGTGGTGGTGGTGGGGCACAAGACAAGGAATACGGGTGGACACTAAAAGCTGAAAAAAGCAAGAAAATGGATCTTCCCCTTAGAACCTCCAGAAGGAACCAGTCCTGTCAATACCTGGACTCTAGCCCAGTAAATTAGAATTCAGACTTCTGACCTCCAGAACTGTGAGAGAATAAATCTGTGTTATTTTAAACCACTAAGTTTGTGGTAATTTGTTATAGCAGCAGTAAAACAGAATTACAAGAATACAGTATTATTCTTGTAATCCCCATCTTTACAAACAGGGAAGCTCAGTGGGGTTGATAACTTGCCCAAGGACACACCGCTAGCGAGAGGTGCAGCATAGCTTTGGTCCGAGACTGTCAGACTCAGAACCTCTGCCTTTCCTACTATCTGACTTTGCTGCCTGAGGAAGCTCCTTTCCTAAGCACATCTTTGAACAAAATAAAGGCTCTAACTGTGTCCAACAGGTTAATGCAGGGCTACCTGGGGCCAGAGTATGGGTGTGATGTCCTCTCAATATCACTCCTTTCAGCAGTGCCAGGAGGTATATTTTTGCCAACTGTGCAGATGTGCATGTAACCTCCTGTGGCCTCAGTGGCTGCGTCCTCCCAGCTAGACCTGGCACTGGGGTCTTGCAAATGTCCATTTCTTTGAAGATGCAGGAGTAGGTCTGATTTATTATGATGCATTGCCCAATTTCATGCCAAATGATTCGGTTACAGTTACCCCCAGCATTCAGGAGAGGTTTCCTGCTGGCTCACAGAGATGAGACCGGGGGTGGCCTGAAGCTGGTAGGAAAACTTTACCTTATTATTTATTGGAGGAGAAAATGGCATTTCTCCTCCTTTAGAGTAGCTTAGTTAATCACTGCTTGTGGGAGAAGAGGGAGGAAAAACCTGCCTGTTTCCAAAGCGAAGCCAGATTTTAATGAGGAAATATGGCAATGTTTTTATTGTATTTTGCCTAACTGCCTCGTGCCTGTCAGTCAGCTCAGGGTTACTCCTGCTCTGCTGAAAGGAATGCATGTTTATTGACTTCCCACTAACATAAAAACCGTGGTTCCCATCTATTAAGCACTTACTGTGTGCCAGGCGCTGTGCTAGGCAATTTACAAGTAATCCTTAAACTGAGCCTGCCAAGTAAATGTTACTTTGCTCATCTCATAAATTGGGAAGCAGAGGCTCAGATAAATGAAGGAATTTGCCAAGCAACACCCAATTGGTCAGCTAAGATTCAAACCTAGGCTTTTAAAGAATCTGGAGTGTTTATTGTTTCCACAAGTGATAGAATGTTTTGTTTGTTTGTTTTGTTTTTTGTGTTTTTTTTAGATTTTTAAAAATTGAAGTATAGTTGCTTTATAATATTATGTTAGTTTCAGATGTACAGCAAAGTGATTCAGTTATCTATCTATCTGTCCATTTTCAGATTCTTTTCCATTACAAGTTATTATAAGATATTGAATATAGTTCCCTGTGATAGCTTGTTTTTTATTTGTGTATTTTACTGTCTGCTCCTGTATATCCTGCAGTCTCAGCTCAGATGTCATTTTTTTCACACTGTCTTCCTTACACTCAAGTCCAGGTCATCCTTAGAACTGGGTACTTGTCCACCCAGTGCCATGTTTCACACTGTATTGTAACTGTCTGCTCCTTATTTGTGTCCCCACTGGACCATGGATCCATGAGGGCAAAGCCTTTGTCTTTTCACCACTGCATGCCAACTGCCCAGTACAGGGCCGGCGCCCAATGATTGTTTGTTGAATCTGTGCGTGAGTGAATGAAACACACACTCACACAAATGCTGTCGTTGAAAATTATCATGAACTTTAAGATAGTATCTGTGGGAGGCACCATAGTTTACAAAGTGTGTTCAGATACTATCACTTAAAAATACGGGATTCATGAAGGGTGATACAAATGACTGATTATGATGAGTTTATTAAAACAGCTTATTGGTGTTCAGCTAAACCTTAAGTGGCTTTTTGTACCACATGCAAGAAAATTCCCTGAAATCATCAAATTGGCTTCCTTAATGCTGACCTTCCCTGCAAACTGGCACAGAAGGGCGGTAAAAACATTGTTTTGTTCCAGAGTGTATTCAGACTTTTATTTTCAAAGCCTCCCTTTGGATGTGTTCTCCCCATTCACTCATTTGTTTTCTGGCTCAGAATGTATTCCTCTGGGCCTGTTTGAACGCACGCACCTTAAGGTCAGGGCTCTGTCTTCCTCACTACTATATTCTCCGGCACGTTGGACAGCGCTAGCTCAGGGGAGGCTCTCAATTTATATTTGTTGTTTAACTGGTGGGCTCTTCCTAGTCAATAAAATTGGTGAGCGGGTCAGAGAGGGGTGAAAGGTCATGTGCAGGTGCAGTGGGTGGAGAGGTGGGACCTGGGCAGTTAGTACCTCACTCCCTAACGTGCTGCTTATCGAGTTTTACCTGTACTCCTTGGCCCACGGAGCCAGGTGGGGTCATCCACACACCATGCCCCTTACTCCTTTATATTTCCCAAACAGGTCCTGAATGCCAGAGAATGTTCCAGGCAATCACTCAAACCCTCCCTCAGTATTCATTTTTGCCTCTGACCTTCTCTCCCTTTCATTTCGTCTCCTTGTTCTGGCCACAAGCTCTCGTCCTCTGCTTTGATCCTGGCCCATGGTCTTTTCTCGGAGCCAGAGTGCCTGAGTTTGAATTTGATTCACTCACTGTCTAGCTGTGTGGCCTTGGGCGAATTCCACAACCCCTCTGCTCCTCAGTCCCCTCACTGGTGAAATGAGGATAATAGCTGCGCCCCTCAGAAGACTACTGAGAGGATTAGATGGGCAAATATGTGCTTAGACCAGTGCGGGACATGAAACAGGCACTGCATGCCTGTCTGCTGTGATTGCTGCTCTCGTGCTGTTCCACCTGGGCTCTCAATGGGCTGTCAGAGAAGGACAGAGTCTCAGCACAGGGTGGGACCCTTGGTAATGCCCGTGCCGTCTGTAGCAGTGTGCTGATGTGAACTATGGCCAGAAAGAAAGTCTTACCTACCGCTGACCAAGAAAAGTACATGGAGTCCAGAGGGTAAAAGCTGTTTCTTTGCTGCTCCAACTGATCCCCTTTGAATCCATGTTGAGCTCTTGTTGCTGGATGCCGTGGAGGCCCTTTTCTCTCTGACCACTTCCCGCTCTGGGATTCTTTTGGTCCTTCTAGGTTCTCACTTTTTCCTGCTGAGCCCATCCTGCTGAGCTCACCATTGCCCCAACCAGAACCCCAGGTCCTGCGGAACTGTCAGAGTGAGACCTAAAACCAAAAACATGTGCTTCGCCATTATTGACAGCCTCTTACAGGAAAACCTGGGGGCATTATTATTCTAGCAAAGTGCCTCTTTTTCTACCTTACCAAGGACCTCCACCCAGGATGGGGTGAGTGTGGGAAGTGGAAAATGAGGGAGCACCTCATAGATCACCTTTTCTAGGGTGGGGGTGGGGGTGCCATCAGCCTGGAGCTAGTGAATTGCTTGTGATCAAGCTGCATCCTAGAGTTTAATTTCAAACTGCAGCTGGAGCATGACTCTGCTACTAAAAACCACCTGCTCTCATCACCATGCAGACCCTGATAGAAAGAGGCATTAATTTACAAGAAGGGTGCCAAGTAGCAGACATGTGTCAATATGGGACTTTCAACTCAGGTGAGGAAATAAATCTCATTTTGGAATTAATGTCATGATTGAAACTTGTTATCTAATTGATCTCTGAGCAAGGTGAGAATGTGACGAAGGTTGTCTGTCTGACATTTTGTTCACTGCCTTCTCTTCCCCACCTCACCCTCTTCTCCCCTATCCTGACCCAGTGAGAACCAGTCTGTCTTCCTTTTTAATGATACCCCAGAGAAAGTTACGCTAAACTAACTTTGGCTCCTCAGGCTTCTGCTTTAACTGTTGTTTTAGCCACAAAGTTGTGCCCTAGGTCTGCCTTGCATCCACATGCTGTGCTCTAGGTCTGTTTCTATTAGCTTCAAATTGCAGAGGCCAGAAACAGGAACCTTTTAAAGGCTTGGTAGTGGTTGACTTGTGGTCTGTCCATCCCTAGACACATCCACTGCCGGTAACATTAGGCCCCCACACCTTCTGGTCCTTCTGCTCATGCCCTCCCTTTCACCGCGGTCCCTTCCACCTCCCTTCCTAATTAGACCAGTGAGTGGTGATGGAAAACTCGGATCCTGCTGATGGGAAAATGGTGTAAGCTGTGATGAGAAGCATACCACTAAATTTTAGGAGTCTGAATACCGTGGCTTAGAAGCTTGGTCTGATTTATTTATGGGCTGGCCCCTTTTGCCCAGAGTACAGCATTCTATCAGCCAGTAGGCTGAAGGTGCCCCAGTGGTTTATGGCTGTGATAATGGAGTTGTTACGGCCCTAGTGAGCTGGAATTTATCATGGCCCAGGTTCTTCCCCGTGGAGCTGGCTCTAAGATATCACTTAGCCTCTGTTAACAACAATAATAGTAATAGTAATAGTAATAGTAATAATAATAATAATAATAATAATAATAATAATAATAATAATAATAATAATAAAAATAGCTCATTGCCTGCTAAGCCTTTACTGTGTGCCTGTAATGTATGTTAACACTCAGCCAACATTATTCCATGCTCCTCAAACGGTCTTGTAAAGTAGACATTATTCAATCACTAATTTATTGGAGAGGCAACAGAAGGCACATTGAGGTTAGGTGGTGTCCCCGGGGGCACATAGTTGACAGGATTTGAGCTGGCAATTCAGACCCAGACAGCCTGAATCCAGGGTTTTTAATTTGATTTAATTTTTATTTTTTATGGGCATTAATTCTGAGTGCTTTGTTTGCTCCTTTGTGGAGGTAAATAGAGATTACTGAAATGAGAACACGGGCTGCTCCTCAACCAGAGGGGCCGTCACCATCGCTGCTTGCATTTGGCGCTGTTCTGCTGCAGCTACAGGTAGAAGGGGACATCTCACGTTGACACTGACATCGAGGGGCGTCTTACCCTCAGTGCGCTCTGACTTGTGTGTGCGTGCGTGTGTGCGTGTGTGTGCAGGGGCAGCTGCAGCCGGCGCGGGGGTGTCCTGGGCCATCCCAGTTGAGACTGCTGGGTACCGACGCACCTCCGTCTTTGCCTACCCGACCCCATGTTCTCGCTCTCTAGTGTGGGTTTCTGGAGCTCCTTTGGACCGAGAGGCCAGGGCAGCAGGCTCAGGGTCATTCCCAGCTCGCACCTTCCTCTCAGGTGCTAGCCCCAGCGTCTTGCAGGCTCCTCCTCCGCAGGTTTGATTAGCGCCCCCCTTGGGGACCCCGATCTGCAGCCATGCGGGGCTTTAGTACACGCACCTCACTGAGACCTCAGAGCATGCTGAGAGGGAGGAGCCGGCTCATGGGGGAGGCAGGAAGCATGACTGATACAAAGAAGCCAAGAGACCCAGTGGTTCCCAGACCATGCTAGAGTCAAATTGGTGAATATTAATGCAGCTAAAGGAAGAATGAGTCCAAAAGTAGGGGACTAGTTAAATGAATTATGACATATGTATAGTGGGCTACCATAGAATCATCAATGATTGAAAAGAATATTTCACAGCGTGAAAAGTTGGTTGTATAATATATGTATTATTTAGGGAAGAAAAAGTCACCAGAAAGTAGGTACAATGTGATCATTCTTATCAAGTCACAAAAATGTATATATGTACATGTTTTACCATGTACGAAAAAAGGTTGGATGTTTATATTCTAAAACTTGACTGTGGTTATCTCAGAGTGGTGAGATTGTGGATGATTTAGATCTTTTTTCTTTACTACTTTTGAAGTTTTTAATAATGAAACTGTATTTGGAATAAGATAAACATTTATGAAAGGAAGAAAGGACAATCCATTCACAGGAAGGTATTTAGTGTCAAGCCCAGGAAAATGGGGAGCCAGTGAGAGAACAGAAGGGTACAGTTTGCAGCAGTATCCTGGTCATCGAGACCTGAATTTGGGACCATGAGACCTCTAGGCCCCGTTGTATCTGGAGAGGGACTGTAAGCAGGGCCTCACCTTGGCTTCCCACCTCCCCTGTCTCTGACTCCACACTCACTGGGATTTTTTTTTTTTTATTGAAGTAAATCAATTACAGTGTGTCTATCTCTGGTGTACAGCACAATATCCCAGTCAGGGATTTATGTATATATATATATATATATATATATGCATTTCATATTTTTTCCATTTAAAGTTATTACAAGATATTGAACATAGTTCCCTGTGTTATATAAAAGAAGCTTTAAAAAAATCTATTTTTATATATTCACTGGGATTTTTAATTTGAACTTAGTGTGCCCTGACATCAGGAAGGGGTGTATGCTAGTTAACCGACTAGAACATTCTAGTTACAAAAAAAGAGGAATGGTGTCCTGCATGAGAAACAGGACTTTTGGCATTCTTATTATAACTAGCCCCTTGTGAGCCTGGTTAATGGGAGTCTGTCCAGAGTAGTTGTTTAATTAGCTCTTGTGCTTGCAAGCTGAGGACCTGAACCAGGGATGGGCTGGTGAAACTGAGGGCCCCTCTGGCCAGAGCTGGTCACCTGGCCTTTCCCTGGCAACCTCTATTGTTGGGAGAGGGTGTGATCTGCTGGACAGGGCTTGAACTGGGAACTGGGTGGACCCATAGTCATTGCTTGGTCATTTCTTAGCAATGAGTATTGAGCTTGCTTATTTAACTGAGACTTGCCTTTCTCACCTGAGAAGTGGGCATAAGAATACTTTCTGAAGTTCCTCAGGAGAATGAATAAAATATGGAATGTATAATTTCTGGCACCTGGTTGACAATGTAATGGCAATTAGTTCCCTTCTCTTTGTTTATCTGCAATATCAGGGAGGGCTGGAATAACAGACCACAATATCCCTGTTGTCCCTGATCTTAGGTCCAGAGAGATTACATGCTTCACTCATGTTGACACCATAACACCAGCCCACAGCTCAGGTCTTCTCCTTGCCTGCTGTGGCTTCCACTCCAGTAGGGCCTTGGGTCAGTCAAGAGCAGGAGCTGGCAAACTATAGCCCATGGGTCAAATCAAACCAAATCAAACTAGAGCCCACTGCCTGTTTTTGTTGAGTAAAGTTTATTGGAAAATAGCCATACTCATCATTTACATATTGTCTATGACTCAACATTAGAGCTGAGTCTTCATGACCCACATAACCTAAGATGTTTCTTATCTGGTCCTTTACAGAGAAAGTTTGCCCATCCCTGGTGTAGAATGTTGTTACCATCTTAGGTGGAAGGAATTTCAGAATGGGGAATCACAGAATCAGGAAATTGAGGAGACCCTCAAAAGGTTCAAGAAGAGAAAGATTTGGGATAAAACACCAGGTTCTAGGGAAAAGATGGAGGTGGATGAAGGGAGAATATAGACCTTCAGCAGACTAGGCAATAGCTCCCTAAGACAGGAACTGTTAGAAAATTGATAAATCTGCTCCCTTTAACTCCTTTGTCTCTGGTTGGGATGCAAAACCATTTGTAGACCTTATGAGAAAATATGTGTTGAATGTCTGGCTAAAGGCCAGGTCTTGAGATGGTCCTTCTGAAAGGCTGGCAATAGGGCTCTCATCTACTATTTGTTTTCCCTGCCTCTGGGCTGTGATTTCAGGACCTGGAACTTGATGTTTCTTGAAAATCCATTATCCTCTATAGCTAATTGGTCTTGAAGACCTGTCTACTCTGATACCTCAATCTGTCCCTTCCTTTCCATCTCCACAGTTCTAGTTTGCATCTCATCATCTCTTACTAGGATTATTGTAATAAAATCATTTCATTGATTCATCCATCTTTCCATCTGACCATCCACCCATTTAATACTGACCCAGGTCCTTGGACTCTTTACTCAATAGAAATTGATAAGAAGCCAGATGAGACCGAGGCAAGGCTTTACAGGGACTCATGCTGCAGCACGAGGCAGTGGAAAGAAATAACACAAACCCTTGCTTGCTCTCCGAGGAGGGAGGGCTGGTTCCTTAGATGGGGTGAAAGTAAGGGTGAATTGGTGGGTCAGGCTGGAAGGGTGGCTTAGGTGATCTGCCCACCTGTTTTGTGGTGCTGTATGTGGGGATCATGCACTATACTCTCCTTTTGCTCCTGGTGTCTCAGAAATGGCAGTTGGTTTGTGGTCTTTTTGTATTTTTTGGCTTTTAATTGCTTCAAATTCACATGGCTGCACTTATTTTTAGTCCCTTATAGTTTCTTTGTATTCTGTATTTTGTGTTCTGTTGCTCAAGGAGACATTTGTCCAGGAGCAAGTGCAAGCACTTGGATAGAAGTTGCCAGGTCCCAGCCTATCTCACATCCGTCCAGTTGTACTGAGTACATGCCATGTGCCACGTGCTGGGCTAAGCCTGGGTACACAATGCTGAGCATAATACAGTCTTTGCCTTAAGACTTAATAGCTAATTATCCTTTTTTTTAGATTGACGTATAGTCAATTAACAATACTGTGTTAATTTCTGGTGTACAGCATGGTGATTCAATTATACACACACACACACACGTGCACACACACACACACACACACACATTCTTTCTATTATATGTTACTACAAAATATTGAATATAGTTCCCTGTGCTATATAGTAGGACCTTGCTGTTTATCTATTTCATATGTAGTAGTAGTATCTACAAATCCCAAACTCCCGATTTATCCCTTCCCCTCTGCTCCCACCAATAACCATAAATATTTTTTCAATGCCTCTGAGTCTGTTTCTCTTTTGTATATAAGTTCATTTATGTGCTAATGATCTTTAATAACTAAAATTCCACTTCTAGCTTCACCTCCACCCAGGTTCTCCTCCCTCCTTGTTTGCAGGGTACTCTTTTGAAAATATGCATTTGATTTTGTTATTCCCCTAGTTAAAACCCTTAATAACTTCCCATTGCCTATAAAGCAAAGCCAAAGTCATTAGTGAGGTATTTAGACTCCTTTGCCAATTGATCCCCACTCAACTTCCCAACTTTTTCTCTCACAAATCTAAATTTTAGCAAACAACTCCTAATTCCAATTCCTAGTTTAAGTTCAATATGAAGTTCATATTGCATTAGTCAGGGTCAGTATTGCTAGGATCTGCTGTAGTCCTAGCCATAGCAATAAGACAAGAAAAAGAAATAAAAGGGATCCAAATTGGAAGAGAAGAGATAAAATTGTCACTATATGTGGATGACATGATACTATATATAGAAAACCCTAAAGTCTCCACACAAAAACTACTAGAACTGATAAAAGAACTTGGCAAGATAGCAGGACACAAGATTAACATACAGAAATCAGTTGCATTTCTTTACACCAACAGTGAAATATCAGAAAAGGAAAGTAAAAAAAAAAAATCAAAAATGATAAAATACTTAGGATCTGCTGAGGTAACAAATAAATCCTGAAATCTCAGCACTTTAACACAATAAAATGTTATATATTGCTTATATATAGTCCAGTGTGATGTTCCTAGTTGGGCAGTTTTCTTGAGTGGCTTTCCTCCAAGCAATAACTCAGTGATCCAGGCTCCCTCCATCTTTAAAAGGACGGCAAGCTCATCCTGGAGTCATCCAGCTAGCAGATGAGAGGATGAGAGTGCAGGGGGTGCTACCCAGGAAGTGCTAGGAGCCAGACCTTGCATCATTTCTGGCCCAGTTCATTAACTGAGTAGACTTTCCTAGTCCTATGTGAGCCCCAGGCCCTCTCTGCTTCCACAGCACTTTGTCTATGGTTAATATTGAGCAGATTTTTCTTTGTGCCAGACCCCGTTCTGAGCTCTTTACCTGCATTACCCCTTGATGATCCTCTGTGAAGTAAGTACTGTTATTATCCCTGATTCAAAGATTAGGAACCTGAAGTTTATGAGATAGAGAAAATGTCCAAAGGCTTTATCATTATATTGCAGTTAATTGTACTGATTTCTTTCCAGTCTGAGCTCCTCACAGGCAGGAGCCTACTTTTATTCACCTGTGCTTGAAAATGCCATGTCCTCAGGAGCTATTAATTGTATGAAGAGATGTTGCCATTCAGTATATTAATTGATCAGTGAGTTTATTTTATACTGATCCATAATGCTCAACAAATATTTATTTCCCAGTTGGTTTGAGAACTGAGCCATCAGTCAGTGATGGATGGCTCATTCTTTTAGAAGGAACCCACAACCAGCTGGACATTCCAGCGGTATCTGCAGTTGCTGCAGGAGAAATCTGCTCTTGAAAAACCACTTGCTTTGCATGCTGCTCTCTCTTGATCATCACGAGAAGTGATGATCTTCCAACAGCTGGGCTGCATTGTGATTTGTCATGTGCTAGCTCAGACAAGTTTGCTCTTGACCCCAAGACTTGAGACAAGTCAGGTGTCATATGCCTTTAATTTGACCTTTGGGAAAGCTTAGATTCCATCATTTAATAGGGTGGCCAACTGTAACTTTTGGTTTAGAAACCAGCAGTGCAGTTAAATTGATTTAAATGAATTGAGTCTGAATTATGTGCTAATCCTTGGGTGAGGTGTTGATAATGTGGAGATGAATAAGGCATGTATTGTTCATGAATTGTAAGTGCTCACAGTCTGAAGCTGAAGGAGACAGATTATCAATAATGCCTACTTGGTAGGGCTGCAGGGAGGAGTGAATGAGATGGTGCAGCAGGTACAGCACATAGCACAATGTCAGACACATTGTAAGTGCTCAGTAACTTTTAGCTGTTTTATTATTATGAATACAATACAATGTAATGAGTGTTATCTCAGTGATGTGTAAAAAATACCTTTGAAGCACAGAGTATCTAGTTCTTCCTGGGGAATTCAGGGAGATGTTAACTGAAGAAGTAAGATTTTAACAAGACTCTGATGAATGAGTAGGGCTGCTTCAGATAGGTAAGACAATGGTGAGGGTGGGGATGGGCATTTGAAGCAGAGGACACTAGGGGTATGCAAGTAACTTTTTTCTCTGAGTGTAACAGAAAATTTGGTAACAAGTGTAGTGGGTAATACAGGAGAGAGAAGCGAAATGAAAAAGATGGTGTAGCAGGCAGAATATGTATTCCTCCTCCCCAACCCCTGCCAAATGCCCACATCCCTTGTACTTGTGAGCACGTTACCTTCTAATGCAAAGGAAATTAAAGTTGTAAGTGAAATTAAGGTTGCTAATCAGTTGACCTTAAAATAGGGAGGTTATCTTGGATGGCCTCAGTGTAATCACGTGTCCTTAAAAGTGAAAAAGGGAGGCAGAAGAAGGAATTAAAGTAATGCAATGTGAAAAGGACTCCACTGTCTTTGACCTAATTTGGCTTTGGGGATGGAGGAAGGAGCCATGAGCCAAGGAATGTAGTTGGCCTCTAGCTGTAAAAGGAAAGAAAATGAATTCTCCCTCAGACTCTCCAGAAACAAACACAGCCCTGCTGACACCTTGATTTTCGTTCAGTGAGACCTGTGTTGGACTTCCAACTTCCAGAACTGTAAGATAATAAAATTGTGTTGTTTAACCTACCAAGGTCGTTGTAATTTGTTACAGTAGCAGTAGCAAAGTGGTACAGATCAGGAAGAGAGAAGGAAGGAGAGGAGTCTGAAAGACTTTGCAAATCTTCATAGGTTGCACTCTCTTTCACTGTAGGACAGAGATTCCAAAATAGTGTCCTGTCCCTTGATATGTTCTGCAAAACAAGGTCAAAAAGTCAAATAAGTTTGAATATCATTGCATATTCTAGTCCTCATTTGAAAATTCATAATTGACATTAATAATTTAAAAGCTCCAAGAAGTCCTGAAGTAAAGAGATCTGTTTAACTTTGTTTAATTAAATACATCCAAAATTTACTTGATCATTAAGTTTCCCTTTTTTCACATAAGACCTGTTAACATCCCAACACACTTTAGAAACTTGTGCTATAGGTGATGAGACCCCATCAGAATTTTAATTTTAATAAATAAGTTTGTTTTTTAGTTGAGAATGTTTTTATAACCTCATTATGAAAAATAGATTAAAAAATAAAAAATAGAAAATATACATTATAAAGTCATGGTTAATTTCATCACCTCAGTCCAACTCCTTGGTGCATTTTGGTCTATTTTTTACATGCATCTATTCTTTTGTATATTTTTAGTATGCAACGTTAGTTTTAAATTATTTGAACAGCATGTAGCAAAATTCCCATTTTTTCTACTCATATCCTTTCCTCCTTTTTCCAGTAACAAATGTAGTTATCTCCCTGATCCTATGTCTTCAATAATGTAGTACAAGAGAAAGCGGAGGCAAAGAAAAAATAAATGTAAAGTAGAAAGCACAAAGTAAGATGGCAGAAGCTCAGTTCGTATACAAAATGACAACAAACATAAATGGGTTAAACTCGCCAGCTAAGTGATAGACAGCCAGATTGGACTAAAAAGGGTGAGTGAATTGTGAGAAAGTGATAGATACTACATCATTTTTGGGGGAAATTTGGCTGTGGAAGGAAGGACTGAGACCGGTCAGTTCCATGGGTCAGAAACAGCTTTGAGGGAGACATTCTCAGAACTGGCCAGATTCAAATCTCAGGTATTTTGAAAGCCATGTGGTAGGCAAGGAGTGAGAGGGAGGCTTTGTTGTTTGACTTTTCCTCAAAGGGTAGGCATTGCCTCCCCCCAAAGTGTATAATTACTAGAATTTAAAAATTGTTTGGTACTGGGTTTGAGATGGAAGGAAGGGATGATTGTGAGAAAGTCTTTGAAACAGAGAGGAAATGACGTAGGAGAATCTTGCAGAAATACATTTTCCATTTATGATGCTTTAGTCATAATGCTGATGGCATTACCACAGACTGTTATTCTACTGTAGAGCTGAAAGCATACCTTACAGGTAGAAACATGATTGGAAGGCAGCACGGTGTAGTGGAAAGATGTCTGGGTTTTCACCAGAACCTGTCCTGGAACTCAGCTCCATAACTGAGTGGTTATGAACTTAGACACATTCCTTCAGCTTTCTGGGCCTCAGGATCCTGGACTGGGAAACAAGACCATTGGATGATACAATCTCTAGGATGCCTCCTGGTTTTTACCTTTTCTAAGGGACTCTGTTCCTTCAGGAGTCTCAGAGAAACGGTATCATCCCAATCCAATGAGATCAACTCTTTCCTCTACCCCAGATCCATAGCTTTCCCTAGAAATGGAATGAAGCATGGATCTTGAGACATATGTTTAAGTATTAAGATGTTTGTTTACCTGAACACATCTTAAAATAGACTAGTTTCTCAGGCAGCATTTACCAAAACATGTTTCAGGGAACACTAATCCTATAAGGTATTCTGTCAAGAAAGTTTGGGAAATGCATTCCCTGTCCGCCTTTAGAGATGTCCAATGTACAGCAGCAAGCTCAAGAATTGTGGCCCAGAGATGAAAAGGGTTACGATCTAGTAGTGCAGATCTTCCAGGAATGAGAGGAACGTTCATGAAGTCACTCCTCACTGGCCTCCAGACCCATGCTGTGGGAGGAGGGAGCTAATGGTTTGTTTTTCACTTTAACCCCTAAGGGTAGGCATTGTTCTTCAGGGAATAGAGTCTTCATGAGCACTAATTCAAAAATCACTTGGTAGTGAGGATGTGGTCCAGGATGGAATGGTAGCAAAAGAAAGTTGTGGGATGAATAAAGACTGCACCAGTGTGTGGTTGTCTATCTTGCTGAAGGGGCCAGACAAAATTTTCTTTCTCAGAAGCAACATAAGTGGCATGAGCTTGGTGGATGTCACCTTGGGTGTTGAATTTTTAGAGTCAAATTTTTGTTAGAAAGCATTGAGCCATAACCTTTTTTTTGATTCCCTAGTGTTGGAAAAAAAAAAAAAAAGCAACCTTTAAGGTGGGCCAACACCCCCTTGGCTGAAGAGGAAGGAGGGAGCATATATACTATCCCCTGACCAACTTGCTTTTGTGGATCCAGAAAGGTGTCAACTAAAAAGTTTTCTCTTGTAGCCTATCCAACCATCAGCAAACTCCCTTCAGTGCACAAGTGTAACTCCCTACAGGGCACTAGTGCAACCCCCTACGGTATACCTGTCTAACTACCTATAGTGCACCACTGTAACTACCTGTCTACACTGTGTCAGGCTCTGTGGTAGCTCCTGGGGATTTTGGAGGATGAATAAGTTGTGGCCTTCTGGCAAGGACCTCAGAATCCAAGGTATCTAGAAAATCTAGGGACTGGAGTAAGAACTCTATCTGATAAAGCTTGGGTATTAGAAGGACAGGATGGGGGCATCACATAACCCCGAGGGAAAGCTTCCTCGGGGAGGTGATGCCTGAGCTGGGTTTTGAAGGATGAGTAGCCATTAGCCAGATGAAGTGTGTTGGCAGATGACCCAGGGGACCAGTAACAGTGTAGATGAGAACAATAGCCCTGAGGTGCAAAACACTGGGTCAGGGTCAAGATGCTGGTCTGTGTTGCTGGAAGGAAACGTGTGAGGTGGGGAGAGGGGCAAGGTGAGGCGGGAGAGGGGCAAGGTGAGGCTGGAGAGATAAGAATCGTGTTACGAGAGACCAGATTGCCATTGTAAGGAACTAGGGCTGCCATTAGTGTAAGGTTAGTGTTTTTCAAATTTGATCACCGTACTCTTGGCATCAGAATCATCTTAGGAGCTTGTGATAAATTCAGAATTTGCTGAAACAGAGCCTTTGGAGTAGGTGCCAGAAATCTGATTTTAGAGAACCTCCCAGGTGATTCTGGTGTACACTGAAGCTTGGAGCTGCCACTTCACGAGACAAGAGTCAAGTAAGAGGTTCAAGCGGTGATGTTGAATCTGTGATTTAGCTGACTTGCCTGGAATGCAGTTTAAGTTAGATTAGATCAAAGTAGGGAGACTATGTAGGAGTCTCTTGAAATAATCCTGGTGGAGGTTGAATATGACCTGATGACAGTAGGGTGGCCAGGATGCAGAGACACATGGATATGGCCAGAGAGGCAGACTGTGGGTAAGCACTGACCACTCACGCAAGGCCTAAACAGCTCACTCTGGTTTTAAAAAAGGCAACAAGCATGGGCTTGCTTGACTCATGGGGGTTGTGAGTAGGGTAAAATAAATTGGGGGTAATGGTCTTTGGAAGATACTGTAGGCAGCAGAGTGATTCTAAGCGGACAGAACTCAATAGCCAGCCTCCATTTCAGTGTCTAGGTTAAATGGAATAGTCCTTGAGGGTGAGGCACATAGATGACAGTGTCTGAGAATCACCAGCCAGTAGGAGGCATGTGCACAACGTGTGTATTAAGGAGCAGAGGACATCACCTTCACTTATAAAATGGAGGTTGTTCAGTGTTTACAGAAAAGGCCAGAGAGTGGAGAAAATCATGCACAGAGTGGAGAAAATCAGAGTGAGTCTAATGCAGAAGTTCCCAAGTGGTGGGGTTTGGGTTCTCTTCCCCACCAACAGCCCAGTCTCTTAGGAGGTATCTGTGCTGAAAAGTTTGGTGTTTAACTTTCCAGATTGTCTCCTGTACATGTATGTGTACATAATGTAATTCTATGGAAGTATATAGTTTTATTTTGCGTATGCATGTGTTTTTCTTTACGTGGCTAATTTAAGGAATTTTCTTTTTAAAAAATTTCCCCCCAGTTTCATTGAGAGGTAATTGACATAGTACATTTTATAAACTTAAGGTATACAACATAATGATTTGATATATGTATATATTGCAAAATGATTACCACAACAAGTCTAGTTAGCATGTAACACCTCACAGAGTTACAATTTTTTTCTTATGATGAGAACTTTTAAGATCCACTCTCTTAGCAATCTTCAAATACACAATTCAGTATTGTTGACCATAGCCATCCTGCTGTACATTACATCCTCAGGACTGATTTGTTTTGTAACGGGAAGTCTATACCTTTTGACCAACTTCACCCATTTCACCCACCCACCAACCCTCGCCTCTGGCAACCACCAATCTGTTCTCTTCCTATGAGCTTGGTTTTTTTTCAGATCTACATATAAGTGAGCCCATTTGTCTTTCTATTGTGAGGTATTTGTCTTTCTCGGACCTATTTAACTTAGCATAAGGCCCTCAACGTCCATCCATGTTGTCGCAAATGGCAAGAATTTGTTTTTTTTGATGAATCACATTCCACTGTTTATCTATATTACAACTTTATCCATTCATCTGAGTTTGCTTGTTTTTTGAAGTGTGATTTACCTACAGTACTAAATTAGATTGTTACACAACCTAGGCATTCAATATTTCTACGCATTACAAAATGATCATCAAGCTAAGTCTAGTTACCGTTTGTCACCATACAAAGATATTACATCATTATTGACTGTATTCCCCACACTGCACATTTCATCCTTGTGACTCATTTATTTGGTAACTGAAAGTTTGTACCTCTTAATTTCCCTCACTTATTTCACTCATCCCCTTGCCCCTTTCCCCTCTGGCAACCACGTGTTTGTTCTCTGTATCTATGACTCTGTTTTTGTTTTATTATATTTGTTCATTTGCTTTGTTTTTCAGATTCCACATATAAGTGAAATCATACAGTATTTGTCTTTCTCTGTCTGACTTATTTCACTTATGGACCCTCTACATCCATTTATGTTATCACAAACAGCAAGATTTCATTCTTTTTTATGGCTGAGTAATATTCCACCCCCCATACATATATAGAACATCTTTGTCCATTCATCTATCCATGGTCAATTAGGCTGCATTCATATCTTGGCTATTGTGAATAATGCTGCAATGAATATAGGGTGCATATATCTTTTATAATTAGTGTCCTTGTTCTGTTTGGAAAAATACCCAGAAGCAGAATTGTTGGATCACATGGTAATTCTATTTTTAGGTTGTTGAGGAAAATCCACACTGTTTCCCATAGTAGCTGCACCAATTTACATTCCTACCAACAGTACATGAGTGTTCCCCTTCCTCCACGTCCTTGCCAACACTTGTTATTTCTTGTCTTTTTGATGATAGCCATTCTGTTGGGTATAAGGTGATATCTCATTGTGGTTTTGATTTGCATTTCCCTGATGATGTTGAGCATCTTTTCATGTGTCTGTTGGCCATCTGTATGTCTTCTTTAGAAAAATGTCTGTTCAGGTCCTCTGTGCATTTTTTAAACATTTTTTTTATTGATTTATAATAATTTTGCAATGTTGTTTCAAATCTCTGTGCATTTTTAAATTGGGTTGTTTGTTTTCTTGATGCTGAGTTATATGAGTTTTAAAAAATACTTTGGATATTAACCACTTGTCAAATATATCATTTGCAAATATTTTCTCCCATTCAGTAGGCGGCCTTCTTATTTTGTTGAGTTTTTTTGTTGTTGTACAAAAGCTTTTCAGTTTGATGAAGTCCCATTTGTTTATTTTTGCTTTTGTTTCCCTTTCCTGAGGAGACATATCCAAAAAATCTTGTTAAGATCAGTGTCAAAGAGCATACTGCCTATGTTTTCTTCTAGGAGTTTTATGGCTTCGGGATGTACATTTAAGTCTAATCCATTTTGAGTTTATTTTTTGTGTATGGTGTGAGAGAGCAGTCCATTCTTTTGAATGCAGCTGTCCAGTTTTCCCCACATTATTTATTGAAGTAGCTGTCTTTACTCTATTGTATATTCTTGCCTCCTTTGTCATAGATTATTTGGCCATGTAAATGTGGGTTCATTTCTGGATTCTTTTTTCTGTTCTATAGATCTATGTATCTGTTTCTGTGCCAGTACTACACTGTTTTGATTACTGTGGCTTTGTGATATGGTTTGAAATCAGGATGCTGACTTATTCTTTTAAATTGCTGTCTTTTCCTTGAAATGGAGCTGCCACTTTTCTATTTCATGCTCAAGGCTAATACAAATGTAGAACTCCTTCCCTTGCACCAGATGGGGCCCATGAACAGCCTCATCCCATATCTCCTTCTGACACCAAGCCAGGGTGTCCTGTCTTGTTCCCCAGGATCTTCATCTCACTTCAGTTAAACCTCTTCCAGGCAGCTGGCCACACCACATGTTTGAGAGGCCACTTGGCTCTATCTGTTGGGAGCAAGAGAGCTTGCTGTTTGCATCCCTGTTCTCCAAGAAAGCCTTCATGGAGGAAAGGGTTGGGAATCCTGCATATGGCACATGGATTTGTGATGTGCCCTCACAGCCACGAGACTCTGAATAGACACACTTTATCTGGTACATTTTCTTCTGAACTGAACAGTCCTGTTTCCATTTATCACTTACTTTTTCATAAATCTCAGAGTCTGCTAACAGAGGAAAGGCATTTATTGGAGAGTAAACCCACTGGGAGAAAAAAAGAATAGTACTTGATAAAGAATTTCATGGTCTGGAAAAAACATATTTATAATTTAAGCACTTGAAAAAGATGTTAAAGTTACAGCAGATTTGTCCCAACCACATTTCTTCACACAGACATCAGTGCAGGTTATGTGTAACAATAACGGTCAAGGAGATGAGATGTTGGCTGAGAATAATTGGAAGATCTAAGCCAACCATGGAGCCAGGGTCACTGAGACAGCTCTGTCTTCTCCACCCACATGCTAATGGAAGACTTGTGTGGAGTGCAATTTAATTGAAGCAGTCAGAGTGGAAATGGCAGCAAATCTGCTGCTTCTATTTATTCTCTGGGTTTCTATGGAGAGATGAGCTCTAAGAGGTTCTCTTCTTAAAAAGAGATATATGAGGAAAGTAGTTTCCTGGTGGTCAAGGAGGAACTTGGGGCTAGGGTGGAGTAGCTGGATGCATTCAAATGGAAATTTGAGGGGTGTGGTGATGGGAAGGGGAGATAAACAGAATTTATTTCCCCTTGAGTTTTATTAATAGTAATAATAATAATAAAGTAATAATAATAATGAAGTAATAATAACTCACATTTTTTGAGCACTTACTGGGTTCTTTCCACTGTCTTAATGAATACTCAGACATTTAGGAGGTGGGCAGGGCAGAAGGGTTATCCTAATTGTACCACTGAAGTTCAAAGAGGTTATGTTAATTTTCTGAGGTCACACACCTGTTTAGGGACATTGCTTACATTTGAAAAGAGGTTGTGCAATCCTGTTACTTTTGTTTCTAATGTCTATGCCGTGTGGCTATAAATATAGACATCCAGATTGAGGGGAAGGAAGTGCAGAAGGGCAATAAGTTGCTCAGAGACGGATCAGATTTAAGTGGCTACAAGATTATTAGTCATCATTTTAGACTCTCTGAGTGCACTGATGGACAAGTGTGCCAAAGTCTCACCATCAAGGAACTCTTCCTAGTGGCTTGTTGTATTTCATCACCCTCTTCCACCACTTGGCTTCATGAGCTCCGTGGAAAGTGTATTCTCAGAGGTCATGGCTTAGAATTCTTCAGAGTCATCTACTTTCTTAATGATCAAGAGGACACCAGAACTAATAGCATCTTGACAGGAATGTGTGACCATCCTGGATCAGAGGCAGGATCTGTATCATGCATACTGAGACAGTGTAGCAGAGGGGAGCCTTCATGGTGCAGGAGAGAGGCAAGATCATAGCCAGGAAGGTTTCAAGTCTGAAGATGGAGGAGAGAAAAAACAGTTAGGTCACAGAGGCCTTAGGATTTGGAGGGGGCTGGGATGTGGTGTGGGTGGAGCAGGAAGTTATGAGGTTATGAATGGAAAGTAGAGGGAAAGATCTGCTTTTGATGGTACTGGCTGCATGACATGGGGGATGGGATTGCTCCGGAAAGGGCTGAGCAGGTGGACAGGGCCCAGGACGATGCCTTAAACATGGCCTTAATTATGCCTGCTGTTTGTATGATGCTTTTCAATTTCCAAATTACTTCTACATCAGCATGCAATGTATTTGCTGAGTTAAACTGAATAAATGGGAAATCTCTGTTACAAATTATTACTTGGAAGTTCAAATGTGTCCATGTACGCTATGATAATTTTAGAAGAAAGCATTGGCTCTGGTGGGGTTTGGCACATACCTTGACTTCAACTTTTTGGGTAGCTTATTATCTTGAAACAAAATGAGAGCAGGTATGTTCCTGTGACTGCCTTGAGAACCCCAGAGGAACATGCTAAGCCTGGCTCCCTCTCCATGAGTGACAGAAGAGAATGGAGCTGAGAATTACTTTAGAAGTAAAAAGGGGACAAGAACTTCCTGGCACAGGTAGTCAGCAGAGGGACAATCCTTGCCACTGGCAACCTCTCTCATCTCTAACTCCACCAGTTTTCATGTGGTTCCCTCTCCTGTGACATGCTGAAGTAGAAATTCCTTGTTTTGGGGTCACCCAGGCCAATTCCTTGTTTTGGTAATGGCATCCAGAATTTCCTTTGGGCAACCCCTTCTGTCTCACTCTCAGGTCACAGCTTTGTGTACACACACACACACACACACACTTTATATAAGTATAGCTGGTTTGGCAGAAGACCTAAACAAGCAATTCTCTGGAAGAATCAATATTGTTAAAATGGTCACACTGCCCAAGGCAATCTACAGATTTAATGCAATCCCTATCCAATTACCCAGGACATATTTCACAGAACTAGAACAAATCATAATAAAATTTATATGGAACCATCAAAGACCTAGAATTGCCAAAACATTACTGAAGAGAAAGAAAGAGGCTGGAAGAATAACTCTCCCAGACTTCAGACAATACTATAGAGCTACAGTCATCAAGACAGCATGGTATTGGTACAAAAACAGACATATAGACCAATGGAACAGAATAGAGAGCCCAGAAATGAACCCACAAACTTTTGGTCAACTAATCTTCGACAAAGGAGGCAAGAATATACAATGGAATAAAGACAGTCTCTTCAGCAAATGGTGTTGGGAAAACTAGACAGCAGCATGTAAAACAATGAAGCTAGAACACTCCCTTACACCATACACAAAAATCAACTCAAAATGGATCAAAGACTTAAACATAAGACAAGATACAATAAACATCCTAGAGGAAAATATAGGCAAAACATTACCTGACATACATCTCAAAAATTTTCTCCTAGAAGAAATAAAAGCAAGAATAAACAAATGGGACCTAATGAAACTTACAAGCTTCTGCACAGCAAAGGAAACCATAAGTAAAACAAAAAGACAACCTACGGAATGGGAAAAAATTTTTGCAAATGAAACTGACAAAGGCTTGGTCTCCAGAATATATAAGCAGCTCATACTACTCAATAAGAAGAAAATAAACAACCCAATTCAAAAATGGGCAGAAGACCTAAACAAGCAATTCTCTAAGGAAGACATACAAACGATCAATAGACACATGAAAAAATGCTCAATATCACTAATTATCAGAGAAATGCAAATCAAAACTACAATGAGGTATCACCTCACACCAGTCAGAATGGCCGCCATTCAAAAGTCCACAAATGACAAATGCTGGAGAGGCTGTGGAGAAAAGGGAACCCTCCTACACTGCTGGTGGGAATGCAGTTTGGTACAGCCACTGTGGAAAACAGTGTGGAGATTCCTCAAAAGACTAAGAATAGACTTACCATATGACCCAGGAATCCCAACCCTGGGCTTGTATCCAGAAGGAACCCTACTTCAAAAAGACACCTGCACCCCAATGTTCATAGCAGCATTATTTACAATAGCCAAGACATGGAAACAGCTTAAATGTCCATCAACAGATGACTGGATAAAGAAGAAGTGGTATATTTACACAATGGAATACTACTCAGCCATAAAAACCGACAACATAATGCCATTTACAGCAAGATGGATGCTCCTGGAGAATGTCATTCTAAGTGAAGTAAGCCAGAAAGAGAAAAAAAAATACCATATGAGATCGCTCATATGTGGAATCTAAAAAATAAACAAACAAACAAACAAACAAAGCATAAATACAGAACAGAAATAGACTCATAGACATAGAATACAGACTTGTGGCTGCCAAGGGGTTGGAGAGTGGGAAGAGATAGACTGGGATTTCAAAATTGTATAATAGATAAACAAGATTATACTGTATAGCACAGGGAAATATATACAAGATCTTATGGTAGCTCACAGAGAAAGGAATGTGACAATGAATATATATATGTTCATGTGTAATTGAAAAATTGTGCTGTACACTGGAATTTGACACAACACTGTAAAATGATTATAAATCAATAAAAAATGTTAAAACAAAACCAAGCAATTCTCCAAGGAAGAAATACAAATGATCAATAGGCACGTGAAAAAATGCTCAGTATCACTAATTATCAGAGAAATGCAAGTCAAAACTACAGTGAGGTATCACCTCACACCAGCCAGAATGGCCATCATTCAAAAGTCCACAAATGACAAATGCTGGAGAGGCTGTGGAGAAAAGGGAACCATCCTACACTGCTGGTGGGAATGCAGGTTGGTACAGCCACTGTGGAAAACAGTGTGGAGATTCCTCAAAAGACTAAGAATAGACTCACCATATGACCCAGTAATCCTGCTCCTGGGCATATATCCAGAAGGAACCCTACTTCAAAAAGACACCTGCACCCCAATGTTCATAGCAGCATTATTTACAATAGCCAAGACATGGAAACAGCCTAAATGTCCATCAACAGATGACTGGATAAAGAAGAAGTGGTATATTTATACAATGGAATACTATTCAGTCATAAAAATGACAACATAACACCATTTGCAGCAACATGGGTGTCCTTGGAGAATGTCATTCTAAGTGAAGTGGGCCAGAAAGAGAAAGAAAAATACCATATGAGATTTCTCATATGTGGAATCTAAAAAAAAAAAGAAGAACAAAAATACAAAACACAGAAACAGACTCATAGACATAGAATACAAACTTGTGTTTGCCAGCGGGGAGGAGGGTGGGAAGGGACAGACTGGGAGTCTGAAATTTGTAGATACTGACAGGCATATGTAGAATAGATAGACAAGATTATACTGTATAGCACAGGGAAATATACAAGCTCTTGTGGTAGCTCACAGTGAAAAAGAATGAGACAGTGAATATAAGTATGTTCATGTATAACTGAAAAATTGTGCTCTACACTGGAAATTGACACAACATTGTAAACTGACTATAACTCAATAAAACAAAAACAAAAACAAGAAAAAAAAGAATGTGTTAATTTCTGGAGTACAGCATAGTGATTCAGTAATATATATACACATATATATATATACATATATGTGTGTATATATATATATACTATATATATATAGTATTTCCTTTTCATATTCTTTTTCATTAGAGGCTATTACAAGATATTGAACATAGTTCCCTGTATAGTAGGACTTTGTTGTTATCGATTTTTTACATAGTAGTTAGTATCTGTATATCTAGAACTGCCAATTTATCCCTACACCCCCACTTCCCCCCTTGCTAACCCTAAATTTGTTTTCTATGTCTGTGAGTCTGTTTCTATTTTGTAAATAAGTTCATTTGTGTCATTTTTTAAGATTCCACATATAAGTGATATATGGTATATTTCTTTCTCTTTCTGGCTTACTTCACTTAAAATGACAGTCTCCAGGTCCATCCATGTTACTGTAAATGGCATTATTTTATTATTTTTTATGTCTGAATAGTATCCCATTGTAGAAATATATCACAACTTTTTTCTCCAGTCATCTGTTGATGGACACTTAGGTTGCTTCCATGTCTTGGCTGTCATAAATAGTGCTGCTATGAACATCGGGGTGCATTTCTCTTTTTGAATTAGCATTTCCTCTGGATGTATGCCCAGGAGTGGGATTGCTGGATCACATGGTAAGTCTATTTTTAGTTTTTTAAGGAATCTCCATACTGTTTTCCATTTTGTCTGCACCAAACTACACTCCCATCAACAATGTAGGAGCGTTCCCTTTTCTCCACACCTTCTTCAGCATTTATTGTTTGTGGACTTTTAATGATGTAGGCAACAGCTTTGGGTGAAAATAGCTCCATTGCTGGCTTTGGGGGTGTATCATGTGACCACATCTGGCCAATCAGAACACTGAATTCCTCTAGCCTCAGTGACTGGATCAGTGTGGGCACATGACCAGGACTTAGTGGGCACTACAGGAAGGCGAGGCATTCTCTTTTTGCTCCCTTGGACCTTGACCAAGTGAGAATGGGAGACTCTAGATGCCAGCAGCCACCTTGCCCTCCCCTCACCCCGCTCTCAATGCGGGGAGATGGAATACTCAAGAGGGCTTAAGTGAAGAGAGGTTAATTCAGAAGTGTTTACAGAGTCATCGGGGAGGATTTAGGGAACACAGAATTATAGTGAAGGACCCAGGGGCTAGCAACAGTGAGAGGCTTTGGTACCCTTAGTCCTGAAGAGAGGGATGGAGGGGACAGGGTTACCAGAGCCTGACAAGAGCTGGAAGAGGAAAACAGCTGTTGCCAGACTGTCCGGGCAGAGAGGGAGTGGGGTGGGCTGGGGGGTGCAATAAACACTTTGACCTTGCCCTCCTCTAGTCTTCTGGTCTTCTGCTGGTTCTTGCACAGGCTGGATGCAATTAAAGCCAGAGAGCAAGCCCAGGGCAGTGCAGGGTAGAGAAGGGCAGAGAACGGATCTGAAGTGGGGCAGGTAAATGGAGAAAAGCAGCACAGAGCTGCGCTTGATGCCCCGTTACATTTGTTAGTTAGGAGACCCGACCATCCTTTCTGCGTGAGCCAGTTTCGGATGGCAGTTCTCTGATTTGTTCTGCCAGAGTCCTGTGAGCAACGTAATCTTACCAGCCAGCTCTTATTTTAGTTATTGGTTATATCTCATCTTCTGTACTAGATGTGACCTCTTTGAGGGTGGGGACTGTCCTTTATGCTTTTCTGTATTCTCAGTGGAGTGTCTAGCACAAAGCAGACGCTCAGTAAATGCTTGCAGGCAGCGGGAATGGCTCACGCGCAGACACAGGCATGCCCTGCCACGGCAGACGTCGACATCCGTAAATGTAGGTGTGCAGTGAATGGCCCTTAGTTGCATGCTGAGGGGGCATCCTGGGCTGCTTCAGCCCTGCTGTGAAAGCAGAGAAGACTTGAGCTCCCTAAAGAGGAATTTGGGCAAGTGTGTGAAACAGCAGTGTTTCAGGCTATGGGGAGTAATTCAGGCACCGTGGACTCGGAAGGGCAGGACAGCTGAGGTGGAATTTCATAGGGGCAATAAGGTGCTCAGCAAGAAAAACTGGAACAGAACATCAGTGGTAAAAGAGACAACAGAAATCATCTGATAGAACCCCGGCACCTGGAGCTGTCAGCGTGGTGCTGGGGTGGGAGGTGGGTGATGCCTCTACAGCACATGAAGTTGATGAGTCAGTATGAGATGCCAACACCTCAGGAGAAAAAGAAATCCCAAGTCAGGTTAAAAAATTCAAGGAAGGGTTCTGATGAGCCTGGCTGGGTCTAACGCCCATCCCTTGTACTAATCGCAGAGGCCAGGAGGTCTCATGCTTCTTTCGCACCAGTTACCAGAAGAGGTGGGGGAAAGGCTGCTGGGAAGACAGAAACCACATCTTCTAATGTTTCTAACTGTTTCAGGCAGCCGGTATCTCTTCTTGTTTTTTGCAGATAGCATGCAAAAATCCTATACCAGAGTGGGTAGTCTGGGATTCTAAGGGACCATAAAATGCTACAGGCAAGAAAGACGTGGGATATTCTTAAACAATTGGCTGGAAAAATAGAAGGAACAGAGTCAAGCTCTGAATGCATTCTGGGCATTCAAAGTATTATGCCTTAGGGCAATGTTTCTCAAAGTATGGCCTGGGGAATCCCTGGGGGACTCTAAGACCCTTCCAGTGGGGCTTTAAGGTCAAAACTATTTTCATAATAATATAGGATGTTATTTGCTTGTTTCACGCTCATTTGCTCACGAGTACATGGTGGAGAAGGAAGTGAAATCTTCCAGGGACTGTACGGCCTGTGATAATGTTACAGACTGAATGCAGAAGCAGGCGTGAGAATCCAGATCTTCTATGAAGCCAGACATCAAAGAGGTCTGTAAAAATGTAAAACAGTGCCCCTCTCCTCACCACTGTTTTTCTGAAAGTAGTTATTTTACATAAAAATAAATTATTTATGTTAACTGTGCAATGGGTTTATTGTTGTTTTTGAGATTAATATGTAAATATTTTAACATTTTTTCAGTTTTAATTTCTAATATGGTAAATACTAATAGATGTAACCCACATAAACAAAAGCTCTTTGGAGCCCTCATTAAATTTTAAGAATGTAAAGGGGTCCTGGGACCAAAAACTTTGAGAACCATTGCTTAAGGTAGTGGTAAATTCCTAGCAGCGGACTGGGGAAGGGAATTCATGTTTTCCTAGCTTGCATACTTGTTGGCGGTTGTCTGTTTTAATACTGAGGTTATACTGAGTGAATGACAATACGTGTCATCCTGCGGAGAGAGCCCCATACAGGGAGTAGTGGACCGATCATGCATGAAATTTAGTCAGGCTGCCCCAGCTTTAACTTCCGGTTCCTCTGGGCAAGTGTGTGGGCTCAAAGTACTTACTATTTCTGAACTGCAATTTCTCATTGGTAAAATGTAGACGGCGATACCCATTGACAGGGATTTTGCGAAGACTCAATGAGATGTTTAGGAAAGCATCTAACCTGTTGCCAGGTAATAACAGGTCTTCCATATGTATTAGTCTTCTTTCCTCCTGCTCAGAACGTTCCAAAGAATCAGTGCCTTTGGAATCTGCACTAAGAGTTCTTGTCTGAAGTGGTTTCCAAAGATAGTTCTGTCTGTCTCTGGTCTTTTTTGGTCCCATGAGTCTCTTGCCCCTCTGAAGAATCAATACCAGTGTCCCTGAATTATACATCCTGGATTTGCTTACTCTTGGTGGATATAGTGAAGCCACAAGGGGAAGTTATATATATATGTGTGTGTGTGTGTGTGTATACACACATATATATAAAAATATATATAAATATAAAAATCTTGTCAGTGAATTTTCTTTTTATAAACAGCCACTGCTTTTCCTTTGGGATCAGTGTTGACTTGAAGGGGAGGGGAAAAGGCCCCAGTCTAAGAGTTACTTAGCAACAGTTGGAATTCAGGTGAAATCTGCTAATTAGATTAGTGTGGAGAGTGGTTGCTGAAGAGTTACCTAGCAACCAGCACCCTCCTGGACCTCACTGCAGATTTTGATGGAGGCATCCATACTGTCTTCAGTATGAACTTGCTTGCTCATGGAAATTTTCAAGCAAATTTATCCAACCTGGTGGTCTCTCTCAGTCTCTGGCTTTCTTTCTCCTCCCCCATTTCCTCTGCTTCTTTGCATCAGTCAGTCAACCACGCAGCTAAGAGAAAGTTGAACTTTGGGGAAGCACCAGGGCTAGTGG